>NC_057762.1:12898234-13254370 GCF_010389155.1 Erigeron canadensis | reverse complement strand
CCGGTTACAAATAGGATGTTATCCGGTAGGATACATTAAAAGAACAAAAATGAAAGGTACTTACATCAGATAGCCAATTTGAAAGGTCACTACATTACATTGTTTGGTTATATAACTATTATCAAATCAAATCACAAAGCACGCAACGGAATATAAAATCTATGTAGTTAATTAATTAAACAAGATAGAAAACGTGTACCTTAAATTGGAGAGAATAAAGCAAGAAACCTTTATAAGAAGGATTGAATTAAACCTCTCTACGATTGCACACACAACGTTGGAATGTATGTATGCTAGTACTTGATCACGAACCGAACAACCCTTTGTTGCTATCTTCTTATTCGAACCAAACAAAAACCCGAAACCCTTTTGTTTTGTTGATGTCGATCGAACCAAGAGAGAAAGAGAGAAGAAGAGATTTTTAGGGTTTTAGAAAACCTAATGAATTGTGTGTAGAAAACAATTAGATTAGGTCTCTATATATAGTGTTTAGGAAACTTGATAACCAAGTTTAGGGTTTTGGAACCCTTTAGTCGATCGTCCCCCCTATGTAACACCCTTCTTTATAAAAGTGTGGATTTCAAAAAAATTTCAGCTTTAAACATAACACCGTTAACAAATTGCGGAAGCAACATTTAAAAAAATCTCATTTGATTCCTATCAGAATCAATAAAACATAATAAATGACTCAAAAGGTGTTACCAACAAGTATCATCGCAATAATCCAAATGAAACCCACAATCAAACCAACAAAGTAACGGCCAAACGGCTAAATAAATAGGTCTACTTAAATAAATGCAACTATGGGTAACTAAAGCCAACATCCATAAGCTCCAATAAAAGCTACCCATCTCACAAGCATGCTACCAAGTCGCCAATTACTGCCTAACCTGAGAGCACAACACATTTTCACAAAAACAAGTGTCAGCTATTAAAGCTGAGTAAGATAACAGGTTAGTTTAATGAAAAGGATTGCCAATTAAATCAATTATAAAACAACTCATGCATACATAAAGGCACTACAACAATATCAACACAAAATCTGCGTAATAGGTATATCAAATCCTATAATGTGCCTAGCAATCCTCCATGTCAACACTAGCTACTTAACTGCACAAACAACACAATCAACGCAAAGGTTATGCCAAATAAGATCTGCACAAATAAGTTGTGGGAGGCGGCCACATTGTCGTTATGGATAGGCGTAATCAAATCCATGAGTAACCCGTTACTACACTGGTGGTCAATCACTTCACCCGGAATTACTCTACCGACGCTAATTGGGTCAGACGAGAAACATGTACGGTGCCCCCGAATGATCAACGCTACACAACTAGCCTAAATAGGCTAACTGTGGGTTAAACTTAACTCTTTCAAAACAATGCTCGAGACTTATCTACACAAATAGGGTGCAACCAAAACTACTCATCAACACTAGGGCCCTTATCGTGCACATGACATGGCAACTTAAATCATGTCTAGTGTTTTTTGTCAACAAGTCCACATAAAATATTCACAACTCCAACTACAAGCTTCATAAGTAAATCATGTAATAAACATCTCATTACTACATTAACATGCATGAACAATACCTAAGTCAACCTCCCTCATATATCCCACACCCAACATATGCATGAGATACTTTAAGCAACATAAAATGGGAGTTTAATTATCAAAACTAAGTTTTGTTGTGTCCCTCAAGTGTCAAAAGTAAGTTATCTTACCTTTGCGCTTCACAAACCACAAATAATAATAGTTTACCAAGCTTGTTATGTATTCCCAACAACCTATAGAGGACCAATAATTAGAATAAATCAATAAAAGAATAAACATTTAAAATTACTAACTCTTGAATCCCACAACCATACACTTATCTTGTTTTACATTATTATTGCTTACGCTTATCTAATAAAAGTCGAACAGAATAATCCAATCTAGTCTAATCGACCTAGACACAACAATAATGTGAAAATAACATTCTGCATAGCTCTTTTCTTTTTTTGACTACACATGGAATAACAACAACTATTCTTTTTACAAAAGAGTTATTTGATGTTAAAAGAAAATAAATAATGACCCATATTACAAGCTGCATTCTTTCTCTGGTACAAGTCAATAACAATACCAAGACATTCTGCTTAATTTTGTTTTGAAAAGTATCAATACAAAAATATATATATATGAACTAGTTCACTCAGAAAAGAAGGTAATTAAAAAAAACAACAATCTTGACTTATATGATGGTGGTCCACAAGGAATTGAAACACAATTATATAATGTATGTAAATATATGCATCTCGTTTGATGCTATAGAAAAATAACACAAAACAACAAATATGACTTTTTTTTCCCTTACATTATGGACCACAATTTTATGACAGCATCATATTAAAATTTACTTCATGATTTCGTTTTCTATACAAAAATTGGTGGTCAATTCATTGAATAACAAAATCAATGATACAATCATCTATATAGTTTTTATCTAAAAGTAAATATGTGTCTAGTTTACAGATAATGAACAACAAGAAAGCTCAATTCGAATCCTTACTTCTAATTGATATAAACGGCCGCCCAAACACACAGATGAGAAGTAACTAGACTCTCGTATTTTCTTTCTTGCGGCTATTCAAGAGTTAAAACATAATATATATATATTTTCTTTTTATATCGATAGGTAAGGCACAAGAAAATAATTAGGGTGACTTTTAGGTTTCCTTAATTGACACTTAATACCCTCCTAATTTTATTAACCAATACCAACTTCAAGTAACTTCATATAATAGTCTCTAACAATTATTCGACACTACCAGGGAATACATAACACCATAACAAGCATCGGCGGTAAACATTTATCAACAATTTTTGTCACACTAAATGGAAACACCTACTCAAACTTATCCACATAAACACATAATAATTAACACCATAATTATTTACCTAATATAAGGTCACCTAACAATATGTCAACTTTGACTAATGGTCAAAGTCAACGAAATGAATAAAAGAATTCGGGATGTTACAATTACCACCTCCTTGAATGGATTATTTCCCCAGAATCTACTCAGCAACAAATAAATGCGGGTAATGATCCCTCATCACAACTTCAGTCTCCCACGTCATGCTCTCACCCTTATTGTGCCTCCATTTAATCAACACAAGATCAATTACCTTTCTACGAAGCTTCTTTTGTTTCCGGCCAAGAATCTCAACCGGTTCATCCACAATCTTCTTCCTTGGATCAATGCTAATGTCTTCCAAAGGAATTACATTCATCTCTTCTGCTAAACACTTTCTCAAATAACACACATGGAAAGTGTAAACTATGCTAAAATGTGTATTGAACCTTTATGTGAAATGGGAAAGTAGGTATTTAGAGAGAAAGTAGGTATTATAACTATGAAAGATTAATTGGTCAAAAGGTTAACTTTTCATTACATGTGGAGGTTTATATAGCCACACAAATTGCTATTAAACCCCTTGGATAATTACAAACAAGTACAATTCTAATTACATGATAAACCCTTCTCCATAACATAATAAACATAAAGGACAAGACAAATGTTAATATACAAAACATGCACTACAAATTATAAAGCTAACAATCTCCCCCTTAGTGCTGTTTTGTAAATGATCATTGGTGAGCTCTTTTCTTTTTCCTTTGACGTCTATTTCTTTTCTTTGTGGATGATTCAGGTTAATCTTGAGAAGCAGCCTGAGATTTGAACACACGTTTCTCATATTTATGTTTTGATTCTTTCCAGAATTTCTTTGGCACAAAATGATACTTTGGATCCTCAGGGCGGTTAGGTGGCTCGATAATATTGTCTGCAAAGTTAACGAGAGGCATGTTATGAATTCCTTGTTCGTTTTTTGGTGAATATCTGACCCAGGTGCCTTCTGGAACGTGGATGACCCCTTTTTGTTCTTTTGGAAGTCTGGCTGCTAAGATTTGTCTTGATCTTTCTCTGTGATCCAGCCTTGATTTGATCTTGTTAATAACCTTGGTCATTCTTCCTTTTTCTTTCTTAGTTTCTTCAAACTCATGAAGGCTTTCAAACATGGCTAAACACAGCTTCAATGTTCCATCAGAATATTTGGCAAGTTCGTCTAGTCTTATGAAAATCTTATGACCTTGATCGCTTTCAAAAACAAAACCTCTTGGGTTGTCAAACACTGCACCATTGCTGAAATTTTCTAAGTTGATTCCATGAATTCTCTGATTTGGTATGGTGAGCTTGACTTTCTTCCTTCTCTTTTCAATGGCCAGTTGGAAGTCTTTTTGAGTTTGGCTAAGAATAAGACTATCCATGTATCGTTTAACTGCATAATAAGCCTCTTGATTTTCAGGATCGGGTTGAATAAGCTTTCGAGCAAAGTAATGAAGAAGGAAGATAAGATCATCTGCAGAAAGATAATTGAAGCGAGCTTCCCCAAACATATATTGACGATTGTCCTCACGTTGAACCACTAACCAGATCAGGCCAGGAGGTCTTGCAAAACCAGGATCACGCCATTCTTTGAAGTGAATTCCCACAACATCAACAATCCTTAATCCAAACTGCTTCTTCCACTCTTTATTGGCTTTGATGTTTTTGGCAGTGACAAGATCTTTCAAATATTTTGCCCTATGAAGCTCTACATCATATGCTCTACGAGCCCTTAATTTGTCAATGTCGATCCTTTTTAGTTTTTCTTTTTCGGAGAAGATCTGTGAGGCCTTTTCTTCAAGAAACTTAGTCAATTTGAACAGATGAGGATGAAGTGCAAGATAATTGACTCTACTTCTTTGATTTGCTTGAAAACCTCCTTCGTTGATTTGGATGGGTGGAATTCTGGTGTCATCTTGAAATTGGGGATGATTAAGGTGGTGAATAAGTTGGCGAAGGTTTAATTGGTTAAGAGATGGATTGGGTTGAGGAACAGTTGGATAGTTATCAAAGCCAGGTGGTGGAAGGTCATTATTATCAGAAGAATCATTTTCATCATTTGGATCAACATCATTGCCTCCTACTTCAAATGTGTCATCATCTTGAATTTCATCGTTTACATCTTCAACAATCACAGAGGGATCAATATTGAGTTCTCGAGATATAGCATCATCCCTATCAGCTGAGCCAAGTATAACTTCAGTATTAGTACTTGCTCCGATCACAGATTCAACGAAATTGATTACTTCAGTGAGCTCTATATCCATTTGTTCATCATTAGGAGCATCTCTAGATTGAGCTTCATCTCCAACAACTTCATTGCTTCCAATAACATCAGTTTCAACACTAACCCTTACTTCAGTAGTCGCATCTTCTCTATTCTCCCCCTCGTGTTGATCCTGATCATCAGTTTCAGCCATTTTGTCTTTGTATGCTGAATAGGATTGCAAGAAATTGCAATTGCACTTTTGGAGTCACAGTAAATCGGAATGCGTTCATACTTAAAACCATAGTCAGAGAGTTATGTCTTCATCCACAGAACTTAAGAGCAACAATTAGCAGCAACGACATATTCAGCTTCAGCCGTTGAGGTAGAAATACAAGTTTGTTTATTTGAAGACCACCCAACTAACTTGTCACCAAGGAATTGCACACTGCCAGAAGTGCCTTTGCGGTCTAACTTACACCCTGCATGATCTGTATTTGAGAAAGCCGTTAATTCGAAACCGGTTTCTTTCGGGTACCATAAACCAAGGTTAATAGTACCCTTAAGATACCGAAAAATCCGTTTAACCGCTTAAGCATGGCTGTCCATAGGGTTAGCTTGAAATCTAGCACACATGCATGTTGCAAACATTATATCCGGGCGACTAGCAGTTAGATATAGGAGGGATCCTATCATACTGCGATACAATTTCTGGTTAAACGGTTTTCCATGTAAATCAGCATGAATTTTGGTACGGACCTCCATGGGTGTCCCAATCGGTTGACAGTGAGACATATCAAACTTTTTTAACATGTCAAGAATGTATTTATTTTGACAAATAAAAATACCGTTTGACAATTGTTTGACTTGAAGACCAAGGAAAAAGTTTAATTCACCCTTCATACTCATTTCGAAATGTTTAACCATAAGAGCAGCAAAGTTTTTGCAGTATGTAGGATTAGTAGACCCGAATATGATGTCGTCAACATAGATTTGGATTAACAGAATATCATTACCTTGCTTTTTAAGAAACAAGGTGGTGTCAATGGTACCTTTGGAGAATCCAGATTTCAGAAGATAAGTAGAGAGAGCATCATACCATGCACGAGGGGCTTGTTTTAGACCATAAAGAGCTTTATCTAACTTGTAGACAAAAGTAGGATGTTTTGGATCAACGAAGCCCTCAGGTTGCTCAACATACACTTCTTCTTTCAAGATTCCATTGAGAAAAGTAGACTTGACATCCATTTGATAGACTGTAAAGCTCTTAAAAGCAGCATAGGCAAGAAAAATACGAATGGCCTCAATTCTGGCAACAGGAGCAAAAGTTTCATCGTAATCTACACCGTCTTGTTGAGAGAAACCTTTGGCTACAAGGCGAGCCTTGTTACGAACAACAACACCACCTTCATCTTTCTTGTTCTTGAAGATCCACTTTGTCTTAATTGGTTCTTTGTGAGAATGCGGATTTGGAACCAATTTCCACACTTCAAGACGCTCAAATTGGGATAATTCATCTTGCATGGCTTTCACCCAATCGGGATCTTGTAATGCTTCTTTGACGTTACTAGGTTCGACCATACTTAAGAAGTTGACAAATAAGCATTCGTTAGCGGAAGCAGCTCGAGTGGTCTGACCAGCATTAGGATCTCCAATAATTTGACTAGGCGAATGAGGAAGTATGCAACGTGACCACTTTCGAGAGTGAGGAAGAGGTGCAACCGGTGCATTGTCCTCATTAGAATTGGTAAAGCCTTGAGAGTGTTGTTCAGTAACTTGCTCAAATGAAGGTTCATCAGGTAGAATCATGGTTTCAGATCCAATGTTATTTGTTTGAGATGAGGCAAACGGTGGAGAAGCCATTGTAGAGTCAGAAGAAGATGATGCGAGTGGGGTGGGAGAATTTGCAATGTGTGGAGGAGTTAACACTGGTGAGATAGACGAGGGAGAGGAACTTTGTTGATCAGAAGATGAGATCTCATTTTGATTGATATTGATGGTAGAATTATCAGACATGGATGAAGACGGAAGTGTTAGTGAAGGATGATCATGATAGAATTCGTCGAACACAGTATCCAACTCGGCAGGCGTTGGAGTTGGAAAAATGTTCATCAGAGGGGAGACAGAGTTAGGTGCGGAAGTTTGTTGAGAAAGAGGAAGGGAACGGTTTTGTTCAAGAAGCATTCCTGAAAGTTCGTCAAATTTAACATTCATACTTTCCTGAATTCTCTTGGTGCGACGCTTGTACACACGATAAGCAATTGATTCCCTAGAGTAACCAATAAAGGTTCAATTTTATCCACCGACATTTGTTCATCATAATCTTCATCATACACACAATCAATGTTAGAAACACAATCATCTTCAGTTTGGGTGGCAACAGAATTGGTCTTGATTGAATCCCAGTTGGGTTGCACAGAAACATCTTCGATGTCACACACTTCATCATTTAAGGAGCATTTGTTGGGATTCACAATAACACACACTAGTTGGCTAAGATCAGAACAATCATAAACAACACTGGATGAGCTGTTGGGGGCAGATTTGTTATGGTGATTTTGAGACAAAAGAACATTTATCACATCTTGTTTTTCAATTATAGTTTGTTTCAAATCTTCTATTTGTTTTTCCAAAACACTTTGTGGAATATATGGTCGAACTGGAGCTGGTTTTGGATGAACGATTACTTTTTCAAGTTTGTTCTCACTTGTATGAACAACAGATTGTTTTTCAGTTGAGTCTGTACTTGAGTTTTCATCCAGTTCAACTATAGTAACAGAGTGTTTCTTAGGTTTAGGACAAAGTGGAAGATTAAACAAATCATAAGAATCATTGATTTGATCATAGTTAATTTTGATTTCACATTTGAATAACTGTTCTTCTGTATCAAAATCATCATAACTGGGCCGAACAAATTGGGTCAGCAAACCATATCGCATCATGTTTTCATCATACAGGGGTGGTACAATTTGTTTACCCGTGAGTAAGTTCTTGGGATCTTCAAATCCTAACCCTTTGGTGAAATCTTTAAAATCTCTTGGTTTGTTTAAAAAGATTTGCTTGTTGGATTGATCAATTCTATAAACCTTAACTTTATAAAACTTGATTTCATCAGTGAGTTCATCAATTTTATTTTCAAGTTTTTGGTTCTGAGAATCTTTGATGCAACATGCATGATTTAAATCAGAAATTTGATTTTGTAATTCTTTCACAGAAGGGTTGGAAATGTTGAACTTAGATTGGAGGGCTTCAAGATCTTCAGCCAAAGCATTTGCTCTAAACATTTCATTTGACTAAGCAATTTTTAATTCTTTGATGGTTTTGCTTAGTTCAAATACTTTGAGCTCAAGTTCTTGATTAGCAAGATGTAATTCAGAAGAAGCAGTAAAAGAAACCGATGCATTACGGGTTGAAAGATCTTTAAAGTCCTTTTGAAGGATTTGAAATTTGTTTTGAAAATCAGTTAAAGAGGTTTCTTTTTCTTGTAAAGCATTGGTTAAGTTTGCTACTTCTTCTTTTAGAGATGTGTTAGTAAGAGCAGTTTGTTCACATTCATGCAATAATTGATCTAAAGCAAGTTTCGGAAATTCGCATACCTCATCATCATCAGTTTCCGATTTGTTACCTTCATCACTCAGCTCATTGGAACGCTTGATCTTAGTCATGAAGCACACATTAGCAGCAAGTTCTTCAGTTTCTTCATCAGAAAGATGTAGCCATTTGTCATCTTCAGCAAGAAGAGCAACTCCACTTTCTTGTTGCTTCACTAACATGAGTTTGTTTTGATAGTATGTCGAGTTCTTCTGACGAGGCTTGGAACAATTGATTGCTAAATGACCAGTTTGACCACAGTTGTAGCATTTGCTTTCTTCAGGTTTCCGTTCAGCAACTTTCTTCTCAAGTGACCTTGGAGATTCAAACTTCGTTTCACCAGTTGTGTTTCTCGGGTACTGATCAAATTTGGGAGCTTGGTTTTTCTTGACATAAGATGAAACAGAAGATGTTCGAAGTTGATTGTTGGTCGGTCTTCTTGTCATATACTTTTTCTTGAAGGATCGAGTAAAATATGCAAGATCTCTGCACATCTCCTTTTCTTTATCATCCATGTCAGATTCAATGAGATCATTATCAACAAGATCAGAAAAGGTGTTGTCATCATTGGAGTTCATAGAGAGATGTGACATTTTGTTGGCCACAAGAGCAAGAGGATCAGTGGAAGAACTTTCTTGAAATTTTGCTTGTTGTTTCAGAATAACTTTTTCATTCAATCTCAACTTCTCATAGAGATTGTGAATGTTAAGCTTATTGAAATCTGGTTGAACGTTTATCTGTGTGCCATAAGGTTCCCAGACTTCTTCCAAGCATCAGAGAAACTTCACATTGAGCTCAATCTCAGTTTTGTTCACCTTTTCTTTTCTTAAATCATTGATCACATTGCAGAAACGATCATATGTTTTCACTAATGGTTCCCCCTTTTCCTGTTTGAAGGTCTCATATTGATCAATTACAAAAGAGAGTCGAATGGTTGTTGAGATTTTTGACCCTTGAAACTGTTTTTCAAGTTCATCCCAAATTTCTTTCCCAGTGGTGTATGAATCAACGTTTCGATATATCTCATTAGGAAGAGCAAAGTACAGATATGTAACAGCAAGATCATCTACTTGGGATCGGTTTCTCTGAGTGGTATTCCAACTCTCGGGTGGTAGAAGTTCTTTAGTTACAGGATTTTTGTGAACAGCCAGTCCTTTGAGAGATGTCTTTACATCAGCACCATTAGGTTGTTTAGCAACCCAGTTCAGAAAACGATTCCTCCATTGGGGATAGCAGTCACTATAGATGACAGGTGGGCGAGTTTCAGAACCTATGATTAAAAAATCTTGAGAAGCCATGACACAGTGTGAGGAACTGATATTCAAGCTGAAAATTGAGCAGCGTAACTTTTCCATAGAATTGATGAAAAGAGCACTAATACCGGTTTTGGTATAAACCAGGTATTACAACATACAACCACACAACAAAGCACAACAGAAACCGGTTTTCATGAAAGGAAGAACTAATACCGGTATTCGTAAGTAGGAATACCGGTTTTTAAGAAAGAAATTGAACAGAGTTTTGATTAAGGAAAATGATTAATGGAGGAACAAATACCGGTTTTGGAGTAAACCAGGTATTAATACATTCAAAACACAACTTAAACCAACAATCCTTGACTAAAACCGGTAATCAGTAATAAGAATACAAATACCGGTTTTCTTCGAAAAATTTGAATATAATAACAGCTTGAAATTTAACTATTAGAGGAACAAATACCAGTTTTGGGGTAAACCAGATATTATAACATTCAAACAATGAATCAAGTACTAATACCGGTATTCTGAAAGTAACAGAAAACCGGTTTTTGAGAAATTAAATCAAGATTAATTAGAGTTTTAATAACCTATAAATGAGAGAACAAATACCGGTTTTGGTATAAACCAGGTATTCTTATTGAAATTAAAAGTTCTTGAGAAAAGTAAAACCGGTATAGAAACCCGGTTTTAATATGTCCAAAGCAGACAGAAACCCGGTAATTGAACTGAGAAGGAAAACCGTGAATGAATCCCGGTTTTTGAAACAGAAACCTAAAACTTTGATTTCAAGACATTGTGAATAGAGATAGGAAAAGATACTTTATGGGTGATATCTTGGGATGATAAGGAGTAAATTAACACAAGAAATTTGATTACTTTAACGTGGTAAAGGGAAAGAGATTGAGGATTTCGGTATGGAAGTAAAAACACAAGTTAGCACAAGGATGAACAAAATCAAGCTATGGATCTCTCACACGTTGTGATTTAGCTCTGATACCAAGTGTAAACTATGCTAAAATGTGTATTGAACCTTTATGTGAAATGGGAAAGTAGGTATTTAGAGAGAAAGTAGGTATTATAACTATGAAAGATTAATTGGTCAAAAGGTTAACTTTTCATTACATGTGGAGGTTTATATAGCCACACAAATTGCTATTAAACCCCTTGGATAATTACAAACAAGTACAAGTCTAATTACATGATAAACCCTTCTCCATAACATAATAAACATAAAGGACAAGACAAATGTTAATATACAAAACACGCACTACAAATTATAAAGCTAACAGAAAGTGTTATGAATACCATCTAACTCGGGAGGAAGATCCAATCTATAGGCTTGCTGATTGACTCTCTCCAAGACTTTAAATGGTCCAATAAAATGAGGACTCAACTTTCCACGCTTACCAAAACGAATGATACCTTTCCAAGGCGACACTTTCAACATAACCATATCACCCACCTTGAACTCCATAGGTCGTCTCTTTTGATCTGCATAAGTCTTTTGACGATCTCTTGCCACCTTAAGCGCTTCTTTAGCAACATTCACTTTATCAGCAGTTATCTGAACGATTTCTGGCCCACCAAACTGCTTTTCACCAGATTCTAACCAACAACTAGGAGTCCTACATTTCCACCAACACAACATCTCAAATGGCGGCATTCCAATACTCGAATGATAACTATTATTATAAGCAAACTCTATCAAAGGCAAATGGCCATCCCAAGCACCACCATACTTAATCACACAAGCTCTCAACATATCCTCTAACGTTTGAATGGTCCTCTCAGTCTGTCCATCAGTCTGAGGATGATAAGCGGTACTCAAATGAATTCTAGTACCCAACTCTCGATGCAATCCCTTCCAAAAGTTAGAATTAAATCGACTGTCTCGATCTGAGACAATAGATAAAGGAACTCCATGCTTCGACACAATCTCATCCACATATAACTCAGCTAACTTATTAAGCGGTGTTGTCTCACGTGTAGCTAAGAAATGTGCACTCTTGGTCAATCTATCCACTATAACCCATATCATATCATTACCTTTAGGTGTCCTGGGTAATTTCGTGATAAAATCCATGGTAATGTGATCCCACTTCCACTCCGGGATATCTAACTGCTGTAACTTACCATAAGGCTTTTGGTGCCCTGCCTTGACTTGAGCACAAATCACACACCTCTGAACTAACTCAGCTACATCGAACTTCATAACCGGCCACCAATACAATGGCTTAAGATCACGATACATCTTAGTTGCACCTGGATGAATAGAATATCTCGACCTGTGAGCTTCTTCAAGAATCAATTCTCGGTTACCCCCGAGTTTAGGCACCCAAATCCTACCATTCAAGGTCTGAAAACCCTGACTATTCACTACCATTTCAATTCTCTTCTTTTTACCTATTCCTTCATCATCAACATTAGCCGGTAACAAAGCTTCAACTTGAGCTGATTTGATACGCTCAAGCAACCTGGATTTCACTTTAGTAATCATGGAATGGAGTCTACTCATAGAACCTTGCCCTTTTCTACTTAAAGCATCAGCTACAACATTAGCTTTACCCGGATGATACTTAATCTCACAGTCATAGTCTTTCAACAATTCCATCCAACGCCTCTGTCTGGCATTCAAGTCTTGCTGATTAAAGACATATTGCAAGCTCTTATGATCAGTATATAAAGTACACTTGGTGCCATACAAATAGTGCCTCCATAATTTCAAAGCGAATACCACAGCTGCAAGCTCCAAATCATGGGTCAGATAATTCTTCTCATGTGGTTTCAACTGACGTGAAGCATAAGCAATTACCTTACCCCGCTGCATCAAGACACAACCCAAACCAGTTCTAGACGCATCACTATAAACCACCATATCCTCGGTACCTTCAGGTAAAGTAAGAATAGGAGCTTCACACAATTTATTCTTCAATGTCTGAAAAGATTGTTCTTGTGAATTAGTCCACAAGAACTTCACACCTTTCTTTGTCAACTCAGTCATAGGCTTAGCGATACGAGAGAAATCCTGAATGAACCTCCTGTAATAGCCAGCTAAACCCAGAAAAGACTTAATCTCTGTCGGTGACTTTGGTTGTTCCCACTTCATCACAACCTCAATTTTTGAAGGATCAACTTTCAAACCTTCACTAGAAATGACATGCCCAAGGAATTGAACTTCCTTAAGCCAGAATGCACACTTGGAGAATTTAGCATATAACTTTTCTTTCCTAAGAACTTCAAGAATAGTCCTCAAGTGCTTACGATGCTCCTCAACAGATTTAGAATAGATAAGAATGTCATCAATGAAAAGAATAACAAAGTGATCAAGAAAACGCCGACAAACCCGATTCATGAGATCCATGAAAGCAGCTGGAGCATTAGTCAAACCAAAAGGCATGACCAAGAACTCATAATGCCCATAATGAGTACGAAAAGCTGTCTTAGCAACACTTTCTCCATCCACCTTCAACTGATGATAACCAGACCGCAAATCAATTTTAGAAAAACAAGAAGCACCTTGCAACTGATCAAATAAGTCATCAATACGAGGAAGAGGATATTTATTCTTCACCGTTCGCTTGTTAAGCTCACGGTAATCGATACACATCCTCATATAACCATCCTTCTTTACAAACAGAATAGGAGCTCCCCAAGGCGAGGAACTCGGACGAATAAACCCATTATCAAGCAACTCTTGGAGCTGAGACATCAACTCCTTCATCTCGGTAGGAGCTAGACGATAAGGTGCTTTAGCAACAGGAGTAGCACCGGGAATAAGATCAATATGAAACTCTACTTCCCTATCAGGAGGAAGACCGGGAAGATCATCTGGAAATACATCAGGAAACTCAGCTACAACATCAACATCCAAAATAGAAGGATTAGCTTTACGTGAGTCAATCACATAAGCCAGAAAATGATCAGAATGATCCTTAGTCTGCCGGATACACCTAAGAGCTTTTACAAGGGAAATAAACTTCACACTACCCTTCTGCTTATCACCATAAACTGAAACCACACTACCATCGGGAGTAGTGATACGCACTATCTTCTTAGAACAGAGAATAAAAGCGCCATTCTTAGACATCCAATCCGTACCCACAACAATATCAAAGCCAGAAACAGTAGTAGGCAACAAGTCAATAGAAAAAGAACGACCCTCTATCTCTATAGAACAATCAAAGAACCCATCACGAACCATAGAAGTACGACCGTCAACTATCTCTACCTCGATCGGGTTATCTAACGGGCGAGTTACTACACCAAGCTTAGGAGCAAATAAAGCAGACACAAAAGATCTATTTGCACCGGAATCAAATAACAAATTAGCAAGAGAAGAATTAATAATAAAGTTACCGCTAACTACCTCATCATCGGCTCGAGCAAGTTCAGCAGTCATGTTGAAGGCACGGGCTGTAGTCTTCGGTCGCTCATTCTTCTTATCTGCTGTCTTCAACAACGGACAATCTGACCTCTGATGCCCTGTCTGCTTACAATAATGACAACGGGGCTCGGCTGTGCAATCCTTAGAAAAATGCCCCATACCTGTACACTTACTACAACTCAAGGTGCTGATAGAACATGGTCCACTATTATTGGACCTACAACGAGCACACCAATTACCTGCCTGCTTAGTATCATTCTCCCTTGAAGACCCACCCTTATGCTTCTTTGAAGACCCTGATCTAGATGCACCATCAAATTTCTTCTTAAACGCAGAAGAAGTGTCTTTCCTCTCTTTATACCTCATATCATGCTCAATAGATTTTGCCAAGTCAACTGCCTTTTGGAGAGTCGGTTGCATTCTTATCACAGGACGGTAATCAGTAGGAAGACCAGTAACATATTTGTTCACCTGTGAAGAATCATTAGGACACAAGTGTTTACAAAATCGAAGCTTCTCTGTGAAATCCCTAGAATACTCAGTAATGGACTTTTCTCCCTTTTTCAAACCAGGAAACTCAGACTCCAAAGCTTGCAGCTCCCACTCAGTACAAAACTCTTTCTTGAACAACTCAACAAATGATTCCCAAGTCAAGCTAGCAATATAACGGGAACCTTGTGGCTGAATACGAGTATCCCACCAATCAAGTGCATCTTTATCAAGCATCTTTGCAACAAATACCACCTTTTTATTTTCGGGGCAATTACTTGCCTCGAATGTCATCTCAATCTGCCGAATCCACCTCATACTAGCAATAGGACCAGTACTACCAGTGAACATCGTAGGCCCACAATCCTTAAAAGTCTTAAATTTGTATTCCCACGTTGTAAGTCCCAACTAATATTAGATGGGTGCTGAAGACACCTCTATGTCAATGGTGAGTGTACTTTGCAACACAATCACTTAATCTGGACGTGACCAGTTTAGAGTGATTGTGTACCAGGTAATCTGGAGGTTTACTTATTAAGGTGACAATGTAAATAAGTAAATACAATGCAATAATGTAACTGACAAGTAAGGAAATATGGTGAGACAATATGTAATTTTCAAGTGTATTTTATTTATAGATTGTTAAATAAAATACAAGGTTGTTGCGGAACAAAGATAATACAAAGATGTAAATATCCTAACAACCTATGAAATACAATTGATCTATACTTGGAAATTCTCTTAACAATCGAAACACTTAAAGTTGTGAAATGTTCCTTTTTGCGATTGAGAGAATATTTCACAAGTTCACCAATATTGCAGAATGTATGTGTTTGCAAAGTTGTTGAAATGCTTGGGCAAGGACCTCTATTTATAGTCGAAGTATGAGCATTGGGATCTCAACTTCGACGTACAAATATCGTTAACAACACACAAAAGTATTAGTAAATAATCCTTTGTGTGTGCTAAATAAAGTAAGACAAAAGGTTACATTATTTAACCACTCTACATCTTTGCACTTTTATCCACAGACAAGATTATTATCCGGGTAAAAGGATGTAGTGTAAAAGGTCCTCCTAGTAATCAGTGTAAAGCTTTGTAAAGGCATTTACACTAGAGGATCTCCAGTTGATTGATCTGGTGAAATGTCAACTAGGCTTCGCTGCCATTGCCATTTCCTTTCTACCACTTGTTGTCTTCGACTTCAACTGGTAGGTCTTCAGATTTAAGTCTTCAGATTTCAACTGGAGGAAGTCATCAGTTGCTTAAACTGTACAATGCAACTGGACTTCTAATATTTCGGACAATTCTTCATTCTCTCCAGATGCAGCTGGAGAGCTCCAGTTTATAGCCAAAGCTGGACCTAACAAATTCTCCCTAATTGTCCTGAAATATTGCCAAGTATTTTCAAACTTGTTTCTATACAAGTGTAAGTTTGAAATACTTGTGTTTGATAAAACCTATTAAGTTTCTTCTCTTAGCAAGTAGATAGATAGAAGGAAAACTTAGACAGATGACCCTTCGCCAGTTTTTCTTCTCTTAGCAACAGATGAGATTGGTTGTTTGTCTTCAAGATTAAGGCCTAATCTTTCTTCAATGTTTTCCTTGAACTTGATCAGATTTTGCAATACGTATTCCCAGCCTTTTTCAACCTTGTTCTTTCGCTGCCTACCCTCCAGCAAGCTCAACATCTCCACATGCTCTGAATGACCATACTGATGGACATCAGGGTTCTCAGTTGTTCTTTTGCGTCCACCAAAGTATTGAACCTCAACAACAAAATGTTTGGCACCAGGCTTGATCGATACTTTTACATCAGTGATCTTACCTTTATTGTGCCTTCGACGCTGTACATCAGATAAGTATGTGCGAGCCTCTGATTCATTGGTCAGCTTGATCTTACTTGTGCTCAGTTTGTGAGTAGCAGCTCGAATATCATCAGTTGTGGGTCTAGATGGTACTACCCAAGTCCTCAGATTTGCATCTCTTGATAAGGCTTTCTGTTTTCTTTCTTTGGACTTGGGTGGAGTTAATACTTTGCTGACCACCTTCTTAACGTGTTCAATCCTTTTGAGAATCCCTTCTGACCTTATCTCTTTAGCCTTTCTACCGATACATTCAAACACTTGGCATCAAGACCAGCTTCATCATCTTGGTAGTGTTTGTCCAGTTCTACTTCAAGCATTTCCTTCAGGGCATTGACAATCCTTAGATCTTCTTTGATTTTCTTATATTCCAACAGTTGCAAGCCAAGGAGTTATGCGTCAGTTACATCAACAAGAGGGGTTGGAAGATTTTTTCTTGATTCAAATTGATTGGCCTTCATTTGTTTCTTCCTTTCCTTGACTAGATACCCAACCCTTGCTAATTTCTGACTTTCGCTTTCAGTAACTGGAGGCAATTGATCAATATTGCCAGTTTCCAAAATAGGTGCATCGGCGGCAGGTTTCTTAGAGTCATCAGTTGCAATGGCCTTTCCTTTATCCACATTCCCCCTAACCACATCATCAAAAGATTCAATTACCTGCTCACCAGCCTTAGTACTGGTAGCAACAACCATCTCCTTCCCTGAACCTGAAGCTTTAACTAGAGTGCGAGGGATACGAACAGACCTTTCCCCCTTGGCAGCATCTAGTCCTTGCCTAATAGCTTCAAAATCAGCATGACTGGAGGGCAAGTGATCTAGAGGCTGTCACGATTGCATGTTCTTGCACACTTTGAAGACTCCACATAACATGCGAACTATCCTCCATAGATGATTAATCTCTTGAGATTGAGTCATGACATTTCTACAAGTGGTGTCTTGACTCTTTTGAATCACTTGAAGTATATTTAAATCATCAGGGGAGATCCCAGTTACCGGTGCTTCCTTTCCAACTTCTTCTTCCTTTTCTTTGCCAGCTTCAGTGATCAGTTTTTCAATTGCAGTAGTGTGATCAGATACCTTGCTAGCTAATGTATCCAGACTGTACCTCAACTGATTGATCTCAGATGTTATGGGGGTGAGATCAACCTGGGACGCTGCAGTCTTGGTGATCTCAGATATCACCCTTTCTATCAAATTATTCTCCCTTTCAGCCAAGGTATTTTCAATTTTCTGACCAACTGAAGTGGCCAACTGGTTGCCAAGCTCAACAACATCCAGACCAGGTTTTTCAACAAGTAATTTGACCTGTCTTTCTAATTCATTCAACTCAACCTCTGATGATCTGACAGTATTATTCAGCAGGTTGGTGATGGATGTGTGTACCTTAATTTGATTGAGTTAAGTCAAAAGCTTCCTTTAAAGAAGTAGCCAGTGAATTGCAGCTGATGACCAACTCGTTGAGCTTCCTGAATACCAAGTCCTCATTGCCAGAGAACTTGTTAATCCCCAAATTAACCACCCTTACATTAGTATTATGATCCTTGTGGTATTTGGAGAGGGACTTGGTATTCTTGTCCAGTGTCTTCTGAATATCCTCCACCCTTGTTAAAAGGTTTGAGATATCGGTTTGGAAAGACACTAACTGGTTGTCCAGTGACGGAGGGGAAGGTACCACTGGACCTGCTCGGAAAGCAACAGATACAACTGGAGGAGGTACAGAAAGTGAAGGTTCTCCAGTTGTTGTTGCACCAGCTGAAGGAATAGAAGTTGTTGAAGAAGGAAAGGAAAGAGATTCAATGTGACGTTCATGCTGAGAATGCTCAGATGTGAACGTCGGCAAAAGTGGTGTAAGAATGTGTCTATTTCTAGGCACATTCATGGATGAAAGTAGTTGTCGAGAGGCGAATGTTGGAATTTCTTGTAAGGAGGAGAAGTCAAGTGGTGAAACTGAAACTTGTGGTTCTTGGGGCTGACCAAGGAGAGAAGGGAGCTGATCAAGTACAGTTGCATCAGCCATCTCCTAGTCAGATTCAGTCTCAGATGAATCTGAAGATTCAAGCTGAAACTCACCCTCATTTATGCCAAGATCCATAAATGTTGGGGGTGGCTGAACAGGTTGTTCAGACTCCTGATGACCAGTTTGAGTTTCCTCAATGGTTTCATCAGTTATAGGATCCGTTGCCGAAGCATCTTCTCCCTGAAAAGAGGTAACTGGAGCCTCAACTACAATTGCTCTTTCCTCAGTTGCAATATCATGGGCTTGTGATTCAGAGACCACGATCACTGGCTGTGACTGGTCAGATATAGCAAGTCCTGATCTAGATCTTCTTCTACTTTTGGTAGATCTTCTTGCCTTTGGAACCGCCTGGATGCCTGAGGGGAGATCTCTAGGTTCTGCAACAGTCACAACATCTGCAGACGAACTGGTGGGTCCCTCATTATTTTGAGGCCCGCCCAGTTGTCTTTCTGACTCACCTGGTGGTGGTGCATCAGTTCTAGAGAATGCTAGTAGCATTCTTGGAGAAATCTGGACTTCATCATATGTGGACACAAGGTTGTCCAGATTTCTTAATAATTCTGGCACAAAGTCTAATGATTGCGTGTTATTGTATTCCTCTCTGCCCAGAACTAGTATGAAACAAAGGGATATAAATCGCGAAAATGGGATACAAGGACCCCTGTTGCCTTTTAACTTAAACACCAAGCTTCTAAACAGGATGTTTGCGAAGTCCACCCTTAGTCCATTCCACAGGCAGTATGCCATCTCTGCCTGGAAAGAGTTTATCTGGTCCAAACCACCTGAACTCCCACCTAAACTTTCCACCAAATGGACCATGAAGTACTTCCAGGATGGTGAAAGCCCTCTCATAGTAATTGATCCTTTGGTCTTTAGTACACCTCCCTCCAAGACTTCTTTATTCCCCATGTCAAGAAAGACCTGACGGAAGTTGATATTAGGTAAATCACCACTAGACTCTCATCTTGTCTCCAGTAATTGAGGTTAAGGGCCTCCCTCAATGTTTCAGTGGTAATGGTACACGGGACTGACCCATCCTTTAAAGTGAAGGAGATGGATGAGCAGTCATCAGAATTGGACGCCGTGTACCAGAACTCGCACAAGTAATCATGAAACAACTTGTTTGGGTTCAAAGAAAAGGCATCGCTGAGGGGAGAATCCCGAAGAAAGTATTGGATTTTTCCAATGAGAGAATCAGCGGCCTGATGCCCTTGAAGAGATGCCATTGGATTGTTTGGATTTAATTTTATTAATTTTGAACTTATGGGGGCACCAACAGCATGAGAAACATTTTCGGATGGATTAAACTCGACAGTGAGTAGATTCACATCTCGAGAGCGAGATGAATAAGATGACGATTTAAGAGCCATTTGAGATTTTGGATTTAGGGTTTTGGATTTAAAGAAGAAAGAGAGAAAGGGATCTCGAATTGTGAATGATTGGAAGAGTAAATGAAAGGAATTTTGTGCGAAGTAAATGAGAAAAAAATATTTAGTGGGGGTATATATAGGCAGTAAAATATTACCAATATATATACGAAAATATATTTTAATCCCCAAATTTTACACACAATTTCAAATTTTGATTTTTTAGTAATTTTGAGAATTCAAAAACATTTAATACCTCCCATCAAGCATTTAATGCTATGACGGCTGGTATTCCCACTCACCCATTAACTTCAACAATTCCCATAAAAAGTACAATAATTTTCAGCAAAAAGTCTTGACACGTAAGACATGTCAGGTGACGTTTGTGAGAGCGATGCAAACACTCGAGTATCATCACGTGTCACAAGTATTCACCAAGTAAAACATAACGTTATGAAATCTGGTTGACCACCAGTTTAAGACAAGACTAAACTAGCATATTGGAGAGATTTTCCAGATGCCAGTTTCAACTGTTTTAGTTGGAAAAATATTTTGAGTCTTTCCCCCTAAAAACGTGATCCATTTGATCAATGACTAGTCTTTGAGTACATCAAGACATTCAATCTCCGGCCAATCAGGGATCACCTGGACCATCCTCAACTGGAGGGCCTCTCCAGTTTAATGAGGATTTAACATACCCAATTCACTGATGAGATGTTTAAAAGTTTTCTCATCAAGAGGTTTTGTAAAAACATCAGGTAACTGTTTATCAGTGGGGATGAAATGTATTTCAATGTCTACTTTCAAAAAATGATCACGAATGAAGTGATACCTGATGTCAATATGCTTTGTCTTTGAGTGCATCACTGGGTTGTGAGACATAGCAATTGCACTGGTGTTGTCACAAAAGATTGGGGTTCTTGTGTATTTCATACCATAATCAAGTAACTGGTTTTTGATCAAAAGAATCTGGGCACAGCAACTGGCCGCAGAAATGTACTCTGCCTCAGCAGTTGACATTGAGACCGAAGTCTGCTTCTTACTGGTCCAACTCACCAGTTTTCCCCCCTGGAAGTGACAACCACCAGTTGTAGACTTTCTATCAATCTTACAACCTGCATGATCTGAATCTGAATAACCCATTAGATCTAACCCTGAGCCTTTGGGATACCAAAGACCAAGGCTAGGGCACCCTTTCAGGTACCTGAAAATGCGTTTAACAGCATGCAAATGTGATTCTTTTAGATTGGCCTAAAATCTGGCACATAGACATGTTGCAAACATTATATCTGGTCGACTGGCAGTTAAATACATCAGTCAACCAACCATTCCACGATATTCCTTTTGGTCCACTGGTTTACCATTTGGGTCAGAATCCAAATTCAATGGAGCTGAAATAGGTGTGGTTTTTGATGGGATAGAATCATATTTGTATTTTCTTAACAAATCTCTGACATAATTTTCTTGGTTAATAAAAATACCATCCATGGTTTGTTTAATTTGTAAACCTAAGAAAAATGTTAATTCACCCATTAAACTCATCTCATATTCTTGAGACATGATTTTTGAAAACCTTTTACACATTCCATCATCAGTTGACCCAAATATAATGTCATCAACATAAATTTGTACCAACAAGATATTACCTTTTTCTTTCAAGATAAACAAGGTATTATCTATTGCACCTCTTTGAAAACCATTATTAAGAAGATGTTTAGTTAGAGTGTCATACCAGACTCTTGGGGCTTGACGAAGACCATACAATGCTTTGTTTAGCCTATATACCTAGTGAGGATGCTTTTCGTTCAAGAACCCTGGAGTCTGCTTAACATACACTTCTTCTTCCAACTTTCCATTCAGGAACGCACTTTTGACATCCATCTGGAAGACTTTGAATTGCAAATGTGCAGCATAAGCCAAGAAAATTCTAATGTCTTCAAGTCTTGCAACTGGAGCAAAAGTTTCATAGAAATCAACGCCTTCTGCTTGACAATAACCCTTGGCAACCAATCTTGCTTTGTTCCTAACAACATTGCCATCTTCATCTATCTTGTTTCGATAGACCCACCTCATTCCAATGGGTTCTTTCTTCAACCCTGGAGGACAACTAACAAGTTCCCAAACATTGTTCCTTTCGAACTGGTTAAGTTCTTCTTGCATAGCCTCAACCCAGCTTGGATCTGCCAAAGCCTCGTCAATCTTCTTCGGTTCAATTAGTGATAAGAAGGTGACGTTCAAGCATTGTTCACTTGTGGCTCTTCTAGTCTGAACCCCACTATCTAGATTTCCAGTAATTTGCTCAATGGGATGACCAACTGTCCATTTAGTGTATTGACTAGCTTGATATTTCACAACATCAGTGCAAGACACCTGTTGATCTTCAACAGTTGTGGCAACTGGAGATGCATCAGCCCAAACTACTTCAACTTCATCATCAGTGTCAGCTGGAATGTTGACATGATCATCTTCAAACAAAGGCATATTTTGAAGAACTGGAGAAGTCTGAACTAGTTCTGATGTTGTTGTGGCACAAACATCTGATCCAATCACCAGTTTCTTTGGTAAATTGAAACTGATGGAGGGATAAAATGGAGTGTCACTGGAGATTTTCTTCTGTGCAACTGGTTCCAAGTCTTGATGACTGGAAACATCTTCTGGTGTAGAAACTAATTGATGAACTTGATCAGATACACCAAAATCAACTGGGTCAACCGAAGATAAATCAAGGCTTGGTCTTTTATTGATTGCCTCATTTGATTCATCGAATGTGACATGAATTGTCTCATGTACCTTTTGGAGTCTATAATTGTAAACTCTATAGGCCTTTCTTATATTTTAATACCCCACGAAAACACCTTCGTCAGCTTTTGCATCAAATTTTCCCAACTGACTGGAATCGTTCAAAATATAAACTGGACAACCAAATACATGAAAATATCCAATGTTTGGTTTACGATTCCTGAGGACTTCGTAGGCAGTCTTCCTATGTCTCTTGACATAAACTGACCGATTTTGGGTATGACAAGCTGTAGACACTGCTTCTGCCCAAAAACTAGTATGAAGACCTGATTCAAATAACATACTTCTTGCAGCTTCAATCAATGTGCGATTTTTCCTTTCAACCACACCATTTTGCTCTGGGGAACGAGCTGAAGAGAAGTTTTAAGAAATGCCAGTGTCAGTGCAAAATGACTCTAATTCATTATTGATGAATCCAGTACCATTATCACTTCGCAATTGACACACATTTATGGTATATTTGAGTTCAATTCTTTTGATGAGTGAGATGATTTCACCAGGTGCATCACTTTTTGATCTGATGAACACCACTCAACAATACCTGGTGTATTCATCATCAACAACTAAAGTGTATCGTTTACCAACTTTAGTTTGAACATTTACTGGACCAAAGAGGTCCATATGCAGCATGTGAAGAGATTCAGTGATACTGAAGTTTTGCCTGGTCTTGAAACTGGCTCTTTTCTTTTTGCCCATCTCACACCTTGGACATGGCTTTTCCTTTTTAAAGGAAATTAAAGGAATCCTTTCCACCAGTTGTTTTCTAGATAACTTATTGATATTCTTGAAATTAAGATGGGATAACCTTTTGTGCCACAACCAGTTGGTGTCCTCATCAGCTTTGGCATAGAAATAATGCTCTTTTGGAGCAGGTTCCATGTCCATTATGTACACATTCCCTTTCCTTGGTGTAATCATCACCACTTTCCAGTCCTTGTTAAATATGGTACCTTGAGCAATATCGAACAACACCTTATATCCATCATCACAAAGTTCACTGACACTTATCAGGTTATATTTCAAACCATTAACAAATGCAACTTTTGTGAATTGGACCTGTCCATTGTCAATGACACCATCTCCTTCAGTTTTCCCACTTCTATCATTACCAAATGTCACTGTCGGTCCATCTTGGACAGTGAACTCTTCCGGCAGGGGCTTACATTCGGTCATTGTCCGTCCAGCAGCGCTGTCCAGATACCAGATATTCTTCTTTGATCGCCCTGCACACCCAAGTAGATAATTAGTTATTTTTGTGAACCCATCTTTTCTTGATGGGTCCACCAGACTTCTCTTGAGAAGTCTCTGCAGATTTACTTGGGTTGGAACTGGAGGCTGGAACTGGAGGATTATTTCCAGCTTCAGGAGTAAAAACAATTGGTTTGATGGGAACAACAACATCCTCCTTTTTCATTCCAGATTTTGCTCCTTTTTGAGCAGATTGATTTTGTTTTTGCTTTTGCTTCAATGGTGGAGTTTTAACAATTTGTTTTTCAACTGAAGAAGATGAAGCTCCTTCCAGATTTTTTATTCTGGCAGTACAACTTTGTACTTGCCTAGACAAATTTTGGAGTTGACTCTCTAGTTTTAACAAAAGGTTGTTTTCTTCAGGCTGCTGAACCTTGGACTTGGGTTCAGCTAAATTCTGAGTCTTTGGAGTCTTGGGCTCTTTGGACTTTTGAGGCAAAGGATTATCACCAGCTTCCTTTTTAACTGGAGCTTTAGCCTTTTTGGCTCCAGTTTTGACCTCAACAGGGGTGGTCTCAATAACCATGTGTTCCTTTTCAAGATCAAATTTTAATTTTTGGTTATCTCTTTCCAATGCCTCATTTTTCAAATCTGACTCTTTGAGCGCCAACTGGACACTTTGCAAATCATTAATTTGACCTTTCATGTAACACCCCAACTTAGGCGGAACAATGAGATGTACAGAAAGTCGAGTATTCAAAACAAAGGATTATAAATAACATTCACCATACTTTTATTTGATAAAAGAATTTACAAATGTACAAGCATGTGAACCAATTTCCAAGTACAAATGCGTCCACCGTACTTGAATATTAAGTTCACGAAACAAATAACAAGCACATGAAGTAGTATACTACAATGATCAAGGCGGATTCCATTGCCTATCACAAAGTTTGATCTTTGACTCCAAAGGGCAATGCAAATATTCATGAAGCATATAAATCCTCAATGCTTAAGCTTATTTCCTGAAAAGCATGAAGAAAAAGTGTCAACTACGAAAACGTAGTTGGTGAGTGCATAGGTTTTTATATAAATCTTGGTACATCACCGTTTTAATACTTAGAAAAGTTGATTACTATTACATTTCGAAATATCCAAACCATATGATCGACAAAGTTTTCATATCATGTTATCAAGTTTCCAAATACCATAATGTCATATCAAGACTTGGAGAATCTATAGTAAAATTTCAGGTTCTCATTTGTGAAATCATCATGAGAGAAAAAGTATATAAATTGATTAATCGTATATCATACCAAAATCATTCGGTTACCAAAATCATTTCAATATCACCAATTTCAACGTCTTTCAAGATATCACATGAGGGACGATACCCAATCCGTATGTCCAAACAATTTCCAATTATCAACAATATTAATATCCCTTTCACTTAGCCACAAGGGCATAATTTGCATAATTTTGATGAGTAAATGCTTGAGCCACTACTACTACCATTTTATTCAAGTCCGATTACAATCCAATAATTCAATTCATAGCACAAGCTGTCAATCAAGTGCCGTAATACTAATGTCAATAATGATAATGGGTCGTGCCATGGAGACGCCCGATTATCTTAAGGTAGTTAGAACACCCGGGGGCCAGACTAGAAGTGGAGGTTGTCACGAAGGCAACCAACCTTCCAACGGTACGCTTTGGGTGGGCGGACGAAACCTAGTTGCGCAACTAACTAACTACAGGCCTCCACTTTCGGAGTAAATAGTAGTGTACCAAACGCCGCGGTTTGACAGAACTCAAGCTCATCACATAAATCCTTTATTATCATTTCATACTCATAAATCAAGAATCATTTCATATAACAAACTCTCTTTCAAGAAACATTGTATATATAGAAAGTAGTTTCATTTATCATGCTTTTCACCCCGAAAGTAAAACACATAAAAGAGTTTGAAAGGGGGCTATGACTCACCTTGATATGCCGCATATTATACTCATCTATCCAAAATGGGTACTTCCATCTATAGCTTCCTTGACCATATATCCATTTGTTCCTCCATCATTTCTCAAGCCAAGACTATCCCTACGATAGGACTAATATGCGTAAGTTCCTATCTTAAGCCATCACTTAGAAATGCCATTTTCATTATGTTGCTATCAATTGTGGGGTCCAAGTATATCGGTAACACTCGCATCGTTTTGGTTGTAGAGATTGATGGTGTAAAGGGTTACTTTCATTACATGTGTAGCTATAAGTTGTTAGATTTTTGGTAACTTGGCTTCATTTGTGGTTTCACTTGGCACCTTAGGTCATCATGTAGAAATATCTTATTAAGTTATGTTATCCTTATCCATCATTTGTTGTGTAACCGATTTTAGCGTGAATTAACATTTGTGATATCAATATATATCTTGGTTAACATAATTACTTACGTCAATCTCACTTAATTATCTTTGTTTTATTTTGATTACACTTATCTCATGAAATTCGTTTAAGTGTTATGGGCCATTATCAATTGGGCCTTAGGTGTCACGGAATTTTAAATGTTTTGGGCTTACATTAGTTATTGGGCTTTACCTTATTTGGGTTAGGTGCATAATGGGTCATAGTGGTTATTGGGCTATAAGGCTTGTTGGGCCAAGTGGGCCTACTGATTTGTGTTCCTTATGGGTTCATTATTTGGGCCGGGTTAGCCCATTATGGTTCTTAGTTCATTACATAGCCCATTATGCCATTTATAAGATTACTTACAAATTTTCTGTTTTATACTTCATTTTTAAGAAATGTTAGCTACTATTTTGGGGTCAAGATGAATTATTTGGACCTTCATGATTTTTACACAGTGACTTATATGTATCTAGTATTTTTGTAAATTTTTGGTGAATTTTTAGATGATGTTTGGTGTCCTTAAAAATTATCCAAACACAAACTATCCCGAATAGGCACTGCTTGCGACATCAGAAGTTTTATAAAAGTTCTTGATGTTCTGATCGTTAGAAAAATCCCGTGATTTTATTTTAAGTTCACAACACGTTGAAATTACTTTCCACCAAGTATGATCTCCTGGAACCTTATGGATTAGGAGATAAAAATTGCTAAAGTTCATAAAATATTCAGACAAATTACAGTTTTGACCAGTTTGAGTAGAAAAATCATATCTTTTGTTTGGTTTAGTATTTTTGAGTAATTCCAGTTGGAGATTAAACTTAACTCATTTATCTACAACTTTTATTTTGAAAGTTTTGTTTGAAAATGTCTAGAAATGCTCAGTTTATCCGTCCCAAGTGAAAATATTATTTCTGTCAGAATTCTTCTTGATTATATCAACTCACCAATAGTGTTTGTTGCTTGCTTTAGCCTCTAAATTACCACTAACAAGATTATTACTTTATTTTGTGTTCCTTAACATCAATTATGCAGATTTCAACTAATTTTAAGATCAACACACATCATTCATACTTGAACTTTTACCCAACAAAATCAATAAACTTAGTTCTTGCAAATATCATCCAAAAATGTGATTGCATGTGACCATCTAACCATTTTATGAACAAATCTCTTGACAAATCTTTCATACAACATAAAAATAAGTTTATTTATGAAAAATCACAGAAAATAATCTTCATCCTTATCAACAAAAATCGATTTTGTAGAGATCTATCAACAAATTTGCAAGCTTTCTCATGAACCATCACTTTTGGGTCTTATTTGAGTTGAATCCTTGAATTTTTCCTCTAGATCTTGACATGCAATGACATGAAAGGAAAGATTCTATCAACATGCCCTCATTAAGTGTGTTTTCAAGAGGAGAATCAAAGAAAATATGGTTTTGATAAAGAACTTTTAGTATATACAAAAATAAGATAGATTAAACAAAAAGATGATGAGTTATACCCTTGATGAACTCAAAATGGAGGCTGTTTTGGACAGCCAAACCCACGACCATATGACCCCAAAATGGACTCCTTAGCTTGCTTTAGCACACCCTTGAATGATCTAGCATGAACCCTTATTATTATAGTTGATTTACTTAAGATTTTTGAGCTCTATAGTTTGTTGTATGAACCGAAAATGAGAAGAAGAGGAGAAGAGAAAAGTGCAGAATTTTTGAGGAGAGAAAGTGGTTGAATGTGTGTGGAAGAGTGGGAGAAAGTGAGAGAGAAAAAGAGAGTTCCAAGACTAAAAGAAAGCATGAAAAATTTCAAATGGTATGTGTGTGTGTGGGTATGATGGGGGACGGCCAAAGAGGGGGATAGGGAAGGGTTTTCTCTTTTTTTTTTTTTGTGTATAAAAGTAATGTATATATTGTAGTGTAAGTATAGGTTAAGTGGGTATTTATTTTGTAAGTGTTATGTTAGTTAAATGTAGGTAATTAGTTGTTTTGGTTAGAGGTATATAAGTGTATGTATATATGTATGTATGGATATATTCTTGTATTTTTAGTTGGTTACATAAGCTATTAGTTGTAAACTTGTATTTATTTTTAAGCATATATATATACTTACTCATTATTTAAGCACTTTATGTACATATAACTTACAAATATTTTCGAGATAGAAATTTTTATTTTCATGGCCATATTTACTTAAATTTAGTTTGGTGTTTAATTTGTTGGACAATTTATAGGGATTTTGATTGTTATCTCAACTTGTGAGTCTTACATTATTGTTTATATAACTTAATTGATTAACAATAAAAATTTTGTTCAAAGGTATTTTATGAAGTTCACTTAAAACTAGTTTATTGCTTGAGATTATCTCGAATGATTTTAGTTATTGTTTATGGCATTTCTAAGGCATTTCACCATACTAGAGGGCAATTGTCAATTTGCCTAAATGTCTAGAAGGTCAATTTCCCTAACGAACCTCTAGGGATAGATACCTAGATAAATATAAGTACGTTGTCGTAGTCGGAAAATGAGGGTTGTCACATTTCATGTTGTTAAACTCAATTAAAACAGTTTCCAAGTATCTTTCACAGTCAGTTCTCATAGTTTCAACAAATAACAGGTCATCATTTAATGATTCAGCAATATCCAGTTTTAGTTCTGTATCCAATTCAACATCATAATCTCTTACCTTCTTTAAAATGATGTCCACCCATCTTCCAAAAAACAACATCATCTTTTACCACTGGTTGTTGATTTTCTAATGCCATGAAACACACATCTCTAATCTCTTCTTCATCATCAGATGAGTCATCAGAGAGTTCTCATTTCCCTTCAGTTTGAGCCATCATGCACTTGTTCTTTTCTTTCTCTTTTTCTTGTTCAAGAGACATGAGAGCAATTTGGGCCTTAAGTTTCTTGTATTTGGCCTTATAATCATCAGTTTTAACAAAATTTGGGACAACAGGACCAGTTTGGTTGTTCATCTGACTAGATCTGCATTCCTTCATGAAATGACCTTTCTTACCACACTTATAGCAGATAAGATTGGCCTTATCCAGAGAATTTGAACTGGAAGCATTATTGGACCCATTAAATCGATTAGATTTATGCTTGAACCTGTTAAAGGTTTTAGCAATCATGGCTACCAGATCATCATCGCCAGTTTCCTCACAACCATTACTTAGATTTGTGGTTAGGCCAGAGTTCAGTAAGTTGTTTAACATCTCCTTCATAGAATGTAACTGGACATTCTCAGCAGACATTAAAGCAGCACAAGGTTGCCCAGTAAGGTTGGCGACCTTGGAACTCTGAGCATGGTTTAAAGCATCTTGCTCAGCCAATATCCTTACAGCATCATTATCTTCAGTGAATCTGATGGCTCCATAAAGGGAAACAAGAGTATGGTTGTGCAAGGTCTTACCTTGTCTTAAGACAAGAACCATGTGTGCCCATTTGGATGGCAATACATCACAAAATTTCTCAAGAAGAATATCATTATCCTTCTCTACTCCCAAGCCTCTAAGTTTATTAATTAGACCAGTAAGTCTGGTGTAAGTACCAGTTAAACTTTCATTGGGAAGAGCAAAGAAGGATTCATACTTCTTGTTTAGTGCAACCTTTTTGGTGACAATGGTGTCATTTTCTCCTTCAAACTGGAGAACTAATTCATCCCACATAGATTTAGCACTGGGAAACAACACAAGTGTTGGAATTACTTCCTCCGGGACAGCAGCAAGGATCATGTTTTTCAGTCTGGTATCAAGATCAACCAGTCTGCGATCCTCGTCTGACCAATGTTCCTCAGACTTTTCTCTGGTACCTCTTCTTCCAGTTGGGTCAAGAAGAGGGCTAACACCACTGGACATGGGTATATATGGTCCATTCTTGAGGATTTTCAACATTATACCTCTTTTCCCAGTTGGGTCAAGAAGAGGGCTAACACCACTGGACATGGGTATATATGGTCCATTCTCCCAGGATTTTCAACCTGCCCGCTCTGATACCACTTGTAAGTCCCAACTAATATTAGATGGGTGCTGAAGACACCTCTATGTCAATGGTGAGTGTACTTTGCAACACAATCACTTAATCTGGACGTGACCAATTTAAAGTGATTGTGTACCAGGTAATCTGGAGGTTTACTAATTAAGGTGACAATGTAAATAAGTAAATACAATGCAATAATGTAACTGACAAGTAAGGAAATATGGTGAGACAATATGTAATTTTCAAGTGTATTTTATTTATAGATTGTTAAATAAAATACAAGGTTGTTGCGGAACCAAGATAATACAAAGATGTAAATATCCTAACAACCTATGAAATACAATTGATCTATACTTGGAAATTCTCTTAACAATCGAAACACTTAAAGTTGTGAAATGTTCCTTTTTGCGATTGAGAGAATATTGCACAAGTTCACCAATATTGCAGAATGTATGTGCTTGCAAAGTTGTTGAAATGCTTGGGCAAGGACCTCTATTTATATTCGAAGTATGAGCATTGGGATCTCAACTTCGACGTACAAATATGGTTGACAGCACACAAAAGTATTAGTAAATAATCCTTTGTGTGTGCTAAATAAAGTAAGACAAAAGGTTACTTTATTCAACCACTCTACATCTTTGCACTTTTATCCACAGACAAGATTATTGTCCAGGTAAAAGGATGTAGTGCAAAAGGTCCTCCTAGTAATCAGTATAAAGCTTTGTAAAGGCATTTACACTGGAGGATCTCCAGTTGATTGATCTGGTGAAATGTTAACTAGCCTTCGCTGCCATTACCATTTCCTTTCTTCCACTTGTTGTCTTCGACTTCAACTGGTAGGTCTTTAGATTTAAGTCTTCAGATCTCAACTGGAGGAAGTCATCAGTTGCTTAAACTGTACAATGCAACTGGACTTCTAATATTTCAGACAATTCTTCATTCTCTCTAGATGCAGCTGGAGAGCTCCAGTTTATAGCCAAAACTGGACCTAACACACGTCTCTCACCGCCATCATGATGTCTCTTGTGAACTCCACCACCATCCATATCATCCCCATCATTATAAACCATGTCGTCCCTTCGGCAAATAGAATGAACCGAAGGAGTAATACCTGTATCGCTACGAGTAGGAGATGGCTCCTCATACTGACGGTTTCAGCGAGGGTAACTCTCTACCGATCTTTCAGGCTGATTCAACAAAAGATCCCTTTCAACTCTCACTTCTTGCAACTCTTGTCTGGTCCGTGTCAACTAATTATTAACAGAACGTAGCAAATCAACCAACTCAGCTGGAGTGGGACCCTCATTCACATTGTTATTCGGGTTAGTAACTGATGTGCAAAATCGAGCTTTAAATTTATAAAACAAAAACTACCCAAAAACTAACTACTACGCATTAACGGTCAGTGAACCCGATCATTTGTAATATAGTTAAGAGGTAAGTCTGAGTTCGTTCTCAGGGATTGGGAAATGATTAGTTGCTTGTAAAATGGTTTGGAAAACAGGTGTTGCTTCGAAAATCCTTTTGACAAATAAAGTAAATTGGTTTGCAAAATAATTGCATAAATTTAAAAGAACACTTCAGACAAATTCTCTAGAGTTTAAAGATAATCGTGACAAGATTAAGCTAGTCGAATTACCTAAGCCGGCACCACCAAAACTAAGACGATTCTTCTAACAATCAGTTTTATTGACTATCAAATTATCAATTGAACCTATGTGACAATAGCATGGTACCACCAACCGATATCAATCCCGTTGACAAAATTAATCTTTTCTTAAAACGATATTCACTATCATACCATGAACTAGTGATGATTATTTATAGACAAGTAACCGTTTTAAAATCACATACACATTCAACTGGTACCACCAACGAAGAATCATATGCAACCAATATCGAAATTAATTAATGAAAAGAATTAGTATCATCAAGATCACAGAACAACGATAATTAAATAAACCCTTTTGAATTAAAAATATTGCAATCACATTATCCGTCTAGTTTCATCAAAGTGGATGATTAAACGTTTAGCCACTCATGATCAATTCACAATAATGAATAAAATAGAGGAGAAACATGATGTACCAATCGTTTGAAGAAAATAAAATGCAAGACAATAAGTAGATACGATCTAGATGGGTGCCCGTGAATCTTCAACGAATCCGCCTAAGAAATAATCTTGATTGGAGGAAGAAGAACCCTTGTAGAACAGCTCCTAGAAAGATTTTTGATACCTGATTTTCGACCTAGGGTTTTCTATTTATACTCCTCCAAAATCTGATGCAAAAACAAGGCAAGTCTGGTTCCCCCGTGCACCCACTGCGGCGCAGTGGCTACATAGCCGTCCACTGCGTCGCAGTCTATTTTTTCTGACCTGGTGTACAATTTTCTTTCAATAGACTGCGGCGCAGTCATCTCGAGCTTCCACGACTGCGGCGCATTCTGAACTTTGACTTGAACACCCCAGTTGACTTCCCACCACTGCGTCGCAGTGGCTATATTCCTTCCCACTGCGGCGCATCCTTTTTCTTCTGATCAAATTCTTTCAGAACAACTATACCCACTGCGGCGCAGTGAGCATATGCCTCCTCCACTGCGTCGCAGTGGGTATGATTAATGTGGAAATCTTCTTTTACGACCTTCAACTCGCCATTTCTTCCTCCTTGAACAACCCTCGGTTATGATTCATCTTTAAAGCTAAGTCTTCCGAAAATGTACCAAGTAAGCACGTAACCTGTCTAGCGCCTGAAACCACTAACAAACGCCATAAACGCGCCAAATGCACATGAAATAAACTTAAAACACATAAGAAACAGGTCAATAAGGATGTGGGTAATGGGTATAAATTAGTCACATCAGTAACACTTGGTCCAGTAGCATCATTCCTGCTTCTGGTATTCACCATACTTCTATAAAATCACAAACGAGAAAGTTTAACGGCAGGCATAAAGAGAAGTAAGGAAATTAAGGCTAAGCTACATAATTATTCATCTCTACAGCAAACACATATAAGCCTTAATCCTACTCTCACACTCAACCCAAACCCATCCTAAAGGCAAACTTTCTAAGTTCAAATGCGCACTATTTTAACTAGTTTAAGTCCAAGACCTACACCTATGGCCAATGGTTCACTTAAACTACGGCTCTGATATTAACTTGTAACACTCTTCTTTACAAAAATGTGGATTTCAAAAAAATTTCAGCTTTAAACATAACACCGTTAATAAATTGCGGAAGCAACATTTAAAAAAATCTCATTTGATTCCTAACAGAATCAATAAAACATAATAAATGTCTCAAAAGGTGTTACCAACAAGTATCATTGCAATAATCCAAATGAAACACACAATCAAACCAACAAAGTGACGGCCAAACGGCTAAATAAATAGGTCTACTTAAATAAATGCAACTATGGGTAACTAAAGCCAACATCCATAAGCTCCAATAAAAGCTACCCGTCTCACAAGCATGCTACCAAGTCGCCAATTACTGCCTAACCTGAGAGCACAACACATTTTCACAAAAACAAGTGTCGGCTATTAAAGCTGAGTAAGATAACAGGTTAGTTTAATGAAAAGGATTGCCAATTAAATCAATTATAAAACAACTCATGCATACATAAAGGCACTACAACAATATCAACACAAAATCTGCGTAATAGGTATATTAAATCCTATAATGTGCCTAACAATCCTCCATGTCAACACTAGCTACTTAACTGCATAAACAACACAATCAACACAAAGGTAATGCCAAATAAGATCTGCACAAATAAGTTGTGTGAGGTGGCCACATGACCAAATAGGAAATCTCACACCCGACTAGATGGGTAAGCCTTACGGGGTCCATCATTGTCGTTAAGGATAGGCATAACCAAATCCATGAGTAACCCGTTACTACACTGGTGGTCAATCACTTCACCCGGAATTACTCTACCGACACTAATTGGGTCAGACGAGAAACATGTACGGTGCCCCCGAATGATCAATGCAGCACAACGAGCCTAAATAGGCTAACTGTGGGTTAAGCTTAACTCTTTCAACACAATGCTCGAGACTTATATACACAAATAGGGTGCAACCAAAACTACACATCAACACTAGGGCCCTTATCGTGCACGTGACATGGCAACTTAAATCATGTCTAATGTTCTATGTCAATAAGTCCACACAAAATATTCACAACTCCAACTACAAGCTTCATAAGTAAATCATGTAATAAACATCTCATTACTACATAAACATGCATGAACAATACCCAAGTCAACCTCCCTCATATATCTCACACCCATCATATGCATGAGATACTTTAAGCAACATAAAAGGGGAGTTTAATTATCAAAACTAAGTTTTGTTGTGTCCCTCAAGTGTCAAAAGTAAGTTATCTTACCTTTGCACTTCACAAACCACAAATAATAATAGTTTACCAAACTTGTTATGTATTCCCAACAACCTATAGAGGACCAATAATTATAATAAATCAATAAAAGAATAAACATTAAAAATTACTAACTCTTGAATCCCACAACCATACACTTATTTTGTTTTACATTATTATTGCTTACGCTTATCTAATAAAAGTCGAACAGAATAGTCCAATCTAGTCTAATCGACCTAGACACAACAATAATGTGAAAATAACATTCTGCATAGCTCTTTTCTTTTTTTGACTACACATGGAATAACAATAACTATTCTTTTTACAAAAGAGTTATTTGATGTTAAAAGAAAATAAATAATGACCCATATTACAAGTTGCATTCTTTCTCTGGTACAAGTCAATAACAATACCAAGACATTCTGCTTAATTTTGTTTCGAAAAGTATCAATACAAAAATATATATATATGAACTAGTTCACTCAGAAAAGAAGGTAACTAAAAAAACAACAATCTTGACTTATATGATGGTGGTCCACAAGTAATTGAAACACAACTATATAATGTATGTACATATATGCATCTCGTTTGATGTTATAGAAAAATAACACAAAACAACAAATATGACTTTTTTTTTCCTTACGTTATGGACCACAATTTTAAGACAGCATCATATTAAAATTTACTTCATGATTTCGTTTTCTATACATAAATCGGTGGTCAATTCATTGACTAACAAAACCAATGATACAATCATCTATATAGTATTTATCTAAAAGTAAATATGTGTCTAGTTTACAGATAATGAACAACAAGAAAGCTCAATTCGAATCATTACTTCTAATTAATATAAACGGCCGCCGAAACATACAGATGAGAAGTAACTAGACTCTCGTATTTTCTTTCTTGCGGCTATTCAAGAGTTAAAACATAATATATATATTTTCTTTTTATATCGATAGGTAAGGCACAAGAAATTAATTAGGGTGACTTTTAGGTTTCCTTAATCGACACTTAACACCTTCTAATTTTATTAACCAATACCAACTTCAGGTAACTTCATATAATAGTCTCTAACAATTATTCGACACTACCAGGGAATACATAACACCATAACAAGCATCGGCGGTAAACATTTATCAACAATTTTTGTCACACTAAATGGAAACACCTACTCAAACTTATCCACATAAACACATAATAATTAACACCATAATTATTCACCTAATATAAGGTCACCTAACAATATGTCAACTTTGACTAACGGTCAAAGTCAACGAAATGAATAAAAGAATCAGGGATGTTACACCCTAGAACATTCTAGAGGGGTTTTCCTAATTGTTTCCTAATTCCAACTCACATTCGTTAAGCCCGTTAGTTAAGTACCGTTAACTATTAACTCTTTTAACGAACCTTCGTTAGTTTTTCGTGATCAAATTAATTAATAAATTACATTTAATATATTAATTAATTATAGTTACATTCACGTTGAGGTGTGACCCCGTAGGCTTAAATACTTTCCGGACATACGTTCATTTTACGTGATCATATTCTAACAGCTCTCACTTGAGCTCGTAATGAATGTAGGTAATAACATTGGTTAGCGTCTAGCAACAAGTCAATGCTCCCGGAAAAATTTAAGTATAGTTTCTTAAAGTATGTTTAAACGGTTAAGACATTTATTATCCCTTTGTTCAGATACCTTGTTAAATATGAATATGGATCAAGGTCATTTCATAATTTAACGATTATGTTTCTCATTCAATAACTAATTAATGATTATCAAATATAATCGCCAGTCATCATACTTCACGACACTTTCTGAAAATAGCCCTTTATGTACCCCCTTATTCAGGTGAGTTAGAACTACATCTAGTAAGTGCGATTCATACATGCTGACCTACTTGTATCTCAAGTCAAAGGATCAATAAAAGTAACCATTTACGAATTTCACTTAATGACGTCGATCCATAAAGTGATAACTCGTTAGTGAGGTAGTCCGATATGCATCAATTATGGATATCATGTGAGTTTGGTGGGACCATCCATTATATATTCTAAGAATATAACCAATCACTCAGATTTGTCTTAGTTTAATTATATTCCCATATAATTAATAGACAATGGACAATTCAGAATATTTGATAAAATATTTAAAATATTAAATAAAATATTCAAGGATTAAACATGCAAATATATGACACAATATAATATTGAATGAAATCAAACATATCAAGTACTTCATTTCATTATAAAAATATAAATTGTTTAACATCTCTTATCCAAATACCGAACAACAGATTTACATGAAATAACTAGCTAATTTAAGTCCTATGCCCTCGGCATGCCTTCCAAGCTTGGGCCTAGACAAAGCTTTTGTGAAAGGATCAGCTAAGTTAAAATCTGTGTGAACTTTGAGTAATTTGATCTCCCCTAGTTCGATCTGCTCATGAACATAGTGATATCGTCTAGCATAATGTCTGGCACCTTTCTGAACTCCGGAATCGTTGGCAATGATTAATGTACCAGTATTATCACAGTACAAATCAGTGGGTAAGTCATTTGAGGGGATCACGTTTAGCCCGCTAATGAACTTCCTTATCCAGACTGCTTCCATTGCGGCTTCTGAGGCGGCAATGTACTCAGACACTGTTGCAAACATGGCAACTATGGTTTGCTTCTTGCTTTTCCAGTCCACAGCTCCTCCGTTAAGAACGAAGACGAATCCTGATTGAGACTTCGTGTCATCTTTATCAATTTGAAACCCAGCATCATAGTATCCGGTCACTTTGAGCTCTAAATCTGGATTTCCTCCATACACCAAAAATATATCTTTAGTAGCTCGTAGGTACTTCAGAATATTTTAACAACAATCCAATGGCTTTCACCAAGATTCTGTTGATATCGGCTTACGATGTTTTGCGCGAACGCCACATCGGGTCTAGTGCATCTAACCGCATACATAATAGATCCCACAGCCGAAGCATATGGAATTCTACTCATACGCTCCACCTCACTAGGCGTAGTAGCACCTTGTTTGACAGATAAACTAAGTCCTTCTTGCATAGGTATAAACCCACGCTTAGAATTCTCCATCTTGAATCGCTTCAAGATCTTATCAATATAAGCACTTTGACTTAGTCCAATTAATCGCCTTGATCTATCTCAGTAGATCTTGATACCAAGAATAAATGCCACTTCTCCTAAATCTTTCATGGCAAAACACTTTCCAAGATGGGATTTAACATCTTGCATCATTGGAATGTGTTTTTCCTATGATTAATATGTCATCGACATACAAGATAAGGAAAGTAACATTACTCCCACTAGCTTTGCGATATACACATGGCTCATCGGGATTTTGAACAAAACCAAACTTTTTGATTTCTTCATCAAACCGTTTATTCCAACTTCTTGATGCTTGCTTTAGTCCATAAATGGACCTTTGAAGCTTGCATACTTTGTTGGGATGTTTTGGATCAATAAGACCTTCCGGTTGATCCATATAGACTTCTTCATCCAAGTAACCATTTAAGAAGGAAGTCTTAACATCCATTTGCCATATCTCAAAATCGTAATACGCAACTATGGCTAAGAGTATCCTAATAGCTCTAATGTCCGCAACCGGATAAAAGGTCTCATTATAATCAACACCGAAACATTGAGTATAACCTTTCGCCACGAGACAAGCTTTATAGGTGTGTACATTTCCATCCATGTCCGTCTTCTTTTTGAAGATCACTTACACCCAACAGTTTGAGCATTTTGTGGAAGATCAACCAAGCTCCAGACTTGATTGTCTTCCATGGATTTCATTTCCACCTTCGTAGCTTCAAGCCATTTGTCAGATTCCGGATCTGATAATGCAGCTTTGAAATTCGGAGGCTCATCGAGATCTCCAACAACGTCTTCTTCTACCATCAGACATAGTCTTTCGGTAGGACGTCTTGTCCTTTCGGACCTACGAAGTGGAATCGCTTCATTATCATCGACTTGAGGTTCATCACTTTGAACATTTCCCCCCCCCCAAGTTGATGATTGCTAGGAGTTTCAGAAGGTAACACATCTTCCTTTTGAGTCTCATCAAGTTCTACAACCCTCCCACTGTTCTTTTGAACTAATTTCTTTCAAAGAACTCAGCATATCGAGCAACACGAACAATGTTTTTGGCGGGATCATAGAAGTCGTAACCCATTGTTTCCTTAGGGTATCCGACAAAGATGCACGAACAGTTTGTCAGGCGTATCACGCTTCACAAGTGCCTCACATCCCCAGACTCTTAAGTAAGACAAATTAGGGACATCACCATGCCATAATTTGTACGGTGTCTTGTCAACTTTCTTGGTTGGAACCATATTGAGAATGCGTACAGCAGTCTCTAGAGCATAATCCCAAAATGAAAATGAGAGAGTTTTACGGGTCATCATTGATCTCACCATGTCTAGCAAGGTTCGATTTCTCCTTTCAGACACTCCATTATGCTGAGGAGTATATGGAGGAGTAAGCTGTTGGACAATTCCACATGCTTTAAGATAATCCTTAAACTCTTGGCTTGAGTATTCACCACCTCGATCCGAACGAAGAATCTTGATGATTTTACCGAGTTGATTTTCTACTTCATTTTTAAATTCTTTGAATGTTTCAAAGACTTCATGTTTTTGTTTAAGCAAGTAAACATAACCATAACGACTGAAATCATCCGTAAAAGTTATGAAGTAGCTAGCTCCTTTCCTTGATACATGTCTAAATGGGCCGCAAACACCGGTATGAATGAGTCCAAGAAGATCTTTAGCCCTTTCTGGTGAATGCTTAAAGGGTTTTCGTGACATCTTGCTGGAAACACATGACTCGCATTTATCAAATGATTCATCATGTAATTTTAAGATTCCTTCACGTTGAAGTCTTTCAATGCAATTTTTGCCAATGTGTGCAAGACGACAGTGCCAAAGATAGGTAGAGTCCAAGTCCGTCTTGGCTCTTTTGCTAACATTATACATTGAATTATTTGAAACACAATCACGCATATCAATTTCATAAATACCATCATAAGCAATAGCATCAAAATAATGAACATTATTTTTAGAAACTGAAATACCAATATCATTAAAAACATTAATGAATTCGTTGTCTTTCAACAAAGAAACTGAAATAACACCTCTAGTAATAGAAGGTGCATAATGACAATTGTCTAAAACAATAATTAAACCGGAAGGAAGAACTAAATGAAATTCTCCAATTGCTTCAACAGGTGCTGGTAGACCATTACCCACGATCAACTGCAAAGCTCTGGGCTTCAGTTTCCTCCTTTTCCTAAGCCCATGAAATTCATTACAGATATGAGTTCCACAGCCAGTGTCATAAACCCACGATTTACGCTTAGTTAAGGAAAATAAGTCAATAGTGAAGATACCTGAAGTACTAGCGCCGCTAGTATTCTTCTTCTTCGCGTTCAACTCGGCAAGATACTTAGGACAGTTCCTCTTCCAGTGCCCGACTTCATTACAATGATGACAGCTCTGGTCTTTAGCCGTTGTACCCTTTTTCGTTTGAGGCATTTCATTGCCCTTGGCGATTGGTTGTTTTCTTTTCTGGACTCCCCCCCTTGTTTGCAAGAACTTGGGGTGTTGGAAATTTCTTTGGAAGTTGTTTTTCATACTCAATTATCATAGCATGGAGTTCAGTAACGATATTAACCGTGCCATGTAAATGATAGTTGCTCACAAAATTCTGAAAATCCTTAGAAAGTGACTTGACAATTATTCCAATCATAATCAGAGGAACATAAGCATTATTCAGCTTTTCCAATTCCTCAAAATACATTTTCAATTTTAGTATATGAGGTCTAACCGGTGTTCCTTGCTCGTGTTGTAGGCTAAAAACTGCTTTATGCAATTCATACAATTATTGCCTTCCAAACGCGGTATCGGTTGCACTCAACTCATTAGTTGCAGCACTAATTCTTGGAACAACTGATCTCTCCTCATCAAGGACTTCATAGTTATTTAGAACCATTCTCGGTCTATGAATGAGATCATTTGAGTTTTGTCCAGAAAGAATTTTTCTTTCAAACTTTTGCCGAAAAGTATTGGTGTTTGTGGAGGGATTCATTGCCTTCTACAAAACAAATTAAGTTCAAAAATCAGTATTTTCGATAATAAATCCTTAAGAAATTAATTACCCAATGTTTATAAAATAAACAATTAATTTCATTAAGGCTAGGATCCAATTGACATGCAACCATTTCATCAGTTGATCTGCTAGAAATGATTACACTCAAAAGGTAAGTGACGAGCAAGGTTTAAGGGATTTAGGTATTCCCTCGTGTAGAGAGTGCCTAGACTTAAACCTTAGTTGAGACTTGACCTTAGGTGACCGAAATTTTATATGGGACCGAAAGATGCGTTTGATGATGCTAGTTTATCCACTTGCTAGTATTTAAAGCACAATAAGAAGTCGGCCTTATTGTGGTTGAAATACTAACAATTTCATAATCTAACGGCATCAAACCTTGGGACGGTTTAGTATAAAGTTATAAGTTTTGGCTCATGATTCGTAGAGAGAGATAGGTTGCGTATGTTTAAATCAATTATATCTACTCTTATTATAGTATGACGGATCAACATCATGAAGAGGAAGAACACGATAGACGCAACGAGGAAGAAGTAATCTTTCCCGAAAATAGTATGGACATCTCCGACCAAATAGGGAGAGCGTTAGAAAAGTACACCCCCGTTCTACTTAAAAGGTTGAATGAAACTATGGAAGGGGCTATGAACAATCATATAGCTCAAATGATTCGAGAAGAGGTGGCACTGAATGTGCAACGAGAATTCGAGAAACAGGATGGTGAAGTTAAGGGTAAAAAGACCGAAGACGAAAGAGAGGTGGAAGCGACGGGGGAGAAGGGTTACAAGAAGAATTTCACGTTTAGGGATTTTGAAGTATGTCACACACCTGAGTATCATGGTGATCGTGACCCTATAGTTTGCACAAGATGGATATCGGAGATTGAAGGAGCCTTTCGCACTAGCCAATGTCCTTCGCATCTTAAGGTGGTATTTGCAGTAGGCATGCTTCGTAATAGTCAGAAGCGATGGTGGGATGGTTTGTTGACGGTGAAGAAGGAAGCTATGGAACGGGTGGAATGGCCCGAGTTCAAGACAATGTTCTTCAAGGAGTATAGGTCGAAGGCTGAAGTCACTAAAATAAGAAGTGAATTCCTCAACGATTGTCAAGGGAGCTTAAGCTTGAATGAATTTCTCGCCCAATTCTTGGATAAAGCACAATTTTTTCAGGAGTTTCTTGGAAACAATCATTTGCTCAAGGAGCAATTCTACATGAAGTTGAGGAAGGATATAAGGGAGAAGATAAGTCTTCGACAAATGGAGTCTTTCTCCATGTTGGCAGATGTAGCTCGGGACCATGAAATCGAGCAAACTCGAGTTGATGAAGAAGGCCCGAGAAGAAAGATTGAGATTAGTAACTCCCCAAACAAGAAGCCTAGGCAAGTTGAAGGTTCAAGTAGAGGGTTCGCAAGGAACGACCTTCCTTTTTGCCAACAATGCAAAAGGAACCATCCGAGTGTGTGCAAAGCGTCAATGAAAGGATGTTATAATTGTGGACAGGTAGGGTATATGAGTCAAGATTGCAAGGCAGGGTCGGAGAAGTCAATCATATGCTTTAAATGTTTTGAAGGGGGACACATGAAGAGTTCTTGTCCCACACTAACCGAAGAAGAAAGGCAAAAGGAGAGGAGAAAGGAAGTGGAAAGAAGGAATGCTCGAGCTTATGGAAACTAACAAGGTAGGTCTTTCAACTCGTTTTAAAGTAAAATGAAAATGTTAATAATGTGGTCTCATGTACACTCCTGAGGAGTAATGTCCGTATACGAGATATTTCAATTCTTGGAGTCTAATCAGTCGCTTGTTGTCTCTAGATTGAGTCATATTATTCCCGCATTGAAGCTCCTATCCGGTGTCGTGTTACAAATCAAGAAATTGATGTAGTAATAGGTGTGAACCGGTGGAATTTTTAAAATGTTGAGTTGTGGGTGTAATGAAGAGGCGGTGCAATTTAAGGATTTTAAAAGTGGAACTTTGGTTGACAATCGAAGGGAGCGTTCTTTACCGTTGTACTTTGCTCGTGCCGTCATTGTTTATTTCGTAGTTGTCAAACCTATTTTGCTCATAATTTCGATGTTGAAAAGAAATCTTCATTTATTGAAAGTAAGCCTTCACGTCTATGCATTTGTCAATGTTTCATCCAAGGACTTGACGGGCATCCTTTCCGAACGGCAAGTGAAACCTCCTATTGATTTAATTCGGGAAAATATCCCCATTGTCAATCCCTCTATCGCGAGACTTCAATGTAAATACAAGGAGTAATGAAAAGAGTTCAAGAATTGTTTACAAAGACTTCGTTCATCTTAGTAATTTCAATAGGGTGTGTCTTTTTCCTTTCGTTTAATGAAGGATAGTAGCTAGGGAACGCATACCGATTATAGCAAGTTCAACAAGGTGGCTAGCAAGAACGACTATTTGTGGTCAAGAATCAATGGTCTACACAAGCCAATGACGAGGAGTTACATACATCTTTCCAATATAAACCTTTGTTTGAGTTATCATGAACTAAAAATGTGCATAAGGTGTGCATTGAAGACATTACTAACGCTGTTCTTCGCTCTTGTTTTAGTCATTTTGAAATCTCTATCATTCCTTCCTAGATTTATTGACGATTATGTAAATTTTCATGAAGCTTAAGAATCGTGTTCGTCAGTCATGTTTTACGAACCCTTCATCTTTCTCATTGAAGTTATACTCTTTCATCCCAGAACAAGCCAATTATGAGATTTATTCATCAGAGGTGTTGGAAAGTTTATGCAAGGAGAAGTTTTATGTAAATGTCGATAGTATGCATTGCGAATACGGGAGGTGTAAACTGTGACTAAATGGTCGATAATGAAGAAATCACGACTAGAGTTGGTAAGGTTGTGTATCGTTTAGAATTTATCAATAAGTTTTCGGGTGTTTACTCTATCATTTTCACGTGCCACATCTTCGAAAGTGTCTTGACAATAACGCTACCTAGGTGCCTTGAAAGAAATCGAAGCCGACAATGAGTTGAATTGAGTTGCAGGACCTCGGTCATAATAGAATGAGGACTTAGAAGAGTTCAAATAAAACAATAAGGATGTGTAAGATACTGTGAAAGCTTACGAGGATGTGCATTTGCACTAGGGAGTCCGAGAATGACTTCTTGTGTATTATTGTCTTGGGTTATAGCGCGGATCACGAGGTCGTGATCCATTCCAAGTGGGGGAGAGTTGTAACACCCCAAGATTTTAAAGATAAATAAATTAACCCCTTTTTGTAGTTTTGACATTAAATTAAGTTCCTAGTATTTTATTTTTGAGTCGGGGGTTAATTTAGTTGGAACTTTAGCAGATAGCGGGTAAAATACCCACAAAAAGTGTTTTGAGGCGTGGCACTCAGGAGGAGTGACAGCCATGTACTTGTTATGACTCACCCATTTTCTCTTTTTCCTTCATTGATTCCTCCTACCTTCTTATCTAAATTCCCTTTCAATTCATACCCCATTTCAACTTAATTTTAGAATCATTATAAAATAACAACTAACAATAATCTTTCTTTCATCTTCAAATTGAAAAGATTGAAATTAATAGTGTGTGTGGTGATGGTGTATGGTCAAATCCAAGAAGGAAAAATGAAGGAAATTAGTAGTGTGATTTCAATTCTTAAAGAGTGTTTATCTTAATTAATCAAATTCTTCCAAATAACAATGATAATCAACCTAAATTGAAAAGTTAGGGTTTGTGGTGTTGATAGTGGTGGCCGGAAATTCAAGGGAGAAAAAGGAGGGGAGAAGAATTTTCCATCTAAGTCTTGTTTTAGCTTCTTGTTGTGAGGTATTGATTTCCCCTAAATTAGTTTTTATCTTTCTTTTGATTTAGGGTTCATGGAGAGAACCAATTTGGGGGTTTTTGATAGATATTGGATAATGGTAATTTTTCCCCAATTCCTTAGATAACCTAGTTTGTCATTGAGTTATGTGTTGAGTATGATTATGAATTTGATAAGATCATGTGATGATTTTGATTTATGAGAAAGTTGAGTTTTCACTAGCTATTGAAATATTGATGAAAATGGTAGGTTGAACTACCTAATGACTTTGTTGGTGTAAAAGTGACTCAATGAAAAATGGGTTAGGTTTTGGGTTTAGGAAGACTAATGATTGAGTAGTTAGTGATCCTTATGGTTAAAATGAGAATTTGATATTTGTTTGAGCATGAGATGTAGAGCTCAATCAAAAAGTGGGTTTAACCATGAAAATCATCAAGATCTCCTCAAAAAGAGTGCAAACCTAATAAACTCTTAAAAAAATCTAAGGTGCATGATGATTTTCCCATAGAGATGTATCAATCTATGGAGGATATTAAATATTGATGATATTGATGATTATTTAATAGATTTTGAGAGAGAACGTATATGAATGAATGTTGATATTTTATATTGAAATTGAATGAATATTGAATGATCTTAACATCCAATCATTGGGTATTTATAGACTGTACCAATTAGGGTAACATTGTATTTTGGGCCGTTGTCATAAATGGGCCTAACCCATGAATTAGAATGTCAGTACGAGGAATAAAACATTCTCGAATTATAATAATATACTTTTTATGTTCCCTTGGTAATAGGATTGAGCATTTATGCCTGAGGCTTATTCCCAACGGCAAAGGATTTCTTAAAGGTTGAGGAGAGTCTGGAGGGGAGAAAGTTCGTCTTTAAGATAAGGGAAACACCTCTCATCCTATCCTACCTTACTTGCATAAATATATTTATATTTATATTTATAAGCGTATCACAAAGGAAGGCGTATCACTAGCTAGGAAATAGCTTAGGATCGGCTGAGAATGTGACTTAGGATCGGCTGAGATATGGCTCGGATTTGGCTGGGAATCTGGCTGGGATACGGTTGAGACTTGGCTAGGAAATGGCTGGAATTCGGCTCGGAACTGGCTCGGCTAGTCATTAAGACTTTAGGTGTGATTTTGTTTATTATTTCTTCCTTAAATCATCAAAAACCATTTTGCTTCTTCTTTCTTCAGCCGCTTTATACTTCTTTTCCATCTACACCATTTATTTAAGGTATGATTTGTACCTCATATCATCAATATTTTTGAGCAAAAAGATGAATTGGCCACATGATGGTGGTAAAATGAGATTTTTAGCAAAATGATAGATAATTGTGATTGATCATTTTGAAAGGTAGAGTTTTGTAAAAGAAATTGGGTTTGAGCCAACTCAAAGAGAATGAGTTGAATGGATAGGAATGCTAGTGAATTGTTAGGGGCTATGTGAGCTAGCCAAGTTTTGTGAATCAAGTCTTATGCATATTGTGTTGATTTGTTAGGTTGAAAGCTTTGCACTTGTTGTGGCATTCTTGATTGTTGTTACTCTTGCATACTCTTAAATGTGCGTTGAGTCGATTACCATATGATGGTGGATTCCGTATGTGGTAATCGATTCGGCGTTAGGGCCTAATGTTGAGGCCGGGGCCTAAGAACCCCATAGTTGAGTTGAGATGAGGCATAAGAACCTCTTTGATTATTGTTTAGCGTATATGGATCCATGTATGTTTTGTTAGCGCAAAAGTGAGTATGTAAGTGATGATATGACGGTATCATTGGCTACATGCAATAGTCTTTTGTGTTTTTGTCATCCTTCGTATATATATTTGTATGCAAGTTTATTCACTAAGCATTCGCTTACTTTTTAGTTGTTTACCATTTTGATAGGTGGTTCCGGAAGAAGGAACTAGGTTTGTTTATTTGAGTTTGAAGTTAAGGTTTCTTTGGAAGACTTAAAGGTATAGCCATTCATGAAGAATGGATCATTTTGTATAGATACTTAGTAATCCCTCTTGACTTTGGCTCTTGGTATATTTGGTTGTTCATGGTCATGTCTTGGTACATTTGTTTATGGTTATGCTTGGTCAAACGTTTTTCGAATTCTGGTTGTTGATGGACTAGTTGTATTGTGGTAGGTTTTAACAAGTTTGTAAATGTGTTTGTGATTAGATTTACTAGTTGTTAATATGTGGAAATGAATTTTTGGGTCGAAATGGGTTTGTGCAGAAGTATATGGAGTATTAGTCTGTTGTGGACTTATTTGTGGAGTATTAATCTGTTGTATACTTATTTGTGGAGTATTAGTCTGTTGTAGACTAGTTTGTGGAGTATTAGTCTGTGTGTAAAAAATAAAAATAAAAATTCCAAGTTTTCCGTGTTAATTGGTTTTCGAGTCTTGTTCGTTTCACCTAATTCCAACTCTCCTTCGTTAAGTCCGTTAGTTAAGTATCGTTAACTATTAACTCTTTTAACGGACCTTCGTTAGTTTTTCGTGATCAAATTAATTAATAAATTACATTTAATATATTAATTAATTATAGTTACATTCACGTTGAGGTGTGACCCCGTAGGCTTAAATATTTTCTGGACATATGATCATTTTACGTGATCATATTCTAACATACATAACTATTGAGTCATAGTTAGTTACATTCTCGTATCATTTATATATCATTTCTCTTTTGCGTAAACAATATGCCGAAATAATTGTTCAACGGTTTCACACATACTAATATCTAAAGTCCCCGCTGTCACTCCGTATTCCATTCCCCCACTTCAATTTGGCCAACTATATTATTACCACTGACATGCCCCCATCCAAGCACTTTGAATTACCTCATTCAAAACAAATGAAATGAGACAATGAATTTTTAAAAACCAATCTTCTCCTCCCATATATCGAGGCCAAAGATAAACACCACCAGCCCCAATTCAATCACAAAAAAACACTATTTGAAAATTTTAATAAAAATGACAACAGAAAGTACATCACTATCAAACATTGAACAACATCACCAAGAACAAGAATATGATAATGATCATGATGGTAACAAGGAAGGGAAGGTGGAATCGATAGAGAGAATATTCGAGAGCAAGAAGGTTCCTGTGTGGCAAAGTCAGTTGACAGTTCGAGCATTTGTTGTTAGTTTCATATTGGGAATCATGTTCACTTTCATTGTCATGAAACTAAATCTAACAACTGGAATTATTCCTTCTTTAAATGTTTCTGCTGGACTTTTGGGTTTCTTCTTTGTTAAAACATGGACTAAGTTTTTGGATAAATCTGGGATGTTGAAACAGCCTTTTACTAGGCAAGAGAATACTGTTATTCAGACTTGTGTTGTTGCTACCTCCGGCATCGCTTTTTCTGGTACCTCTCTTTTTCTTTTCACCTCTTGAATTAAATTCAGATTTAAAAAAAAATGGTAAATTGATAGGAACCGTTTGATCCTATTGGCTTATTGCTTGTTTTTTTTTTTTTTTTTTTTTTTTTCTAACTTTCATTAGTCATTAGTGACCCTTGTTTTTTGATACATATCCGTAGCTCGAGCTACCTCTAACAATAGTGTGGTTTTGCCTATGCTTTAAATCGATGCACCGATAAAGACATCCTAATGACGTCGATTTAATTTTATGGTAACCGATGAGGAAACTAATTCATCCCTGACACCAGTCTTACTATCAAATATTAAGTGCAACTTAAAATAGAAATGTCACTACTTTACCGGACAATACAGTTTCAAGATTAGGAAATACGAGTAATTTATTTTTGCTAAAGGTGTAACAAAATGAATTAAAGAGAAAGAGGATGCGAGTTTGGTGCCTAATAATCCAACCGCTAGTCACGGGATTTGATTATAACCTTTTACATTTTAGTATTGGCATTAAACAATTTTAGTATAATATTTACTCTATCTTTATTTTTATCTTTACGAGCATGGTACCCGCGCAATGCGGTTGCGAGTCGGTGATGGTGACATCTATTGGTGTAGGTAAAAATATTTGATTTAGAGGGGTTAGTAGAGATATTTTTTTAATATAATGGACTAATGGTGTAATTTAATATTAAGATTTGATGGTAATTTAATTCATTAAGGGTATTTTGGTCAATTCGCATGTCCCATTTATGTAAACTTTCAACGTAGTGGTTATAATTTTTATATAGTAGTATAGAAGTATAGAAATATAGAAGTATAGATATATAAAAAAAAAGTGAAACTCTTGATCACATGTATTATTTGGTGGAATGGGATTCTTCAAGTTTTCCCAACTTGACTAGTCAAGTTGGGAGGATCTTGACTCTTGATTGAAAGGGCTAAGATTAAATAAGTATCATTGAATCTAGACCCTTGATTTTCATCCAAAGGTCAAGATCCTCGCAACTTGACTAGTCAAGTTGAAGAAACTTGAAGGAATCCTCCTCCTTGTTTGGTACCTACTAATACCTCTAATGTCTAAGTGAATCTTAACAAGTTAATAATTCTTTGATTATCTCAAATTTGTCTTTGTCAAGACTCAATCCCAAGATCTCCCTTGTAAAATACGGCTTACTTCTTTACTACTATATAAAACTATAAAAGTTCTCCAGCCTTTTTTAAGAAAATGTTACACAAAAGTTAGTTTGTGATTCGACTAAAATACAGTTGATAATCCGAAATAGTGATTTATAATTCGATTTAATATATTATTTTTCACACGTAATTATATAGGTTTTAAGTAAAATAAAACAAGTATTAAAGTAAAACAAATAAAACAATAGATTTTTCTTCTTTAAAAATCACCGTGCATCATGAAAATCATTTTGTATCAACTGCTTCGTGAATCATCGTGCATCAATTTAACCATGATCTAATGGTCAAGATCTTGTCTTATTTGTTTTACTTTAATACTTGTTTTACAATACACAACCCCTATATATATATGAGGATGAGAATATAAGGTTGTCGGGTATCTATGTTTACACATTATTGTTTTTTTAATCCATAAAAATCATGGGGTCCATACATTTATTCATTAAACAGGAAATATAAAATATTATTGTAGTATGTGAGGGGTTACATACTTGAGCTTAGGTGTCGGACAGTCTTATATTCTTTTTTCCCTATATATATATATGATGGGTAAAAGTGCATGTGAGAACTATTTAAATTAGAAGAACCATGAGAACCACTGTATTATAACTTGATATTCATATGTGATAGTATATATGAATATATTCATTCACATATGAACATATCAAATTATATTTAATATTATCTATGTTCATATGTGAATTGTTCTCAATTGAATCTTACCATGATTGATGATATTACTTTTTAACAAACGTAAATGAAAGTTCTAAAAATGACGAACATATTACTTTTACATTTTTTTGTTGACAGAATTAAAAGTCACGATAGACAGTTGATTAATATTGCACATGGATACTTTTTATGTATGTAACATGATATAAAAGTACTATAGACAGATGTAAATTAAATAACAATATATTATATTTTTTTTTATTAAGAGAATACATCAAGCCTTTTATATTTAAAAGAATGAATAAAAACTAGCTCGACCGGAAAGGAGAGGAGACCGTGGTTGTACGTCTTCGGTTTGCTGCCCTATCTTCATTTTTATATTTATAAGAAATTATAAAAATAAAACATCTTCATTAATTGTATATTTTTGGTGATTAAGCGCTAGGCGGAAATAAAAACGTTTCTCATCGCCTTAGGCGACAATAAGTTGTCCCTGTACATGAAGCGCACACTTTAAGCGATTTCTTCTGAATCACCTAGCACAAAAATGTTCGTTTTTGGTACAAAAGCGTTCCTTGCTCTTTATTTTACTACTTTGTTTAATATATCATGAAGTTTAAGCTTCTGTAAACCACTAAATTGTACATAAAGCTTTTTATAACTCTTAGTAGAAGAGTTGGTCATCAGTTGCCACTTTCTAGGAGCAACCTGAGTTCGAATCTTGCCAGAAGCAAAATTTAATTTAAGTGGTTGAATTACCTTGACACTATCCCTGCTGGGTTTATGTGGATACCTATTCGGTACATGAGATCAAACGGTTCCTATCAAAGAAATTCGATTTTTAATTTTTATTTTTGTATATATATAGAAAATATATATGTAATTAGCTAAGCTTATTACAAATCTTAACAATTAACCAAAAACTAAACCATATAATTTAACTTATAGGAAAAAAAGCTCACTTATATATCTCTTACCGGAGAAAAGAGTTATATATATATATATATATATTTCAATCTTGGAATATAGTCGCAAGCTATTTTAATGTCTTTGTAGACCTAGATTACTCTTCAATAAAATAACAATATTAAATACTATTACATCTTGTAATTTAATGTATATAGTGTATAAGTGTATCCAAGTTATATGCATAAAAAGTTTTAAGAAATAAATTTCTTAACTCCAATCAATTAAAGAATTAAAAGTATGCATAAAAAGACGTTTTTTAGATTTGCGTGAATAAGAAATTAAATAAGTTTTGTTTAACTCTATATTCGTATACCAAAAAAGGGAGTTTGAATTTTGGAAAGTGATAAAGTTACAACATGTATTAACCATTTACAACAATGTCTCCTTTATACAGTTATACACTTTACAGTAAAATTTGTACGTTTGTTATAAATGGCTAATAAATATTGTAGATTTATCATTTCCCTTTGAATTTTTTATCTTCTACTTGGCAGGTTATATTTTTATCAAATGGATTAACTTTACCTGGAAAAAATCAATAAGTGTCTATTGTCCCTACTAACATTGTTATTTTTAGAGAAAAAAAGAAAAAAAAAAATCTTTATACTAACTATGGAATTCTCATTTTACTTTTTTAATTTGCTTGTTTAGTTTTCTGTATATCATTTATGAGTAGTTATATGTGCTTTAATAACATCACATGAATCACCACAAGCCAATTTCTTTGAATGAAATTTCTAGGTGTCTCTCCCGCAAGTAGTAGCATGAAATGATCACTTTTAAACTAATTCGTCTCTTTCTTCATAAATGTTCGAACATATTCAATTTTCAGTTCAATACATACTTCGCATATAATTAAATTGTGATTAATTTATATTAAACAAAAAAAAAAATATTGTATATATTTATGTGAAACTAAAGTGGTGTCCGCGCGTTGCAGCGGCGACGGTCTATAACGCTTTAGATACTGTAACGGTTTATAACGTTCAGTTTACATTCATGAGATGCGTTAATGCAGGATCTAACCGTATATATCATTCTAAAAATAAGTTGCGGATTAAGTGCAAAAAATAAAGAAGTGCAAACACTAACTATGAAAAATAACCACTTACAATTGTAGGGGAGGAGACCAAGGCAATTAAAAAAAATAAATAGTCAAAGATTAAAATTTAATACGAATATACAAAGGACATAATTGGTTCGTAATTTCATGAGTTATAAATTTTTTCTTATCCGTAGCAATACCTTCAGCAATAATTTTAGAGTTAATGGAGATTTTATAACAATAGGGGTTTTAGGTAATTGTAGGGTTTTTTTTTATTAAGGGTAATCTCGTAATTTTAGGGATAAGGTGTGTGGAGGTAGTTTAAATGTAGATGGTATATTAGGTAATTCAAATGTAGAGATTTGAATGGGGGATGAGGTAGTTTGTTATATAGGTAGTATAGATTATTAAGGGTAATCTCGGAATTTCAGGGATAAGGTGTGTGGAAGTAATATGTAAAGGGTATATTAGATAATTCAAAGGTAGAGAGTTGAATGGGGGATGAGGTAGTTTGTTTATATAGGTAGTATCTTAATATATACTATAAGACAGTTGAACTAATGACTTATTAACTAATCACATCGTTCGATTTCATCAAATTGAATTATGATGATGTAAATACAATGTGAAATCTAGATACATATCCCGAACATAATAACAAATAAAGATATACAACATCATTATCATAAACACAATAGGAATCACATGAGATGAGACGATCCTAGAACCAAACATAATTTACGACAGAGGGTTACTTGAATCTTAAATCCAAATCAATATAAACTTCATTCAAGATTCAATTATCTCTCAATAAAAAAGGTACATAATTATCTCCTTTTTGTATATTAGTTTTGCATTTTAATGTTTAAAGTTACAGTTGTCACTCAAATTAAGAGTCCTAATTTTTATCAAAGAATATAAAAACAATCCTAATTGTTATCATATTATCATAGAACAAGTGATTGAAAATAAACCTATGCGTGTTATGAACGCACATCATGATTAAATACATATACTTGAATGTCAAGTATAGGATCACAAATATGTTTATATTTTAATTCTTAATTATCTTTCATAATAATATCACATTATGAGTACATCTGGTTTCAAAATATTTTATAATGGAGAAACTATTATATATAGTTTGTGTCTTGTGGAATGACTATGACAAACACTTCCATCAATATGTCTAGACTAATAATGACAGTGATGAACCTATTATTATTGTATTACAACTTGCAAAATATACCACTGAAGACCGTATTTCTTCAAAATTATAAGCCTTTAGGACTTAAATATATGAAGATCTAATATTGATAATATCGTAAATTCCGTGTCCAGTGTTGAACACGGGTCTACAATCTAGTAAATGTTTATTCGTAAACTAATATTTATGTAAAATCAAAAATAAATTTCAACCATCCATTTTTTTTTTATCTTAACCATTCATTTGGTTACTAAGAGATAAAGCATCCATTTTATTTGATCTTAACCGATATATAAGAGTTAAAAGCAAAATAACAATAATAATAATAATGATACTCTTTTCAAAATAAATTTTGTCTAAATATCTATACTATATTATATAACATATTTTCTCTAAATTTTTAACATTTAATTTAAATTTTCAATATTGATTTTAGGTATTTCTTCAAAATGTTTCTTCTATCTATTTTATATTTATTTAAAATAACTATAATACATTTTCTTTCTCAACAAATCTCAACCAATCATTTTTTTTTCTCTCCTCCATAAATCATTTATTCCTCATATTCATTCAAAAAGTTTTATCTCAAAAATTGTATATCCTTAAATTATAAAAATTATATGAGTGCTCTTAAAATTTCATGCTCTTTCATTAGAAATGTCATCCGATATACTTTCCACGAATTTTTAAATCCGATGACGGAGCCCGTGCGGCTAAGACATTTGTCTATCAAACTCTATGACATATCAACTCATATGACCAATCACATTTTATGACATATCACACTCTATGACCTAACTATCAACCTATCATCTCACCACCGCAACGCGCGGGTATTTACTCTCGTAAGAGATAAAGCAAAATATTAAGAATAATAAAGAGTCTTTTGACATAGAAAATTAAATTGTCTAAATTTATTGGAACGATCTTGGTATGTAACATGTCGGGGTTGGGGACCAAAATAGGCGTGAATGAGGGATATCGATCATGTGGTTCAAATTAGATAATCCAATGACTTTATACAAAGTCTACTTGATAGTGTCTGGTGCACGTTCAATTATTTTTTTTTAGCTTTTTAATTATTTTAATACTATTAGTGATTATCGGATCAAGATCAACATGTAGCCTCTGTACCTTTAATCAAAAGTCAATATCACTGCGTAATTCAATTATCAACAAATTAAGAAATATACAGTATATAAACCACTAATTGATGTGTCAAATATTTTCTCACTGTATCGAATCACGGTCTTTCTTATCATTTTTTTTCTCTTTATATAGAAATCTTTGCTTAGCTAAAAGCTATAAATGGTTGCAAAAAATGGTGCACGTTCAATTATTTTTTTTTTGTCCATCTATAATTTATGTTTATTGATTACTATTAGTTTTGTTAATTTACTTTTAATTAAGTATTGTGAGTTTTATTTGAAAAGTCTAAGGTATTATTATCTGCAGAGATAAAATAACTTTTTACAAGCTAAATATTATATGAAAAAATGCTAAATGAAGCTTTTAGGACAACATTTAACGTGTATAAAGAAATTGTATCTTTTAATATCAAAAGTACACCCTCTGAATCTTATGTTAAGTCTATAATTATTTCATTCTATCTTAATTAAAAAAAACCTTTATAGTTTGGTTTAGCAAAATTTATATTATATTAAAGTTACATATTTTGGACAACACTTTTTTTTTTCTTTTTTTATATGGGGTAATAGAAATGGGAATTTAAGACTTCTTTATAAATAAATTACAGATAAATCCAAATAGTTTAGAGTGATAAAAATAACTTGCTGAAATTTCAAGTCAAAATATTGAATTTTCTTATAATAGTGTTGTCAATTACTATTTTGTATCACATACAGTGATACAGCCGTCCAATTTAGCGGAACTAAAAATTGTTTATTAATTCTTAATTTTACAAGTTATTATACAAAATTACAAGTACATGATAAAATGATATACCCCTCCAAATGATTATACATACGGCAACACGTAACGAAGCTTCCGCACGAAGGGCTCATGTCCGGAGGTAATCAAATTTTTGAGAGATAAACTCAAGTCTTTTTCAAAGGTAAAAGTTACTCATTAAATATATATACTACCAAGATTGTTTTGGTGATGAATTTAAATGGTTATATTTTTTTTTCTCTATACTCACTTTACCAACAAAATATATGTATATATATAAATGATTAGATATATTTTCTATTGAATTAATAAACAATTATTAAAAAAAATTTCGAACATTCAGCGACATTACAAAAACAATTATTAAACAGTTATTAAATTAGTTAATCTTTTAATATAATATCGAGTTCATTAATTACATATTAATTTGCCTTGAGTACAAGTTAGCAATTGGAATACTTGAGACATCATTATCTTCTTTAATATGTTAATAATTGAATGTGAACAATGCTCACATTGTATCTTCCAATAATTATAAAAGAGCCACTTAAATTGTTGAGTTAAGTACTTTTTCCGTCCATGTGGTTTGTCGTTTTATCACTTTTCGTCCTCGCCGTTAATTTTTGGCTAAAATCATCCCCGTGGTTTGCATTTCGTCCTTGATCCATTAACCCAAGGGCATTTATGTCTTTTCATCCATCTTAAGTGCAAAATTCGTCCTTATGGTTTATCGTTTTTGCATTTTTCATCCTTATCTTTAACAAACCTCCAAACAAGAATTTAATCAAAAAACCAAAACAAAATCAAATCAAAAACCTATATATACATATGAAGATGTAATTTAACACCAGCGGTATGACTAATTTAGTTTAATTTATAAAAATGTTATAAAAATTACTATAGATTAACTCAATCGTCAAAATATAATTACTATTCACTCAAAAAAAATACCAAAAAGGAACTTTATTATAAAGTATAAGTTTTAAAGTTCAAAAATTAAAAAAATATAATATTAAAATATTACAAAAAAAATTTTAAAAAAATTTTAAAAAATAAAAAATGATAACACCGGAACGGTATTACCGAAAAATATCAAAAATGCCAGAAATAGTTGTACCGGAGTACCACCCCCATACCGGTATTGCCGGTAACACCGACCGGTATATACCTGTATTTAAAACATTGTATATACATGTTTGCATTTGAAGGTGATTGAGTAAATTCTCAAATATATATATGTATATATAAGTTTTTGTTTTGTTTGGATAAGTTGTTACCATTATTTTTTTATTTTTTTTTAACGGAGAGGATGAAAAATGAAAAAATGAGAAACCGCAAGGACGATTTTTGCACTTAAATGGGTGAAAAGACGAAAATGCCCCTCACGTGACTTGCATGTGAGGGGGTTAACGGCAAAGTTATAACGGCAGGGACGAAATGCAAACCATGGGGATGATTTTAGCCAAAAGTTAACGGCGAGGATGAATAGTGATAAAATGATAAACCACAGGGACGAAAAAAGTACTTAACTCTAAATCATTTTATAAAAAAGTCAAAACCATTCGATGAAAAGTCACTTTTAATTATAACCTTTAGATGATTTTGATGAACTCAACTTCTTTTTTTAAAAATTCTTACTAAATTTCTTTAGTTAAATAAATAACACTCCGTTTGATTATTTAATTATTTCCAAAAGATTTACTTCAAAAGTTTAATCTACTTAATTATTTTTACTTTTTTAAAAACAGGCTAATTCATCTCATTTTACTCATAATAACCTCTATGTACTTATGAAGATACATTTTTGAATTTATTTGACATTCATCATCAAAATATCTCACGTTGCATATATACAGTACTAATGTATATTATCGTAATAAAGTATCTTTTATAACAAGATCATTTTATTGATCTCTAACATTTAGAATAATAATTAGATCATTTAAAACTACATTATGAACTATTATAATTTTTTTAATGATTTTTTTATTGTGAACTTTAAACAAGTAAATGAATTGTATTAACATTCACATAATCTTGTGTGTCACGGGATTTTTATATAGAAATACAATGATATAATTGAATAACATGTAACTGTATGATTAAAACCAGACATTATAAATAAAAATAAAAATCAATACATTTATTGAGTTTAAGCCTTTAAAATATAATAATGGAGGGTACCCAAACAAGGCGGAGATGACATTGTGATGGTGGCGGTAGTATGGTTATTAATGTAATAATAATTGATGTAAAAGAGGATATTATAGATTTATAGTTACTTTAAGAGTTGAAAGATGCATCTTATAAATTACGAATATTTCATTGAGAACATTTTTGGATATCACTTAAATGGATGGATGGAGTAGTTGTTTGTTTGAGGGTGTTTTAAACTTTTTTGTTACTCGTTTTTAAAAAGGAGGGATGATTTGTTTTATAAAAGAATAAAAATATAATATATAAGTAAAATATAAACTTACTACTAAATATTACCAGTACAAACATGTTGTTTTTGGACAGAAAAATAACATTATCCTATCTATCCAAATAAAAGTGTGAGATTTATATTTTAGTTTCTTTTGAATAATATTCACTTTTAAGAATGATATGTTAAAATGTCAATATTTTTAGTTATTCTCATTTTTTTAACCTAATATCCTTAATACTTGCATACAATTACATGTTAAAAGCATTTACATCAAAAAAAAAAAAAATAAATTGGATGAAATACCCCTCATATGCTAACTTTTTTATGTTTAATTTATACTGAATAAATAATTGGTCACTCATGTTTTTAATGGATTAAAAAATTAGCATGTGAAAGAGATTTCACACAACTTGGGTAAGCAACACCACCACCTTCACTTCAAACATGGGGGTGGATTATTGGGGCTGTTTAAAACAAATCAAGTTAACCGGTACAAAACATTTCAAAAAACATGTTTTATTTATATTTAATTTTATATTATTATTTAACGATATAACAAATAATTCTTACAAAACCATATACAATAAGATCAGTTTTAAATAATAATATCATAATTTTCCAGCTGACATTATTCAATATTTAACTTTACAACATCATTATATAAAAATATAACATTATCTATATTTTTTGATACAAAATAATTTTTTAATTTTATCCTATTTCAACATGTTTTATCTATAAATACTACTATTATAAAAGTTTAATATATTTATCCCGTGTATTATGCGAGAAAATAATCTAGTTAGCTTTAAATATTTTAAATGCCTAAAATTTAATAAAGTTGTTATTATCTCGTTGGTTTGGAATTCATTAATTTTTTGTTGATTACCTGAGCTGGAAATTGGAATTAGATTTGGACTATATGAATATGCATGCTTCACAAGTCTACTTACTTTAATGTTTAAACATGTTTACACTTTTGTTTGGTCAGTGTGTAGACAAAGACAACTGCATATACATTGTTTACACTCTTTCATTGAATTCTTGCATCCAGTTTCAAAATAAAATTAAACGTACACTCCTTATTATATAATATTTTTATTTAATATTAGAAAAACGTCTAAATCAATCTACAAGCAATATATCTACGTATAAACCCAATCCATTTGACTTGTGTACTATTTGGATTGGGTTATTCGGATTTGGTTTGGCGTTCGGGTAAAACCGATTAAGAAAGTTGTTAAATGGTTCAATTGGGCCCCAACCGAACCCGATTAAGCATTTAATGTTTAATAAAAATATAATAACCTAATTTAAATGACATAAATACAACTTCAATTATTTTCATAATTTAATCCAAAAAAATAATAATAGACGTAGTTATTTGAATAACCTTATCATGAATAAACAAAATGGTGTACATTAACATTCAGATTGCATGATTATTCAAATATATTAAATTAAAACTTGAAAACTTTTTTTATTTGGGTAATCCAAACCCGACCAAATAACCCAAACTTTATTTGGGTGGTTTGGATTGGGTGGCCACATATATGGATTGGGCAATGGGCGGTTTACTAATTCTTAAAAAACCGAATAACTCTATTCCCCCAAAACCCGACCAAATTAACACCCCTATCTACGTATCCTTTCAATTCATAAATTATTTATAATTATAATTATACTACGTATCCTTTCCTTTACAGTAACATCATCATTATCATTACGTTCCTTAAACCTCCCAATTCATTTATTATTAATCTTTTATAAAATTTATATTTATATTTATATTTATATACCTAATATAAAAAACAATATTAGCCATTTAAACAATCTACCACTATCTATATCTATATATGTGTGTGTAAGAGCATTATTTAATTAAGTATGTAATTAATTAAAAAAAACTAAGTCTGCTTGCTTTTTTTAAGTGATCGGCCCTATGGGTGTATAAATTCAAATTAAGGCTATTTCATTCTTTCAAATTATAAAATCATTTTTAATAAAAGCTACAACCTAACTAAGGTAGTGTTTGATAATGACTTAATTAAAAAGTCATGACTTAATTTTGAATCCGAATTAAAATCTAATATCTCAATTATCTGCATAATAAAGGAATTACTATTGCTAGATACTTACCTGGAAGTCGGCACCGAGCCCCTTCCCATCCCTCCCTAATCCGGCGCCAAACACTTCTTCATCAAGAATCTTTGTTTCCTTGCATTAGGAGCTACAGTTAAAAGATAGTCTCAAAGACTACATTTAAACATAACCACCTCAAAGAAATAAAATAAGTACTATCACTACAACATAGTCATTTCTATACATTGTATTCTATACAATTTTGAAAAGTGCATAAAGTTTTGTTGAATCTTCTTATTTATAAATGTCTACAAAGTATCTACATCAATAAACACATACAAAATAAAAATGTTTCACATTTAAATCTATGAACAAAAATGTTTACACTAATACGTGATTACAAATTGTATACTTGTATGAACTTATAAATGTGGAGATAATTTCTTCACGGGTGATTTATATGCACTTCGTATAAATCATCCGCAAAGAAATGATCTTTAAGTGCGTATAAATCACCTGAATAAATGATCTTTACACTTAAAAGCACGTACAAATATAATATTGTTCTTCACACTTTTCAATAATTGTAAGTTTTTTTCGTACTTTTTAATATAGACTTTTTTGTACACGTTTCAAATTGCTAACAGCTTAACAAAATTTTACGCATTTTTAAAAACTGCATAGAATGAAGTGATGTAGTGTATAACTTTTATGTATTTTTATATAACTAGTTATAGGCTTATAGCACCCCGCGCTTCGCTGCGGGTCCAAAAATGTTAACAAAATTGAACATTGTATCGTAGAATTTGATTTTAAGTTTTTACAAAGTATAATTTTTGTTATGGTAATTACCTAGTTGACGCAGTATCAAATTTATTAAAAATACATAAGTATATATAGTAAATGATAATACGAAGTTACGAACCTAGATTATGTATAAGCAAATACAACATTTTTAAAATACTAATAAACAACTAATAGAAATGTTTTTTTTTAAAATTATTATTATGTTTAATTCTCAATGTTTATATGGTTATGAAAACCAGTATGAAAGTCAGAATGTAATGAATTTTGTTATATTAAATTTATAGTATTCTAATATAATACGGAATGTCGGAGTTTATAAAAGTTTAAATAGATCAAACTCAGCAACCTTAATTATGCAGCCTTTGAAATTAGTGAAAGTTATTTTTTTTATTATATACATATTTTAATTCCAATAAATAAAAATTTAAATTTGTTTGGTAAGTGGAAATGTGGCAGTTCATCCAATACGTTGCATACTACCTACACATCCAGTTTTATAAAACTGTGGTTTGTGGGTAACTTATCTAGAAATTATCATGCTTTTGTCTACAAACCTACACATCATTTGTACTACCGAAATTATTTTATTTGCCTCTCTGACTCTCCAAGGCTCTCATTTTCTTTTGTGTTTAAAGGTTAAAGATTATTTGCTTCTCCAGCGGTTTGTTTGGGTAAAAAAACCAGTCCCGATTTCCCCTTACATTACATCTTCTGTTTCTATAAACTAACCACCCAACACGACATCATTGTCATAATGCATTCAATACAGCACCCTATTCCGCCGCTGCAACTTCTTGCGACAACCGCAGTGGACCACCTCTTCACTGGCATACTTCTTCCTCTTCTGCATTATTTCTCCTTCTATATCTACGTCTAACAAAAACACATCATCATATTATTTATTATACATCGATCTTATATATATTTTTTAGCAAATCTAATTTTTGGTGGAGTGAAATCATGTCATCGCCGGCGCTTGGCGGAGTTAGACGAAGCAGTTGGTAGAATGTCACTTTTTTTTAGCTCTTCTTAAATCTGTGTAAGTTTGGTGTTTGTGGTGGTTAGTGGTGGGTGCGAAGAAGTAAAAGATTAAAAGAAGCCTGTGGTGGTTAATGGTAGCAGCTATTCTCGGCGATTTTTTCCGGCATTGATTCATCCCGGTGGTTTGTTTTTAGATTTGCTTGGTTAGGTTTGAATGATGTGGTATATGTATATGTTTTTTCGATGGATATGTATTCAAGCATAGATTTGATGTTAATTACAAAGTTCATAGTCGTTTTCCCCAGCAACGTCGATCACCATTTCAAAAATCATTTCTTATATCAAGAATATATAAGTATTTATTTTTTGTTGTACTTATGTGTGCCTATGTGTAAGATAGAGAAGAAATAGACCAAAGAGAGTCTATGCGTGTATAAAAGAGAAATAGAGACAAGAAATTAAAAGAAAATAAGTAAATGTGGCAAGAGAATCTTGTAGAGCTTATCTAGTATTTTCTTGCATTCAAGTATTGTATGAGGTGCATAAGCAGTTGTAAATCCCTACCTTATTTAGCCAACCAAGCCAACTATAAACCAACCAAGCTATATAAAAGCTAACTGAGCTGCACTGTAGTAGTTTAAATTAGGATTGTTATATATATAATTACTATCTATAACCTCGAAAATTATAAGCTTTAGTAATGTATGCAACATATAAATGAAAATTTTTAAGTCAATCTTGAGTATAGAACACAACTCATAATCCTAGTTATTGTATATGCAATGAATGTAATGGTATTAGTTCATTGCAATGGATGAAACATGACCATTTTCTTAACCTTTAAAGGAGGCTTTGGTAGTTACCTTTTTGGCATGAGTGATGTTATCGCCAAACAGTCGAAAGAAGAAAACTCTGCGCAAAACATAAAGAACCCTTCTCTTATATGGATGATTGCATTTCTCTTTGTTGTTAGCTTCCTTGGACTGTTTTCTGTCGTCCCTCTTCGCAAGGTACAATTCTATTTCTTCAACTATGAAAATAACAAAAAGACACTATACTGCAAAAGTACTAATCTGTATATTTTGAATGAAGCTATTTGAAGGATTGTAAGTATTTGAATAATTATATAGTACATACTCCTTGCAGATAATGATTATTGATTTCAAACTGATTTATCCAAGTGGCACTGCAACTGCTCATCTTATTAACAGTTTCCACACTCCTCAGGGTGCTAAGCTAGCCAAGTAAACCCACCCATCTTCTTCATGAAATGCTACACTATGTCCCCTACAACTCACCATTTTCTAACCATAATGATTTTGGCTACAGGAAACAAGTCAGAACCCTCGGAAAATTCTTCTCCTTCAGTTTCCTTTGGGGATTTTTTCAGTGGTTCTTTACAGGTGGGGATGACTGTGGATTTATAAACTTCCCATCACTCGGCCTTAAGGCCCGAGAAAACAGGTATGCAAATGTTTGCTCAGGACAAAAGCATGCTACACACATTTTAGCTTATAATTGGTAAATGTGCGTTCTAACAAATTATATGTTTTGGTTATCTATCATCGCTTACAATAAGTCATTTTAACTGTAAAAGGACATTGCTGATTTTGTAGAAATTCCATGCAGATAAAGAGTAATGGCCATAGATTGTCTATATGTTTTTAGTGTTCCAATTGTTAGTTCCATATACGATTCTAAGAAATTGTGTTGTTTAACAAGCTCCGCTTTTTTTGGGTGTTAAAATCAGGTTTTATTTCGACTTTTCAGCAACTTATGTTGGAGTCGGCATGATCTGCCCCTATCTGATCAATGTGTCATTATTAGTGGGAGCAATTCTTTCTTGGGGTGTGATGTGGCCACTTATAAACGAAAAGAAGGGTGACTGGTATCCTGCAGATATCCCATCGAGTAGTCTCCACAGCTTGCAAGGTTACAGGGTAATTTCCTTGCTGCCAATAATACCTAATTCCGCCCTACAATTTTGTGAACATACCTTTAATTTATACAATATCTAATTGCAGGTGTTCATCGGCATAGCCATGATCCTAGGTGACGGACTCTACAACTTCATTAAAGTCCTTGGTCACACTTTACTTGGCCTATATCGTCAGTTTAGTCAACAACAAATCACGGGGGAAATCCCTGTTAGTGGTAATTCTTCACCTGATCTTCCTTCTTTATCTTATGATGACCAAAAACGCACTCGATTGTTTCTCAAGGATCAAATTCCTATGTGGATTGCAATCACTGGTTATCTAACCATCGCTATTGTCTCCGCCGCTACTCTTCCACACATCTTCCACCAACTCGAGTGGTACTACATTGCTGCTATTTATGTTGTTGCCCCAGTATTAGCCTTCTGTAACGCTTATGGGTGTGGACTCACTGACTGGTCCTTGGCATCAACCTATGGAAAGCTAGCCATCTTCATAATTGGAGCATGGGCTGGTGGGGAGCACGGTGGTGTTTTAGCGGGCTTAGCCGCTTGTGGCGTCATGATGAACATAGTCTCAACCGCTTCTGATCTGATGCAAGACTTCAAGACTGGTTACATGACCTTGGCTTCACCCAGGTCTATGTTTGTGAGCCAAGTGATTGGAACAGCAATGGGTTGTATTATCTCACCATGCGTCTTTTGGCTATTCTACAAAGCATTTGATGATCTTGGAGTTCCTGGTTCTGAGTACCCCGCACCATATGCTCTTATTTACAGAAACATGGCAATCTTGGGAGTTGAAGGAGTTTCAGCATTGCCTGAAAAATGCCTCATGCTTTGCTACATATTCTTTGCATTTGCTATCTTCGTGAATGGAATTAGAGATGCGGCAAGAAAGAATATAGCAAGGTTTATTCCAATTCCAATGGCAATGGCAATTCCATTTTACATAGGAGGATATTTCACGATTGACATGTGTGTTGGCAGCTTGATTTTGTTCATTTGGTCCAAGATCAATAAGCCAAAAGCAGCTGCATTTGGGCCTGCTGTTGCTTCCGGTTTGATCTGTGGTGATGGAATTTGGACACTGCCAAGTTCCATACTCGCTTTGGCTGGTGTCAAGCCTCCTATTTGCATGAAGTTTCTTTCGAGATCAACTAATGTTAGAGTCGACAAGTTCCTAAGTCCGTAACAGGATCTTATTGCAATATAGATAGTATATTCATACATGTATGAAGAAAGTGTAAAATGTTGCTATATACAGAACATGTCATGTATTTTATGTTGATAGTATTCATATATTTGAAGGTCAAAATGCATCTTGAAGTAGAATTACGTACGTGGCTATAAATATATGCGAGTATTCCAATTACGGGCAACTCTTTAATTTCTCTGAAATGTAAATAGTGTTATCCCCACTTTTTTGTGCACCGAACCGGGATTAATACAATGGGTGATTAGAGGTGGTTGGAATTGTTTATTGGCGGTTTCCGAATAGTAGAGTTGATCTCTTTATACCAATGAAGCCTTTTATATGATCTGTGTGTGTTGTCGAATGGCTTTAGTAGGTCTTATGATCCTCCTTTTATAGGGGAGGTGTTCTTGGAGAGCAAGTAGGCCGCTAAGGGTTTCCTAAGTCTTAGGTCCGGGATATAATTTTCCTAGTTATCAAACGGAAGTGATAAGACCGAATTCCGATTTTGTAGAGGAACAATTCTTATCTTGTTATATTGCTGTGGAAGTCTTCGTGACGGACAATCCTTCGTGTTGTAGCGCTGGGTCCTGCGTACCGCTGTGGGGGTACGTCATCAAGCCCCCCAGTCCAAGGTGATGACGTTTGACATACAGTTATTGCGTTGGATTGTAATATGCGTCGTTGCATTCTTCAGGGGTATTTCTTGTAATTTCCTTAAACCGTCTCTAATTAATTTGATTTGAAAGCTAATTAAGGGTGGTAGATGGGCGCGTATCCCTAGACGACTTGTGGACGGTCGTGATCTTCATGCAGCCTTATATATAAATCCGATTTTCGTCCTTTTCCTTTATTTTTATCTGCTTCCGAAAAATATCTCCACTCTCTCCTAGGGTTTTCGATTTTTTCCACTTCCGATTAACACAGTAGGTACGTGATTTCCTTCCTCTTTTTCTTTCGTCTTTGTGTTTATCTTTTGATTATCATATTCCGATGTCAAAAGGGAGCATCGAAACCACTGAATCGACCGTCATTTGGTCGTGGCTAAACAAATTTGTTGAGAAATATTTTCCTGGGAAAATATCGTCTTTTTTGATTCCCTCTGATGGTGATACAGTTCTTACTCCCCCTAATGGGTTTGTCTGTTTTTATATTAAATCCATGACTGAGGGTAATGTTAGGTACCCTTTTTCATCCTTTATGCTTGGTGTGCTTGACTATTTTGATATCCATATCTCCAATATAACACCACTAGGTTTGTCGAGAATAGTTGCTTTTGAAGTTATGCATATGGCGGTGAACCGTCGTTAGATCTGTTTAGATATTTTGTTCAAACCTGCCCCTCTGGCGATTGGGTTACAGTGGGTAACCGATCAAAAGTTGGGTGTTTTAAAAGGGGTGGTCTTGATATTCGTGACTGCATAAATGATTTCCTCTTTATGAAAGCTTCTCTGATTCTAAGTGGTTTTGAGTCTGTGACCGATAGAAAATTACTGTGTAAGCATAAAAAATATGAAAACCCCTTTCCTGAATATGTCATTGATGATTTGTGTCGTGAAATTCGATTGCATCCTATCCAAGTAGTGTTGTATCATGATGTTGTGTTGTACAAAGCGAAGTTGATTGGTACATTGCCTGGTAGTGTAGATATAGATGGTAAGGATTTGGCATTTTTGTTTTTAATAGTCTTTCTGTTCATTGACTCTGATCATTGCCTTATTCCATATTGTAGGTATGACTTTTAAGAAGTTTGTGAGAAAAGGTGTGAAAGAAGTAACCGAGGTACCCCGTATTGAAAGGCAAGGGAGTCTTGTTGCTGATGCTGGTTCTTCTGGTGTTCAGAACGATGATCCAGAGGTGTCAAGTGCTGTGGATCCCCCCATTCTGAACATTGATATGTCTGAGGTTGAAATTACTGGGGTCTCTGTTGCTAAGAAGAAGAAGAAGAAGAAGAAGAGGGAAGTTCCTATCCCTCAGTCTATTGCAGGTCGTGTGAAGAAGAGAAAGGTTTGGGATGATCTCAAAGAGTCTAAATTCCGCAGGCCCTCTGCTCCAAAGACAGGTGCGACTCTCTTTTTTTTATATATATATAATCTTGTATTGTTGATGTTCTCTTTCTGTTATATTACTTATTTATTATTGTCCCCCTTTTTGCAGATCTTCATGATCAGAAAATTCTTACTTGGTTGAATGGTGAGGACATGAATGCTGAAAATATCAAGAAAATTGACAACATGGATAATGAGACGTTTCTTCGTGTTTTCAAAAAAGATCGCCAATTCCACACTTATCCTGATGCTCTTATTGCTAGGCGTTTTTCCAGGATGTCCATTCATCTGAGATCCAAGAGTTTTGAGGTACAATCTGTCAAAATTATAAATATGGTGTTTAATTATAAATTCTTGTATTGGAAGGGATATTAGTGTTAAGTTAGTAATTTGTATAAATACCCCTTCCCCATAAACCTTGTAATAAGCTTTTGATATATTTACCATACCAACTTCTCTCTAAGTTACTTTATCTCTCTAACTTCTTCTTCAACCTCCCATCACCCACACACACTCTAACACACATTCCACCATTAAACCTTCAATTTAGCTCATTATTATATATTACATTTGGGATCAGAGCATAATCGGTGAATCTGAACGATCCACGAACTTAAATTCATCCCATTTTGTTCGAAATTTCGTGTTTTTGAGCTTAAATTCATTACACTGAAATTTCAGATTTCGCGGAGTTTGAGGATAATTAGTGATTCCGATTATCAAATTAGTGTGGATTAGTGTTAAATCTAATTAAATTTGATTCTCAGATTAAAATTTCATTGTTGTTGTGTGCTTAAAGTTTGAGCTCGGTAAACTATATAATTCAAATGATACATTCAAAAGAAGAAGTAGTCAATATCTGTATTACACTTTTCATATTCCTGTGGCTATAGTAACCACACGCTTTTTGATCAGTTCACTACAGTAACTGTCACTCGTGATTGTCCTTAGTTTACATTGAATATTACATTTTTCAACTATTAAAAAAAAAAAACCAGAAAATTAACAACAAATTTCTCAAGAAATTTATACGATCGTTGTTCATCAATACGATCTGAAATTTATACGGTTATATTCGCGGTGAAACAGTGATCATTTTCATACTTTCAGTTTTTCGATTGGCTGAGTTTTGGTGTCAGTTGAGTTTTCCGGCGAGACATCGATTTTTCCGGCGAGTTTCATAATCAATTTTTGTTGGTAAAGATATCCAAATTAACAAATGAGTTGAACAATTCTCTCAAATAGCTCAATAAGAATATTTTGGACAGTCAATCGAAAGAACTTGTTTTGCAACAAAAGATTTATGAGCTTAACCATGAGTTGCGAAACAAGTCCACCATTTTTGAGGGCAAAGTTGAAGAAGAAAGAACAAATTTTTGTGCTCAAATAAAGTGTCTTGAAGACAAGTGTTTACAACTTCAGTCAAACGAATCATTTTTGACAAAGAAAATTTCCGAACTTGAGATTGAATTGCAAACACAAACCAAATCTGTGAAATCTGACCTTCCCAAAGTCATGATTAATGGTTGTACTCAAACTGATTGTCCTGTGTTTGTGAACTCTTTTGTGTAGACTGATTGTGATAAGGTTGAGACCGTTGAGACTTCCATTCAGACTGATCCCGAGTTGGCATGTAATGTTGTGAATTCTTCTATGCAAACTGGTTGTGATGATGCATTTTATGAATGTGTTGAGACTACCGCGTCCTCAACTCAGACTGATCCTGATTTTGATTGTGACAAGAATGAGGTGTCCAAAAGTTTTCCAAAATCTATTTCATCAAAACCAAACGTTGATTTTCCAAAGAGGGTTTACACAGGTAAATCTTCCAAACCTTTTGAAAGAAAGTTCTCCCATGTTACTAAATACTCCCTGCAAAAGGGTAAGAAGTACGTTAAGAAACAAATTTTTGATGGAACAACTACTTTTGTCTCTTTTCTATCCTTCGAGGATGATTCTAAACATCTTTCTCAAGCAAAATCTCAGTTGACAAAATCAAAATGAAAACCGATTTCAAAAGATAAGTCATCTGAGTCAAAATCATTCAAATATTCATTTTCTGAGCTTTTTGAACTTGCACCAAAACGTGTGAAAACAGTTGTGCAATGAATGATTTTGCTTCGAAAAATCATTTTTCAAATCAATCTCCCAAGATTGACAAGTTTTTAAAGAAATCAAATGATTTTTCACCGTTGCTTCCATGAAAACTCTTTTCAACTAAACTACCGGGTTTTAGTTCTCTGTGGAATGCAACGTCAATTCATCAAATCGATGAGACTTACATTTGGTCTTTTAACAAGTCAAAAACCGTTGGGCCCAATCTCAAATGGGTTCCAAAAGTGATTTCCAAGTGATTTTATGAAAAGTGGCTTATGCACACATTAGTGTATAACCCGTGCTAAAACCATTTTTGTAATTTCTTTATTTTTAGAAAAATACAAAAATATTTTCATTTTCTTAACTTTTTGAAAAATCCAAAAAGATTTTCATTTTTCTTATTTTCGAAAAATCCAAAAATATTTTCTCTTTTCATTTTTTTTATTTATGTTGTCTTTGAGTTTCTTACAAAATATTAGGATGAGATGCAAGACATCGAACGCCTTTGTCTACTGTCCTCGTAGTCTCATTTTTTAATGTTTGTGAGTAACTTACAATCATTTTACTCACCCTTTATATGCAAAACATTTTGTTTAAATCATGCATATATTTAGGGGGAGTTTGTTTATAAAACCAAAACTTCCAAGTGTTCAAACTCTTTTGTCATTTGATAAACACTTTGGATGTTTTTCAAACCATTTTCGATCATCTCTATTGAAGTTCGGTGTTAGATTTGCACATGAGAGTTTAGGCCACTCATAAAAACTCCATGATCTTGTCATCGCCGATGAGGTCTAACCCCGCAGTTAAAATCTCAATTCTAGATTGTGAGGGTACATGAATGTAATGATATTTGTGCAAATAGGACATGAGGGAGTAGTCGAAAAGTGAGAGGTTAAGGTGAATATGATGTGAGAAAGGGCTAAAAGAAACAAAAGCCCTCCCCAAATTCTTAAAAAACCGGGTCAACACGTTTCTATCGGATTTCATTTGTTGATTTCTCGATATTGAAGAAGACTTCATGGACCCAGTGAAGCAATGCACATCTTTACCTAACCACTCAAGTGTTTCTTAACATTCTCACGTAGATTTTCACATTTCTATCGACTCTTCATTTGGAAGACGTTGATATTGAAAAAGGGAGACACTCTGCTCCAGTCTCTGACTTCATTTGATCACTATCGAGTCTAGAGCGTACTTGATATATCTTTTCATTTCAATAGGACACAATGAGTCTTTATATGTCTTTGTGACATTGGATATCTTTGTGATATTTCCGGAACATTCGTAGTGATATCATATTATTGATATTCCACAATGATCGAATAGAAATCCTACCAATGCTAACATCTTTTCCAACGTTGAACGTAGGTCTCACAATTTCATTTTATGAATTTGTTGAGTAAACGAGAAGTCTATGTGACCTCGGATTTATTTTTCTAAAAGTCTTTGAGGATAGTAAGACATGGTTATCGAACGCCTTTGTGACACTGACCATGAATTACATTCTTTAAAGCAATCTATCGGTTGCAAAGCCATAGACCGAACCATTGAGAGATAAGCTTTGTGTATTTCTCGATGATAATGGGAAGTCCTAAAAATAGTAATTATATTTTTTAGGCCACACCATTAATCCTTTTGATTTTTGGTTGTGATAACAGATCATTTTTATCCGGATTTCATTTCTCTTCACACAAACACAAAGAACACAAACACCATATAAAAAATCTTTTTCCAACAATGCAACCCCACATTCTAGTTCACCAATAGGTTCATTGGGAATTGGGTTGGGTTAAGTTGTTTGCTTGTTGTTTGTTGTGCTCTACCGTTTATGCTATCAATCATTACTGTATGATGAAACAGTTTCACATTTTCATCATAAGGGGGAGAAATGATTATATGATTGATAGATAGAGTTCAAAGATATAGGTAGAATTTGATTAGAATTTGATTGGTGGAATTTGTTGTGTTTGGATGTTCAAAGGATCGTTATATTAGGTGAAGAGAGTGAATAATTATCGTGTTAAGTTGAGAGATTGTTCGAGTAAGTTGAATGATTGTGTCTAGATCAAGAATATTCAAGATTTTAGTTTTGGAAAGTACATGGTCGATAATGGAAAGATTTGTTAAGAAAAATGACCATTTGTTTGATGATTAGAAAAGTTTGAGTTGGAATAATGTTTTGATAAAAAGACAAAAAGTTTGAGATTAGATGGAGATTGTATTTTTTGTTGATACTTGAATAGTTAAGTTCGTTTAAAGTGTTGATAAGATTCATAGTTTGAAGAGAATGTTAATTTGAGGGGAAGCAAGAGTAAACTCATGAATTGTTAAATATGCTCCGAAATGATTATTTGTTCGAGGGGGGGGGGGGGGGCAAGAAATTTGAAGATAATCCGTTCAGTTGATAATTTGCTCCAAGAAAGAAATGTTTGTTTGAGGGGGAGCAAGTATAGGTTGATCAAAGGATCAAATGCTCCAAGATGATTGTGATTCAGAGACAAGTTAGATCAAGAATTGAAGTCTCATAGTCAAATCAAATTTCCGCGTTCTAAAACCAAGCTTCCACAATGTCAAAAGAATTTAAAGTCAAACCAAGCTTCCGCAATGCCAAAAGAATTCAAGATAATCAAGCTTCCGCAATCTAAAAGAACTCAAAGTCAAAACCAAGTTCCCGCATGCTACTCAAAGATTCAACATACTTCTCCAAGCAACATCAAGTTGAAATCAACATTCAAAAGTTCAAGTTGTTAAAGCTCAAAAGCTACAAAGATTTCAAAGATGCTTCCAAGTACTCAAAGTTGCAAGAGAAGATCAAGCTTTAGAAAGTCATCGTCAAGAATTTATGTTTGTTGGGAAGATTCAAGTCAAGGTTGATACAAGATATCGAAGACAATGAGAAAGCTTCAAAGTCCAATCAACATTGGAGATTTTCAACAAATGGGCTCATCATGTTTATTTAAAGACCAAAGACGATGCAACATTTACAATTCAACACTAAGGGGGAGATTGTTAAAATTTTAAATATGGTGTTTAATTGTAAATTATTGTATTGGAAGGGGTATTAGTGTTAAGTTAGTGATTTGCATAATACCCCTTCCCCATAAACATTGTAATAAGCTTTTGATATATTTACCATACCAACTTCTCTCTAAGTTACTTTTTCTCTCTAACTTCTCCTTCAACCTCCCATCACCCACACACACTCTAACACACATTCCACCATTAAACCTTTAATTAAGCTCATTATTATACATTACACAATCTTTGGTGGCCACTGTTGAAGACTTGAGGGCTAAGGAGGCTAGTTTCATCACCACTGTCGAATCATCTGATATTGTCCAGGATTTGAAGCAGCAGATAAATATGTTGAAAGCGGATGTAGTTGTTCATGATGACGTTGTCTTGAAGTTGCAACAAGAATATGCTGATGAGCGTGAGGCTAGCAGGTTGTTGCGTGAGCAAATTGATGTTTTGAAGCAGGATAGTGTCAGGCTAATTACAGAGGTAATTCCTTATGTGAGCAAGTCTTTCTTGTATAGTGATAAGGTGGGTCAGTTGTTGGGGGAGTTGAATTCAGCCGAAAGGGCTGATGAGAGGTCTACTGTATTGGAGGAGTTTGCTGCGGAAGGTAAGTGTGATTTACAATGCAGAGGAGATTTTCTTCCCACTGCCTCTCATGACCTCGAGGTGGTTGACCAGAAGTGGAAGGACGTTGTCTTTCCTTACCTGGAGAAGGTTATTGCTGACCCCAACATTGCTGTTGAAGACCTGCTGAAAGTTGTTCCTGACGTGATCTAGCCCGAAGCCACTGTTGACCCTCAGTGAATGGTTTAGGCCTACGTGCCTTTGATCTGGTGTATGTGCCTCTTTAGACATCTTCTCTTTTGCCAACAGCTTATCATGCTGTTTTGAACAATTGCTATGTCTGTAAATTGTTGAATAATTTCTCTTTGGGTATTTTCTTTTGCCCGCAGTGTTGGGACTGCGGTTTATGGACAGGTTGCTGTCTTGAAGACTGCTTTGTTAATGTTATAAGACTTTGCTTGTGCAGCAATGGGGATCGCTGCTTTACATAATTTTGATGTTGTGGCATAAGAGCTGTCTTGATTATTGCAGCTTTTCTATGCAACTTTGATAGTTGTTTTCCACACCTATTTGCATGCTATTTTATGTGGATATATTCATAGATGTTTGCTTGGACTATAGGTCCTTTTTTCATTTTATGGAATTCCATTATATGGGTGTCCCCATTTTGGAGCACATGTGTTGTTGTGCGTGTGTATTTTTGCGCTTATGTGCGTCTTTTTCTAACGAAGATATGTTTGAGAGAAAAAAAGAAAGCATTTATTTACTAATATGAATGAGGTTACATACCATATCTTCTAGGCTTAGAAAATAAAATGAAGAAAAAAGAAAAGACAAGGAAAAGACTAATTATTCTTGTAAATGGGGCTTGCCTTTGGACGTATCATTATCCATCTAGGCGTCCATAGTGGGGTCCTTCACTTCATGAGAGCCAGTGGGGCCCGTCTTGGCCTTCTTTGGAGAGTTTTTTTTCCTTCGTCACCAAGGTCCCTATTCCTCCGCTTGATTCGTACTTGATCATTCCGTGTGCTACGGACGGGATCATTTCAAATTTCTGGATTCCGTGTCTTCCTAGGATTGCTTGGAAGGTTGATGTTCCCTGCACCACAAGAAAAGTAATCTTCTCTTTTCGCTTCCAGCATCCCTCTCCTATTATCGTTTGCACCGACAACTTTCCCAATGGTTTAGCTGTGTTCCCGGAATACCCTTGGACCGAAGCTTCTGTCCTCTTCAAGTTCATTCGTGACACAGGATGTAACCTCCAGAAAGCTTTCTCATATAAGACATTGCATTCGCTTCCGGTGTCCACAATAATGTCTTTTACTTTGGTTATTTATAGAATTGCGGAAATCACCAGGGGATCTCTAAAGACTTTACATTGTAAGTTGGAGGAAACATGATACTTCCCATGTCCCTCCTGTAGGTCTTTGGGAGCGAATGTCCGGGCCCAGGTTTGATTTTCATTATGGTATAAATAGTTTTCTCAGGGCCTTTTTTCTTTTGATCCATGTTGTCTTCTTTCTACATGCCTTCTTGTTGCTTGACGCTTTTTACTAGGTGCGAGAGCTTTCCTTCATTTATTGCCTCTTCTAAAGCTTTCCGGAGTTGCCGACACGCATTTTTGTCCTGACCATGATCCCTGTGGAACTCGCAATATTTTTCTGGGTCCTTCCTGTTTTTTACGCATAGTCTGGGCGGGGTGGGGAAGGTTTTTGTGACATTCTCAGTGAGCAATATTTCTTTTAGGCTTTTGTGTAGTTCCAGAAGATTCACCTTGAGATATCCTTTGTCATCCTTGTGATACGGGGTGTACCTTGATTTCTCTCTTTCGTTTGTCCATTTTCCTTTCCTGTTTGCCGGAGCTTCCTTTTCCTGCGTGGGGCTTGTGTCTCCCTTCAAGGCGGTGTCCCTGGCATCCAAATATACGTGAGCGCTTTTTTGAACCGCTTCGTATGTTTTTGGGAGATCCCTGTATAAGAACTCGACTAGCCCTCTACTCCGAAGGCCATGCAGTAACTCAGAAAGATCCACAATATCTTTTGTTTCAGTGGTGAATCGATCCATGAATACTCTACAACCTTCCGTTTCTTTCTGTTTTATTCTGTAGGTGGCCACATGGATTTTCTTGTGCTTTTCTGCTGGCTGAAGCGGGCCCTAAATTTCTCTTTAAGGTCATCAAAGCTGACAATGGATCCTTTCGCGACGTTCTTTAGCCATTTCCTGGCGTCTCCTTCGAGTGCATACCTGAACATCCTGCACGCGGTCGGTAGGTTCCAAACCTTCATCTCTGCCGCTCCTTCGAATGCTTCCAAGAAGTCGTCCGGGTCTCTTTTTCCTTTATATGTCTCCAGGTGGGAAGGATATTTTAAATCCTTTGGGAGGGGATAATTTTGTATCCAGGCCACGAACGGTGAATTTTCTACACTTCCTCCAACTATTTGTAGTTCCAGGGCATTCTGATACACGGGAGCCCCCCAGCCTTGAGGACCATAGGATCCAGGGGGTGGGGTAGCATATTGTTGTCCTCTTATGCCTTGCGAGACCCTCGGTGTCGGTATGGTGAATTGCGATGCATAATATTGATGTGGTTGCGCCTGCCCTGCTTGTTGGTTGTTATAAATCTCTCCTGAGAGATGGGTGCCATAAGGCCCCGAGGAGTACTGTTGTGTCCCAGGTCCATTCATATTTCCATAACCTTGACTCTGAGGCATTTGGTAGTTCTGTGTTGCAGGTCCTTGAGGGATTTGGCCCGAGGGTGCTGAATGACTCTAACCGGTAGGGCCTTGGAATGTCTGACCCGAAGATCCTTGGAAGGTATGGCCCGAAGGTCCTGGGAAGGTCTGACCTGAAGGTCCTGGGAAGGTATATCCCGAAGGTCCTGGGTAGGTATGTTCCGAAGGTCCTGGGTGGGCCTGGCCTGAAGGTCCCTGGTAACCTCCTGATGGAATACTATATCCAGAGGGAGGGAACGCTATTCGTCGCATCGGATCTTACTGGGACGGGCCCTGACTGAGGTGGATTGGACCTCGGGGCTTCAGGTCTCGCGGATTCTGGAGGAACATTAACTTGAGTGCTGGCCCCGGAGGGCACGTTCTTGTAACAACCCTCAAATTCCGATTAGGACACTTTACTTAGACTTATCTAGACATCTATTTCTAGAAGTTTATTAAGAGAAATTGTCTTATAGACATTAAAGCATAGTGAAAATTGCCCTCTAGTACAATGAAATGCCCATATATGACTAGTTATCTTAGAAATGCCAAACACAATAATTATAACTATTCAAGAGAGTCTCAAAGTGATTAAATAATGACAATCTTATAAAAATGTAACTTAAACAATCAAAATCTATGTATCCAGAATTATGATTCAACAACTCAAATGAGAACAATGCACATCAATACAATTTACAAGTCAAGTACATATTAATATACGTAAACAACATATATATATATATATATTGCCAAATTTAAATAAGTCTTGCAATTACTAAAGGTACATTATCAATCTTATTAGAATTTAACACCAACACATATATGATTGTACATACATATACGACATATATATATATGTGTGCTTACAACTTAAACTAATTATAATTATAAACACTTATAAAACCAACCAATCAACATACAACTAACCCACTTACTCTTACTCTTACAATTACAAATATATATATATATACATACATACATACATACATAATGAATCAAGACACTTTTACTTACATACATACCAAACAAGTTTGAAACACCACACACACTTTGGTCTAACCAATCCTAGTCTCACCACCACTCCATCAAATCAATAAGATGGCTCCCAACCTCTTTCTTCCCCTCTCCTCACGTGATGTAACCCCAAGAACCTACACAACCCCATTCATTTTCAGCTTTCTACACACACACATTAAGAAATGCTCTCAAACTCTCTCAACTATCTTTTCCTCCTCTCCTCTCTTTCTTGGCAGAAATATGGGGTAAAAACACCCCTAAATCTTAACAATAAATCATCAAACAACAACAATAACATAGTAACATAGTAAGGGATCAAGCTATGATGGATTGGAGCATGCATGGAGAAACAAAACAGCCCCCAAGAGCTCTAAAAATCGTGATTAACTGTTATCCGAACAGCCCTCTTTCTTGCTTATTTGCATCACCAAAGGTTGATATCAATGCTTCTCTTTGTTGTCTCTTCCTTGTGCTTTCATCTAGTAACCTTCTTGCCCTTTTTCTTTATCATTTTCATGTCAAAACAGCCCCTAAGGAGCTCGAAATCTGCCATCAAGAACAAGACCCAACAACACTCTTGATTTTCTTGTTTTGATCTTCAAAGGTTGATAACTTATAATCTTTTGATTATCACTTTCTTTATCTTTCAATTTTATCACTAAAAACACATAGATCTACACATGAATGTAAGATAATAATAGGTTGAGTGTAAGAATGTTAGATCTTGACATGCATATATATAGATTTAAGTAGTTTTGAATATGGGATTTGAGATGGATAAGGGATGATTTTGAAATGGCTTATAATCTGAATATATGATGTTAACATAATCCAAAAGTTTATAAAAATCTATTGAGTGGTGTTAAAGAGTGCAAAATAAGTAAGAGAGACCATTGGTGGGTTGTTTGGATCAAAAATAAAGTCACATAATCTGTAACAGAACTTGGGGCTGGTAAACCGGGCATTTGGGGACCGATTCAGGGAAAGTGTCCAACATAAAAGTTGTAGATATATGAGTCTAGTTTCACTAACAACTGGAATCAAGCGAAAAGGGTCAACAAAACTCGAGATATGAATCTTTTAGTACCTAGTGGTCGAGCTGAGTTTTCACCAAAAAGCTTAACTTCACAAACTAAGAAATCAACCTTTGAATCCAATAACTTTGTACAAAAATACTAGCTATAAAATCTGTAGAAGCACTATTAACATGATAGGATATTGATACAAAATAAAGTTAATACATTGGGGAAGTCAAAATAGGTGTTGGGTGAAGTAATAAAGTAAAGACATGTGATTGTGTTTTCAAGATAAGCTGATTAGAAAACTATGCCAGCTTGGGGACGTGATATCTCAAGTTGGGTATAATATTTTTGAACGATTTTTGTGTCTAAAATTAAGTTCAAAGAGTTGTGTTTTAAATGGAACCGGTTTTAGGTCATATTTCGAAGGAAAAGTTAGTGAATCGTATTTTTCAAGTTAAGATCGCAAAACTAGGATTTTGGTCTGGAAATCAGTAGACTTTGATGATTTTTAGTTTTCAAAATACTAAGCTTCAGAAGCTCAAACTTAGTGGAAAGTAATTTTCAATGTGTCCATGACTTAAAATAAATTTGTGGTATTTTTCTGAAAGACATATCATTAAGAACTTTTATAAAACATTTCAAGTCGCCAAACAGTAGCCTTTTTGACCACATTAGTTTACGTAATTTTTATGCATAGTAAACCTTAACTAAAAGTTCACCAAAAATTCACAAAAATACTAGATACATATAAGTCACTGTGTAAAAAGCATGAAGGTCCAAATAATTCGGCTTGACCTCAAAATAGTAGCCAACATTTCATAAAAATGTGAATTAAAACAGAAAATTCTGAAGTGAACTAATAGTTTGTGTAATAGGCTATGTAATGAACTATGAATCATAATGGGCTAACCCGACCCAAATAACTAACCCATAAAACCATAAGTCAGTAGGCTTACCTGGCCCAATAAGGTATATAGCCCAATAACCAAAATAACTCATCAAGCATATAACAAACTTAAGCCCAAAACACTTGTAAGCCCAAAAGATTGTGACCCATAACACATAAGCGACCTTCCAAAGCCCGAGTGATCGTAAGATTATCAATAAGTATGTGAGATAAAAGTTAAGTATAATTAAGTGACGTGAAACACAAATTAAGTTGATAAACATAAATAACTTAATTAAAATATAAAATGATACATCCAAAGATAATTTACACAAAAATCTATTGCATATCCAATAATGTTTAAGAAAACATAACTTAATATGGCATTAGCATATGATAACCTAAGATGCTAAACGAAACCATAAATGAAGCCAAGTTAGCGAAAATTTAAACTTATAACCACGTGTATAATGAAAGTAACTATTTGCACTATCAATCTCTACAACCAAAATGATGTGAATATTTGCAATACACTTGGATTCCAAAATTGATAACAACATAATGAAAATGGCATTTCTAAGTGATGGCTTAAGATAGGAACTTATGTATATTAGTCCTCTCGTAGGGATAGGCTTGTCTTTGATATACGAATGAGGAGCATAAGGAATATATGATCAAGGAAGCTATAGATGGGAAGTACCCATTTTGGATATATGAATATAATGCATGGCATATCAAGGCGAGTCATAGCCCCCTTTCAAACTATTTTATGTGTTTAACTTTTGGGGTGAAAAACATGATATATATAAATAAAATTTCTTTTTATATAAGAAATGATTCTTGATAGTATGATTATGAAATGGAATTATGATTTATGTTCAATGTTATAAATGATATATGATGAGCTTGAGTTCTGTCAAACTGTTATATTTCGGTACACTACTATTTACTCCGAAATGGGAGGCCTGTAGTTAGAGGGTTGCGCAACTAGGAGTTGTCCACCCACCCATAACGTAACGGTGGAATGTTGGTTGCCTTTGTGACGACCTTCACTTCCAGTCTGATCAGAGCGGTGCTCTAGCTACCTTAAATTTAAACGGTCGTCTCCATGGCATGACCCCAATTGTAATTAAAGCACTTGATTGACAGCTTGTTCTATGAAATGAAATAATATATTGTTTGGACATGAAAAGGTAGTAGTAGTGGCTCAAGCATTTACTCATCAAAAATTATGTAAATTATGCCCTTGTGGCTAAATGAAATTGATATTAAATTATGCCCTTGTGGCTAAATGAAATTGATATTAAATTATGCCTGTGTGGCTAAATGAAACTGATATTAATATGTTTGGATATTTTGATTTGAACATACGGTTTGGGTATCATCCCTCATATGAAATCTTGAAAGTCGTTGAAATTGGCGATATTGAAATATTGATGACCGAATGGTTTCGATGTGATATATGATTAATTATTTGATATATTTTTCCCTCAAGTGGATTTGACAAATGAGAACTTTATAATTACCATGGATTTTGAACGTTTTAAATAACATTGTGGTATTTGGGAAAAACTCGATAATATGATATGAGAATTTTTGTCGGTCATATGGGTTGGGTATTTCGAAATGTAATAGTAATCGGTTTTCTAAGTATTAAAACGGTGATGTACCAAGATTTATATAAAAACCTATGCACAAACGTAGTTGACACTTTTTCTTCATGCTTTTCAGGAATTAGCATAAGCTTTGAGGATTTATATGCATCATGATTTTTTGCATTGCACTTTGGAGTCAAAGATCAAACCTTGATCATTGTAGTATACTACTTGATGTGCTTGTTATTTGTTTCGTGGACTTAATGCCCAAGTGCGGTAGACGCATTGTACTTGGGGATTGGTTCACATGCTTGTACATTTGTAAAATTCTTTTATCAAATAAATCTATGGTGAATGTTATTTATTATCCTTTGTTTTGAATGCTTGACTTTCTGTACATCTCATTATTCCGCCTTAGTTGGGGTGTTACAGTTCATTATTCCGCTAAAAATTGATTGCATCTTTGACTTCGAAAGAAGAAAAGAAATAATTGATTAATGGAATACTGAAATAAGTTTAATTATTCTCAAGATATGGTCTTAATTAAAAGATATGTAGAGACAACAGTCTCAGTTCTTGTTCTAGTTCAACTAGATAGAATGTTAACTCTCGTATTTGAGATACATCTCTACGCCAGTTGGCTGGATGTTAGGTAACAGAATCTGATAACAATTGGATCCGTTGTTTATTAAGAATAATCTGATGATTAATTCTTTTAATTTCTTATTTCAAGAAAGTAATGTATGGACTCATTATAATTGATTAAATTATAAAAAGATCTTTAAAAGACTCTTAGAGACAAGCATCTCATTTCTTCATTTAATAAAACTACATGGAGTTTTAAATTAATTATTTGACATATATCAACATGTCTATCAATTGGTTGTTTATGAATAGATTCATATAACCTTTCAATCATATTTTTCTTTCGAATAATCTCTTGATTTTCTTTCGAATAATCTCTTGATTAACACGATATATTTCCTTTTTAAGGAATTTTAAGTATAAGACCATTTTTAATCAAAGTCTTACAATTTCTAGTCTTTATTGGCAATAAAGCCTTTCTTTAATTTGACGTAAACAATCATAAAGATTGAGTTAGTCATAATTGTGGTGAACCACATACTTAATGATATACTTTTAGTCATATCTTGAGGGTAACCTTTAATTATTGGCATAGCCAAATTTATGAGTTGCAAATTCAACATGGACATGTTTGTCTGCATATCAATTTTATATGTTTTGATTTCTTTTTCAAGTTTTTAGTCTTAAGGAGAATAAGTAAGTTACCATATAAAGTTGTTTTAACAGTTATGAGTAACATACCTTTTCTTGATATTTTCTAATTCTTCTGAATTCTATTTCTGCTAGTGACCAAACCCAACCAATATTTCCCTAGCGGCCTCCTGCCTAAACGGTACTTCATCATGGCTTCAGAGTTTCCAGGTTTAACAATAACAATTATTTAGAGAAAAATATAGAAAACTAGAAAAGATAGTCTTATTTCATAACTGTCTCTTATCCGAAGATAAGAAACTTCTTGATAATTTACATTATTTCTCCTTAATGGAGAAACTACTCACTAGTAATCATATTATACAATGAGAGAAATGGGTGTGTGAAGGATGGGATGTTTCGAATGGGGATGTCTTAAACTAAAGGATCCATCTTCCTTATATAATGGAAGTGGCTTATTACAAGACAAATTAAAAGGTCGTCATCTCTGACGTTTTTTGCTCGACAACCGCATGTGTTGAGTTAATTTTTCTTCTTTCGTCATCCATGACGTTTCTTGATCGACAGCTACATGTGCTGGGTTTATCTCTCTTCGTCCGTATAAAGAGATTCTTTACTAGTGGAGGGACCACTTGAATTATTTTCTTCTGTTGAAGATTCTTTGCAATAATCGCAGTTATGATTTTTGGTCATAGCCTTTAACCTTTTGCAAAGTTTTTCTTTAGTGATTGGACTTGCTTCAATTTTATTGAAGGCAATTTGTTGCTCCATTTTCTCTAAAGCTTCATTTTCGTGCATTGGTAGTGGGGTTCCACAATAACTAGTGATAATGCAATGGTTACTGCAATAATTCATTTTGTTAAAGCTACCTGCTTTTAATCCTTGTAGATTATTTAGGATTTTTATAAATCCTCTTGCTCTAATATCAACCCAGTATTCTGGGTCATTGTAGTCTTCATCCATTACTTTGGACGGATCAACTTTTCTTGCTTGGGCAATGCCAATTTCTAGATGATGGTAACTCTGGAAGGATTCTCCATGTGACCAATCTGGTAGTGTAGAATTACACTTGATAAAGATGTTTGCATCTTTTGCAGCTGCAATCTTTTTTCGAAAGTTTTTAATAGCTTTCTTCATTCCTTCTGGTAGTAAGCTAATTTCTAGCAAGTTAGGAGAAAGATATATGAACTTTATTAATCCAGCTGAAAATGCTAGAGAAACAAGCTCTGGGCTGGTGCCTGGACAAAAGATAATTAAACTTTTAGTAGCTTTATCTTCTGAATAGATATGTTCGACCTCAAAGTCTTTTTGACTTAGCGATCTGGCTTTGGACCACATCATTCTAAATTCGTCTAGAGAGATTAAATCTCTTTCTTCCTTTTCTTCAATAACTGTTGGTCTTGAGAAAGGTTGCTTGAATTCGATGATTCTTTCTTTCTTCTTGCTCTTCAATGGCTCAGTAAAAAAGGTTACCTTTAAAGGTATTTCTTTCTTTCCATCCTGTGCTGAATAATGAGAAGCTTCTTGCTGTGCTTGTAACAGCGTTTTATATTTCTTGTATGGAAATGGGTTTCCAGTTACATATTTGGAGACAATTCCCCAATCTTCGTAAATTCCTCTATTTTCGCCTTCGAAAATGACAAAATATGTGGAATTTGTGTTTGTGGGCTCATGTATCACTTGAGCGTAACTTGGTCTGAGAGAGACCGTTTCAGTTTTTGGCAAACTGTCAGCCATCAACGGATTTTTTGTGTCTTTACCAGAGCCGTTTGCTGCTAGACTAGATGAAGATTGTAGTTCTTCATTAACTTTCTTTTTGCTTTTTTCCAAAGCAATAGGAGTCAATGGATTTTCTTTTTCTTTACCCTTTACCGTTTGAGAGAGAATAGACTCAGATTTTATCCTTGCGGATTCCTGTTCTGAATTAACAGTTGTTAGACTTTCGTCATAGAGAGCTATTTTTTCTTGAATAGCTTTTAACTCAATCAAAAGAATTTTTTCTTTTAGGCGAAATGCCTTAAGCTCATCCATTATTCCCCTTTCTTTAAATGGAAAATTAGATGTCTTTTTCCTTTTCAAAGACTTTTTGAATGCTATTTATAGCAAAATTTTTGATTGTGTCATTGCTTTCGTTTATGAAAATAGTGGGTCAAGCAATAAACAGTATCATTTTTGTCAAGATGTTTTAATGGAATATCTTGAAATCTGCATTTGTCTTTTGACAAGACATCACTTGTTATCTGGATAGATAATCTTTTTTACCATGAGTAAATTTCTTCTTTTCCTGTAGTTTTTGTCTTCAAAACCTGCACTTTAAAATTTATTAGAAGCATCTGTTTAAAATAATATTTATTCTTCACTAGATTCTTCTGACGAAGAGTATTCAATTTTTAATGAGTATACCTTTGTTACTCCTTTAAAATTGTCTTCTGAGGGAAAATATCCATCTTTTTCTGCTTCTAAAATAAGCTTTACTTTGTTAGGAAAATTTTGCCTATTTGGACATTCATTTGCATAATGCCCTTCTTCGGGCATATCCAGCACCGACAGTCTTTTTTACCTTGAGGACATACCTTAGATTTTTCTTTTGAAAAGTATTTACCTGGGGTAAATGTTTTCTTCTTTGGCTTCCAAAACCTTCTATTATTGGTAGGTTTATCATATTTCTTTTTATATTTATTTTTGAAATATTTCTTGTCTTTAACTATGTTACAACCATATGATAATGGTGGTATATGAGTCAAATTTGTACAACAATTTTTATTAAACCTTTTTAATTGTTTTTGCGTATTTGCAAGATCACAAATAATTGCAATTTCTTCTTTGGCTTTTACTCCAACGATAGCAAATCCAAGAGAGTGTTTTGTTAAATCATTTTTTTTCTTTATTCCATCTTTCTTTGGCTTTTACTCCAACGATAGGAATTTTCATTAAATATATCTCTATCCAATTATGATATTCACTTGTGGATAATTTATATAGATTTTGTTCAAATAAACAAGTAAAGTCTTCTAAAAGACATATATCGCAAATTTGAGCTTTTGTTAAGGCTTGTCTTGCCTTTTCTTGTATTCTGCCATTTTCTTGATCTCTATTGGTAACAAAATCAAGTCCTAAGAACATCATGTATATGGCACCAATAATTTGATAATATAAATCTCCTCCATGTAGATCTATATTCCAATTAGTTCCTTTGATCATATTTTGAATTATGCCAGAAGATTTATGTTCTACCAAAAGTAAAACAGTTCTTGCATGAGAAACTCATTAGGATTTGACTGAATAATTAAACTTATTTCAATATTCCATTTATCAATTATTTCTTTTCTTCTTTCAAAGTCAAAGATGCAATCAATTTTTATAGTGTCAATGGGTTGTGAATTTCCATTGTTATTTGAATTGGGTATGCCTTTATGATATGGCATAGAGAATTCCGATTTAGTATTGCTATAGGAAGACCTTTTGCTACTACTAGCTTGAGTTTGATTCCTATTTATTTTGTGCTCTATTGGCTCTTCTTCTTCTTCAACCTCCATGTCATCAAAAGAATCGTCTTCGGTTTCTGGTTTTGAATAGTAAAAATTTTCTCTTGATAGGGAAAATATTTATTTTTCAATTCTTTATTTTCTGATAACCTTTGTTCATATTCTTCATCGCTTAAGGATAAAAGTTGCACTAGTTCATTGACTTGATCTAAATCATCTTTTTCTAAGTTATCAAAAAAGATTTTTTCTTACTTCTCAGTAATAGAACTCATTTTTTAGGAATAATAGGACATATTAAATTCCTACTACCTCTTTGAGGATTTCTCCATATTTATCTATCCTTTCGGACATTGATCTCATTAAATCAAAAGAGATTTCAGATGAACTAGGTTCACTTAATCTTAACGAATTAGAGAAATTATATCTAGGCCTTTGGTGTAAAACCTTTTTATTTCGCGCAATATTCATTGCCCAATTTTCTTGTAACTGTGATGGTTCAGTAAATTTACTGCCTTCTACAGTTCCAATTTCTGAGAATATATCTTCCATTGTGATATTCTCTTTTTCTTTATACTCTATTGAATGAGTACTATTTGTAATAACATATGCGATTAAATAATTAACCGTAAATACTTTATTACCTGGTTCCATAAGGTCAGTTCTTTCACATTGGTGTATAAAGCTTAAAGACATATCAAAATCTCTAGACTCTCTATGTAATGCGAATTTAGGATAAACAGTAAACATAAATTTACCGTATGCTAAATTTCCTTGTACTGCTCCTAATAGAGCATCTTGTCTGTTAACAATTCTATTGTCAACAAGTGCCATTTTTATTGGAAAGTTAATTCCATCTCTGAATTGTGCTTTTAGGAGAATTTTTACAGCTCCTATATGAACCATATTAAGAGACTTTCTTAAATCTGGTCTAACACTTAATAGCCTTTTTGCTATTTCTCCTTTGGTTAAAAGTGGTAAATAAACTTCTCTAGAAGTATCTTTTATATCTACTGAAAGTTCTTCAGTATTAAAACAGTAAAAGATTTTATTTTTTCGAGTAAAAGCTTTTTAAACTAAACTCTGTAAATATCCAGACTGGTTAAAAACTTGTATTGAATCAAGCTTGAATTTAAGCTTGTTAAATTTTGTAAGTTGATCAGAATTAATCATGTAATCTGATACAAAACATTTTTCATTTTCATTGAAATTTAAAATTTCAGTTATGTTTTCTTTAGATTCTTCAGAATCGTTTATTAAAATTTATTCTCCATCTCCCCCTTATTTTAAAAAACAAAATGGCTCTGATACCATTGGAAGTTCTTTTGTTTAGGGTTTAGGGTTTAGGGTTTAGGGTTTAGGGTTTGGTAAAATTCTTTTATCAAATAAAGCTATGGTGAATGTTATTTATTATCCTTTGTTTTGAATGCTTGACTTTCTGTACATCTCATTATTCCGCCTTAGTTGGGGTGTTACAGTTCTCCTGTCTTGGGGCCCCTGTTTCCTCCGGTTGTGTGCGATGCGGAGGGGTTCGGGGCCGAAGCTCCTAGCTTCCTAATCCGAATCCATAATCAGTCCTGACTCCGGATCTCGGTATCCGAGGGTATCGCCGGAATCCCCTCGAAGGGGTGTCAGCATCATATTCATCTTCGGTTTTGCCATCGAAATTCAGTGTCCTAGTGACACCGTCGAGTGCTCCAGTGCTCTGAAGGTACCTAATGGTATGGTTGATTCGACTATAATTTCAAATAATATAGTCTGGATCAAATAGTTGTGGGGCGCTCAGTGTCTTCCCCCGCTCGACGATCAGTCTGCTGATCACCATTAGTCGGTGTTTCGGTTGCTGGACCGGACCTGGGTGGAGAGTTTCTAATGGGTTGGTTCTCAGTTTGTTTGTTGAGAGCTTTGCCCAAATCCTGGCGGGACGTCGGCCATTTTTCTTGATTTGATGCAGAAAATAGGATTCAAAGTGGTGGTGGGATCTGAGTATGACGTCCCACGAATGGTGCCAAATGTTTGTGCACTGAACCGGGATTAATACAATGGGTGATTTGAGGTTGTTGGAATTGTTTATTGGCGGTTCCCGAATGGTAAAGTTGATCTCTTTACGCCGATGAAGCCTTTTATATGATGTGTGTGTGTGTGTTGTCGAATGGCTTTAGTAGGTCTTATGATCCTCCTTTTATAGGGAAGGTGTTCTTGGAGAGCAAGTAGGCCGCTTAAGGTTTCCTAAGTCTCAGGCCTGGGATATAATTTCCCTAGTTATCAAATGGAAGTGATAAGACCGAATCCCAATTTTGTAGAGGAACAATTCTTATCTTGTTATATTGCTGCGGAAGTCTTCGTGATGGACGATCCTTCGTGTCGTAGCGCTAGGTCCTGCGTACCACTGGGGGAGGGGGTACGTCATCACCACTCGAGGTAGAGATAGAGATGTTGCTTTGGGAAGAATCTCACCAGACATGGAATCAGAAGATAGAAAGAATGTTTTAGATTGACCTCCAGCCATTTTACAAAGTTGGATCAAAGTGTTGACCCCTTTATAAAGATAGAGGTTTTTGACTGATTTAATCCTACTAATTTGAATTTCATATTAATGGATGAAAATCACATTAAAATGACAAAACAAAATCTTTAACGCTGTCTCCATGGTTTACCAAATTAATATAATCAATAAACTTATTTATTAAATTAGTATAGTATTAAAAATATTTATCATTTTAATATAAAATCTAATTAAACATTATATTTATGCAGTGATGGCGACGATGTGGTGGTTCACATGAGAATCATTTATTTTGTAAAAACCATGAGAAACTTTTAAAATTAACGAGAGAAAGTGTCCGCGCATTACGACAGTGATATGGTGAGGGTGATAGGTCATAGGAGGTGATGAGTCATGGAGTGTGATAGCAAATGTGTTACCCGTACGGGTTTCATCATCAGATTTAAAAATTCGTCGAAAGTATATCAAATGACATCTCCAATGAAAGAGCATTAAATTTTAAGAACACCCATACAGTTTTTATAATTTATCGATATACGGTTTTTGAGAGAAATTTTTTTGAATAAATTAGAGAAATAAAATGATTTATGGAGGAGAAAAAAAAAAAGTGGTTGAGATATGAGAAGAGAGATGAAAAATGAGTGGTTGAAATTTAAGGGTATTATAGGTAGAGATGTTTAAATTAATGAATAAAGAAGAGGGGTAATTTAGGTTTTTGAAAAATGCAAAATATTTTATAAGATAGTATAGACAACACATAATGTACAAAACTAGATTATTTTTTCGTGTAATACGCGAAATTAATATATTAAGTTTTTATAATAACAAATGGATTTATTTGTTGATATCAAACAATGTAAAAGAATGTTTAAGTGTTAATTGTAAATTGAGTTAGTTTATGCTCTCTTAAGTTAGGTAAGCTCTCTTAAATTATGTCATCTTTAATCTCCAACTTGACCTAATATTCACATGTATATTATAAGTTTAAGAAGTGATTATTCAAGATCCATTAATGTAGATTATAGCATTTGATTTAAATCGAAGATGAAGCACAAATATAAAAGATAAAGTTGGGTGTAGAAGTCAGCTTTAGATTTACAGTCAACTAGGATGAACAACCTTGGCGATTACGATCGTACAAATTTCCTAAGACGCTTTCTTATTCGGATTGTTAGAATCAACCTTGAGATTTGATAGACATAAAGATAAAAGGTTCAGGCTACCCAACTGATTCTCAAACGTTAGTGATTGTACTTTATGTGAGTTGTTCTCTCTCTAATTGACGATGAAAAAGTTTGTTGTTAATTATATTAAACTTGATTGCTAACTTTATATATATTTTATTATATAAATTAATAATAATACACAAACCTTAATCATCCAACATAAAAAAACTAATATTGTGTTAATTTAAAATTTATTTTTCAATGATTATATCATTAAAGTAACTTTTTTTCATCATTAATGATCATATTTGAATTTATTAAATTGAAATTAAAATTTTATAAATTTAAAAAGGTATAATGACTTAAATAAACTTAAAATATATCTATAAATCCATACTTTTTTCTAATTACGAATTAAGAAAAATTAAATAAATTAAAAATGTATCCATGACAAAGTTAATAAAAGTGATGACCATCCATATTAAAAAACAATTATTTTGACAATTCATTATTCATTCGCAATCGTATTTATCTTTGGAATCCATGTTAACTAAATAATACTCTCTCTATATGCCATCTTAAATGTCTAATTTTGACTTGTTAAATCTTGTATTTTAAACTTTGACCGTAAAAGTATTTTTTTATATTATATAAAACTTCATATAAGTTATATGGACGGATTGAGTTTTCAATGTACTTTTTATTGATATAACTTTCATCAACTATTATATCACACAAACAAAGATATTTATGGTCAAATTTACAAGCAGAAGACAAGTCTTCTACTTTAAACTTTAACAGTAAAAGTATTTGTTTATATTATATAAAACTTCATATAAGTTATAATGACGGATTGAGTTTTTAATGTACTTTTTATTGATATAACTTTCATCAACTATTATATCACACAAACAAAGATATTTATGGTCAAAGTTACAAGCAGAATCCTTGACAAGTCAAAATTGCACATTTAATATGATACAGAGAGAGTAATAAATAATATAATAATATTACAATTTGTAAAGGAGAGAATGAGAAAGTCAACTCACTATTACGAGTATTTATTTATATTTATGGTATACTTTAATAATTAATAAGGGTATATTTGTTTATATTTATGGTATACTTTAATAATTAATAAGGGTATATTCGTCAAGTGACTCAGGCTAATTTGTTTCACGGTTCATGGAAAAAAATAGTTAGAACATGTGCTAATCCAGAGAAACAAAATATATCCAATATAAAATAGGTCATCGCTTGTTACATTATTATCCCGAAAGTGTACATTGTTGCGATGTTTCTACAATGACCACCACCAAATAAACTTTTTTAATTTTTATTTTTATATATGTATATAATAAAATATATTTTTCTAACTAATTAATAACCAGTTAAAATGCTTGTTTGAAATGCTATTAATATATATATATATATATAAAACAATGGTACGAAAATACGTGTAAAGGATAATAACGGATCATTTTATTTCTTTGGGCCCGTTTCCATTTTCTTAATGGGCTAACTTCATTTTATTTTGGACCCATCTTTATTCTAAATTTTGGGCTTGACAGATTATGTTTTGATCTTTTAAATTGCTTCTAATTTGTTTACAAAGATCACTTATTTTAATTGCATATTATTATTTTCTAAGTTTGTAACATTTTTAAGATTATCTTCTCTTATTACAAGTGAATTATTAGATAGTATATATACACATAACAGTAGGGTGTATGTTTTGAATATATACACCTAACCATAATAATATAATGTTTCTAAAAGCATGTAATAATTTTTACATAGTACGAAACACAATAAATATAATGTCTCATGGGGCAACGCCCGGATAACGTATCTCATTAATATTATAAACCAAAGTCAATCACAAGTTTACATAATTTCATAGTTTTTAATATAATAACTATTTTGATTTAGTTTTACCAACTGATAATAATCATATAACCATATATCTGCACAATCTGACTTAATTTATAAACACTATTTACGGTTAAAATATTATTTTGTGTGATATAAAAACGTATTAAATCAAACTTTAAAAAAAATATAATCCAATGATTAAACTGTGTATAATGTTAGTAGGCCTATATTAAAAAAGAGAGATGATAAATGTACCACATATTTTGATTAATGTACCTTATTGTACATTTTTTATAGCAGAATGTACAAATGAATGATGCGATAGTGTGGTAGATTTATTAAGTTATATGAGACTAATATCCTTTCCCCTTAAAAAACCTATAATTTGATTTTATTATCATAACATAATGTGAGTATAAATATCATATTTATAAGGCCACCTATTCAATGCATTACATGGACATAATTATATATATTGGTAGATAGATTAAAATTATAATTAACTCTAATCTTTATCTTTAAATCTTTATATATATACTAAAAGACAATTGACCTAATATCTTATTAACCAATTATATCTCTCGATTTTATCAAGTTAAAAATTGATGATATCATTATTAATATAATAATAAATTAAAAATCATAATAATTATTATCCAAATATATCTATAAATTATATTTATATTAATGTTTGTAGAAAAAATTCAATAAATTTACACTTTTTTAGGAATATATATCGAACTCTTTTAAGATGTTGTCTACGTATTATACATCTGTACTAGAAGTATATTAGGATTGTATGGAATTGTTATTTATTGTTTCTTTTAATAAATGATTTAATAATTTAATGATGGGTATTTGTTTATTGTATTTTTGTTTACACTTTTTAAAAAATCGGATGGTGTATCCCAACCAAAGTTTTTGGTATCTCGACCATATAGCTCCAAAATAGTGTGGGCCCCCATATCTGTAATGGTAAATCTGGTAGAGTAAAAGCGGACCCCCTGTCATTAATTGTCTGGTCGGGTTACTAAAAATATGGTCGGGATACCAGGTGCCTAAAAAATTTGTGATTGTAAACAGAAAGTATAGATTAAAGTAATTATAAATTAAGCATTTAGTGAGAGTAAAAAGTGTGTTTATTATTGATGGAAAACAAAAAAGTATAAATTTGTGAGATTTTTTCTACAAACATGAATATAAATATAATTTTATAGATATATTTGGATAATAATTACTACGATTTTTTATTTATTATTATATTAATAATGACATCATCAATTTTCAACTTGATAAAATCGAGAGTTATGATTGGTTAATAAGATATTAGATCAATTGTCTTTTAGTATATATATAAAGATTAAGAAGGGTTAATTTTGACAAATCATATAAAATATAAGTATTAATACTGTCATTAATAAAAGATAAAATAGTTAAATATGATCTAATGACTCTAAATCAAAGACGAAATCTATCCAATGGTTCTTATTTGTTTAGGGATAAATTTTAGGAACTTGTTATATATATATTGATAGATACGCAAACCTTAATCATCCAAAATGGAAAGACTAATGTTGTGTTTAGTTAATTTAAATTTTATTTTTCCACGATTATATCATTAAAGTAATTATTTTTTCTTAATTAATGATCATATTTGAATTTATTAAATTGAAATTAAATTTTTATAAATTTAAAAAGATATAAGGAGTTAAATAAACTGAAAATTTATCTATAAATCCATACTTTTTTCTAATTATGAATTAAGAAAAATTAAATAAATTAAAATAGTATCTATGACGAAGGTAATAACAGTGATGATCATCCATATTAAAAAACAATTATTTTGACAATTTATTATACATTCAGAATCGTATTTACCTTTAGAATCCATGTTAACAAAATAATAATAATAACAAATAATATAATAATATTACAATTTGTAAATGAGAGAATGAGAAAGTCGACTCACTATTATTTATTTATATTTATGGTTTATTTTAATAATTAATAAGGATATAATTTGACAAATATTGTAAAGTATAAGTATTAATATCGTTATTTTATAAACATAACATAATTAAACTTGATCTAATGGTTATAAATCAAAGATGGAACTCATCCAAGGGTTTCTATTTGTTTAAAATTAAATTTATAACCTTGTTATATTATGAACTACTAAAATGTTAATATGTGATAAACTAATATTTTGACGGATTTAAATAAGAGATGTTAAAATACAAGGGTATCAATTTTAACTAAATTCTGTTAAAACGATTGAATTTGTTATTATATATATTCTACCAAGGCGCCAGAGTTAGGAAATTACGCCAAATGACTTAGGCTAAATTACTACATAGTCCAAGAAAAAAATTGTAAAGTCCCTCACTCGATGGTTTAACCCACAAGTTTAGAATAACAAGTCAAGTAATCACTAGATAGGACTAGTATGAAACGTCAAGTAAGCACTAATTGGACTAGTATTACAATAAATATAAATGCAAGAATATATAAAGTGTAATACGTACTTAAGCAATATAAAGATAAGCAAGTAAGAAAATGGTGAGACACAATGTAATTTTCAAGTGTATTTTATTTATTGATGTTAAATAAAATACAAGGTTGTTGTGGAACAAGATAATACAAAGTAAGTATCTAAACAACCTATGAATTACAAGTGATCTAACTTTGCTAAATAAACTCTTTGATCGAAATACTTAAAGTTGTGAAGTATGACTGTTTAGATCGAGAGTATTTGAGCAAAGACACCAAATTGCAAAAGTATGTGATTTGGACGAGGAAGTGACTTGGTATTTATAGGCAAAAAGAATAAATATAATATTATTTTTGCCGTACAAATATGGTTACATGCATTTAAGAAAATTACTTTAATTCCTTAAATGCATTGATTAAAGTACAAGAATAAAGTCACATGATAGTGACTTGTCTTCTAATTAACAAACCACCTTTACATGCGTGTAAGGCTTTTAACAAAAGACAAATGGATTGTCCGGGTAAAGGCATGTAAAGGCATAAAGTCAATTCCTCGTAATCAGTGTTTAGACTTGTAAGGTCTAGAACACTGACAAGGACTCCAGTCAGGAGATCTGGTTAGTCTTCCAGTGAGCTCCACTATTTGTTAGACTTCTTTCTTCAGACTTCAGTCTTCGACTTCAGTGAGAATGTTCTTCAGTGGAAAGATCTTAACTGGAGTGAAGTCCAGTGAACGAATCTGGTGGAATCCAGATTCCTGTACAAGTAAGTTGTTCACTGGTCTTCACATAATTTCTAGACAAATCTTCAGAGGGCTCTAGTAATCACATCTGGAGCGAGTCCAGTAAATCTGGACCTAACAAATTCCCCCTATTTGTTTAGAAATTATGCAAGGATTTTCAAGCTTTTATTTATACAAGTTTGTGCTTGAAAAATCCTTGAAAAATTTGACTAAGTCTAATTTGAATTTCTAGAGAGCCACTTTATAGATCATTAGTGTTCCCAGTTTGTACATTTTAATTTCTAGACTTAATCTGGATAAGTACTTGTGAAAAATAGGAATTGCAACTTATATTTACAGACATCAACTGGAGGAAAGTTACAATTTTATCAACATAAAATAAATACAAGTACAATATTAGAGTCAGGCCTTTTTCTTTTCAGCATGCCTAGATGGCTCTTCAGTGGTTCAGAATGTTGAATTTCTGGTGCAGTTGGTGATTCAAAAGTTGTTGTTGTTTGTTCTGGAAGAGGTGTTGGTGTATTTTCTGGGGGTGGGGGAGGCATATCAGATAGAATTGACTGGGAGACAGAGTGGATGGTGCGACCAATTTCTTCTTCTCCCAGAAAACTCATATTGACATCAAAGTCATTGTCTTCAGACAGTGGAGAATCAACCATATCCCAATCTGGGCCGGTTCCACCTGTCTGGTCCTCTACTTGTACATTCTCCACCCCAACATTCAAATCAATCTGAGCCACTTGCTCTAGATTTTCTCCTTCAATCTGCCCAACTTGTTCCCCCTCAACCTCTTCAACTATTAAGGACCCATCAGCAGCCATGATGTCCCCACTTTCAGCAGTTGATATTAGTATGACAAAAGGTGAGTCAGACACTCTTTCTTCTTCACCACTTCCTTCTACTGGTACTAAGGAAGTGGTTGCTGGGGCAATCTCCTGAACTAAATCTCCAGAATCCAGATGAAAGGAATCTGGAAGAGATGATACTAGAACTCCGTCTCTCCTAAGACGACGAGTTCTGTTCCTTGGCCTGGTGGGATTGGGTTGAATTTCAACAATATTCAGAGCATGCTGCTGAAGATCTGGGGCTATCTGGGAAATAGGTTGCACCATTTCAGCTGTAACAACTTCAGAAATTTCCTCATTATTATGAGGCTCACTAGCAACCTCCTCATCTGGTGATGATGCATTTGCCTCTTCTTGATTTCTAAATTGATATAACATCACCGATGGAATGTCGACCTCAGTAGGAGATGAGGTCAACTGGTTGAGGTCCCTCAGATATTCACATAAAGAAAAATGAGTTGTATTTATAGAGTACTCATTTTTCAAAGCCCTTCTGAATATAATGGACAGAAATCGAATAAACGGAATGAAGTCCACCTTGTACCCATGCCACAAACAGTAAGCAATCTGGAGCTGTGTCTGGTTTATCTGATCTAAACCTCCAGAACTGCCACCCAAACACTCAACAAGGTGAGTGAAGAAATATCTCCATGAATCTGTCAGCCTGCTCATATATACAGTGCCCTTCCTGAGCAGTTGATCATTCTCATCCACTATCTCCGTGTGCCCCATCAACCTGCACACTTCCCTGGTGTTGATGCCAGGGGGAATCTCAACAGGCATCTCATTCTCATCAAAATAATTTATCCTCATGGCATCTATGAGGGAATCAACAGTAATGGTGAAGCTTTTGTTGCCTTGTTTTAGTGTGTAGTGGATGGATTCATCACTTTCCACATACACTGCAGTATACCAGAATTCACACAGATAGTCGTGATACATTTTGCCCGGATTTAGGGTTAGGGCACTATAGAGTGGACTGCTCAAGAAGAAGGTGTTCAACCTTCCAATAATTGAAGTTGCAGAGTGATTGGTTGAGAGTTTGGCCATCCAGTTATTCATGTTTGTGCGGATGGCATCGGTAGAAAGAGATATATGATTTGCCTTTTTGACATTATCAACAGGAGCATAATTTGCGGCTAGAAGATTTTTAGGAGATGGTTTAGGTGACATTTGAGATATATGAAAATGAAAGTGAAGGAATTTAAGATTGATCAATGTTAGAAGTCCAAAAGTGGTGATACATTGTAATTTAAGTTATGAACTTACTTGTTGTTAAGTCATGTGTTGATGATTTCTAAGGTTGAGGGACTAATTGTGATAATTAGCATAGTTGATTTGTTTAGACTATAAATAGCCCTCAATTCCTTAGAAATCATAACATTAACATAACTCTTGACATACATTCCATACCATTATACCTGAATAACACACTCTTGATCCCAATTCTCTCTCAACACACACACAAACACTAAGAACACACACACTAACCTAACACCATTGTTGATGTGAATTTGATTGATAAAATCGTGTTGTTACATTTGGTATCAGAGCAAAAACATCGTCTTGATCTCGATCCATAACTGAATTCAATCACATTGTCATCAAAAATCACCTTTAATTCTGTTTTTTTTTTTGTTTCTGTTCGTTTTTGTTCTTCACTGAAAATTCAAAAATTAAACTCTCAAATCACATAAAATCACAAATGTTTGTTCACCGTTCGATTCCTCATAGTTAATAACATAATCCTCTCAAGTTTCGTATTCTAATTCGATATGGATCAAAAGTTCAGATTTTGAGTTTTTGGCGCTAAAATTTGGGATTTGATTCTGTTGTGTTATAAGCGAAATAGTGTTAATCGGATCATTGCTAAGGTGAAAACAAACTGTTTGCAAGTGGTTTCATGTTCCAATTCTCAGAAAATCAAAAGATATTGAAGTTTTAAAAATCGTCAATGGAGGTGTTCATACTCAGAGGTTGAAGACGACTGTGAGAGGCTAAACGATCTCATTTAGATCGTTTTAGTTTTTCTTTCCTTGGAACATACATTTCAGTGTTGTGGCTTGTAAAACGATTCAAATTTTGATCGTTTTGACAAGTGTGGTTGTTGTGAGAAGAGTTGATTGTGGCTAACTGATCCTTTGGATTGGTTTTGGTCAATTCAATTTCTTGAAAAATACACAAGTTGTTGAGAAATCCTGAAAAGAAACCAAAACGATCTCTTTTAGATCGTTTCAGTTTTCCTTGAAACCAGAACGATCTCTTTTAGATCGTTTCAAGTTTTACTTGAACATTCTCTGGTTTGTGTAATTCGTGAAGAGTTGTGTTTGGAAATCATACTACTCTTGGGTAACTGATCTTCGTGATTGGTTTTGCTCAATTCATTTCATTCCATTTCATAACAAAACTCTGCCCGAATCATTTCAGAATACTTAGAATTTTTCCTTCTTCTGAAAATCGTCTCAAGTTTAAATCATTTCATTCTTAATTCAATTTAGATCGTTTTAAATTAGATCGTTTCATTCCTGCACATTGAGATCATTTCATTCCTGGACATTTAGATCGTTTCATTTACTCTTCTTCTACATCATTTCATTCTTATTTCAAATCAGATCGTTTCATTTTCATTTCAATTCAGATCATTTCAGTTCATTCCAAATTAGATCGTTTCATAGTTTCATACTTTCTTCAAAATCAATTCAATTCTCAATTCAAATCAATTTCAAATGACTACTCGTGAAGCATTGTCTCTGGGTACTGATACAAGACGACCGGTTCTTTATCGTGGTAACTATGGACTTTGGAAGAAAAGGTTCATGGATTATGTGGAACGTCAGACAAATGGTCACATGCTTAAGGACTCAATCATCAATGGACTTGCTATGCATCGTCATCTTACTACCCGTACTATTTTGACTCCTGATCTTTTGAATGCCGAACAAAGAGATCGTACTGCTGCTGACAATAGAGCTAGGTCATGCTTGTACCAAGCACTTCCTGATGAGATCTATGGCTCAGTTGATTCTTACGACACAACAAAGGAGATTTGGGATGAAGTTGCTAGACAAATGGAAGGTTCTGATGTAACCTCAACAATTCGACTGACAAATGTCTTAACTGAGTTTGACAATTTTCAGAAATCTCCAAGTGAATCTCTTGACTCCGTCTACTACAGATTTTGCAATGTGATCAATGAACTGAGAAAGAACAAGGTCAAGAAAGATGAGATTGAGCTGAACATCAAGTTTATCAAAGCACTTGGTTCCGAATGGGAAGATTATGGAACTCAAATCAAGCAACATCAATATCTGACCAAATTCACCATTCATACTCTTTATGAATCTTTCAAGTTGAATGAGAGCAAAGTTCTAAGCAAAAATTCATTCAACAAAGTGCCAGAAGTTGTATCTATTGATCATTTAGCATTGGTTGTTGAACGAAAGGTTTTTGAGGCTCTTAAAAGACAGATGACTGTTGTTTCTTCGTTTGATGAGGAGGGAGAAGATTACTTGGCTCCAAGAGATGGTATTCCTGATGAATTCTACCAAGCTCTTGCCGCTGTGACCAAGCATTTCAAGAAAAAGTATTTCAAAGCGAGGCCAACTAACAACAATCTTCGAACTTCATCAACAAGTGCATTTCCAAAGAAGGAACAATATCATCACAAGAGTTTTGTACAAGGTGAAACAACTGTTTCCAAGAAAAGAGACAAGAAAGCAGAAACTGAGAAACAAATCATGGAGAAAGAAAAGACATCTGACAAAAAGTGTTACAACTGTGGAATTCCTGGTCATTTTGCTGTGGATTGCAAGCTGCCTCGCAAAAAGACTTATGAATATTACAAGCAGAGGATGCTTCTAGCAAAACAAGTTGAAGCCGGTCAAGCCTTGATTGCTGAAGATGACAAGTGGCTTTTGCTCACTGATGATGAAGATGAAGATCTGTCTGCCAATGTATGTTTCATGGCAAGGTTGAGCAAAGACAAAATGTTGGAGGCTGAAAACACTGACGAGGAATATCTCGATGATGAGGTAAATCTCGACTCTACTTTTTCATCAATTAAGGATAAAGAGTCTTGTAGAATTGCCTTATCAAACTTGACGAATCATTACACTTCTTTAGCCAACAAAAACAAGAAATTGAAAAATAGCATTGTATTTTCAAAAAGGGAATACACAAAACTTCTTGAAGAAAATTCAAAACTACTTTTTGAGTATGATGCTATGAAACAAGAATTTCAAAACTATAAAGAACAAATGTTGGTTAAAGAATGTGAAATGAATGCGTCTCCAGACTCTAAGTTATTGAAAAAGTGTCTTCTGAATAAGAAGTTTCAAGAAGCTACACCAAAAACAATTGAACTTGAAAGAAAAGTTTCTGATTTAAATCATAACTGTTTTTTAAAAGGCATTGAGATTGAAAATCTTGGAAGATAAATTGAGGAACATAAAAAGAATATACTTTTCTATCAAGAAAAGTTGTACAAAGTTGAACAAAACCCTCTTTTGGATTTCACTGCCTATTTCAATAAATCAAAGATTGATAGATCAGAACTTCTTCTTGGGTTGGGATTTGCGAATATCACTCCATTGCAAAAAGCCAAAGACAAGATCGAACCCTTGTATGATGAAAAGTTTTTGAGACTTGGTATGGTTCAACAATTCATACGTCCATTGGATGACGAATTTGAGACTGATGAAGTTGAGAAAATTCAAAATAATAAATTTTTGGTTAATTATGATGCAATTAATACTTCTTACGAAACGAAAAAGTCATCAATTTTTGAACTAGAAGAGATCGCATCTAATTTTCAAAACCAAGAATCTGTCGTTTCACCACCTAAACCAATTAAATTGTATGTTCCATCCACATTTCCGAATTCAAAGAATGAATCAGTTGTTGTTGATATCAAGACAGTATGTGTGAATGTTTCTACCCAAACTGATTTCAGTCTTTTAGTAGACCATTCCACTCAGACTACTTGTGTTTCATCTACTGTTTCCTCCACCCAAACCTTGACTGATTCTCTTGAGTGTTCATGTCAAAATGCTGCTACTGTAATAGATGATGATTATGTGCAATCTGATTTATCTTATGACGAACTTGCGCATAATTTAGTTTTGATATGGTACTACTTTAGGTTTTTCACTTGTGAGTTTTCTGAAAAGTTAGTTGTTCACCCTAAGCTTTGTGCTAGTATAGGTGTTGATACTTATACTCAATTTTTTTTGTGAAACCAAAGATGTGTCAGTTCAAGTTGATTTCATTCCTGAGATTACCAATAGTGTGAAGTTGGAAAACAAGACTCCTGATTTTTCAAAAATCTCTCCAGTTTCACCATTCACCAAAAATGATTTTGATAAATTCATGGAGGGAGAATATGTTTTTGATTCTAAAACTGAGAAAAAGATTGAATCTACCAAAATCAAAGTTGAATCAAAAAAGGAATCTCCAAAATCGTTTTTCAAAGCTCCAACTTCATATTATTCAAAGAAACGGGTTATTTCCAAACTCATCAAGACTGAACCAAAGACTGTCACCAAACCAAGAATCACTAAGTTAAAAAAAAAGTGTCCTACCCCGGAAAAGCATGTTAAAACCAAACAAGATGAGACTAATCCCGAAATCAAATACAACAGAGTGAAACTTCTGGAAATCAATTCAAATGTTTCTTCGTCTAGCTCTCATTCTAGTTCAATTTCTAAAGTGTCTAAGTCTAGCTCAGTTTTGCTAACTAGGGATACTTCAAATGGTGCAACTAGGTATAGGGATAGATATGGCTGGTTTTCTCATGATAAACCTAAGAAACAAGAAGTTTCTGCACCTTCAAAAGAGTCTAAAAAGATAAAAGTGCTTCAAAACTCTCGTTCTAATCTTCTTCGTGTCAATTCGACAGGTGGAAAGAGCTTAATTAGTGAGACTAAATGGGTAGCTAAGTCATTGGTACCTAAGTTCACTAATGTTGATAAAAAGAAGAAAAGGCGAAGAAGAAAAGCTGATAGTAAGAAGAAGCATGTTTCTGTTGAGTCAAACAATTTATCTTTTAAGTCCTCTGTGTTAAACAATGTTAATGGTGCCAAGGCTAGTCCTTGATATGTTGTAAACAATGTTAATTCTTGTTCTCATATGCATGGTTTGAATGCTGGTAGACATGTTACTTTTGATTCGTGTGTTAATATTCGTGTGTTTAAACCAAATGTGCTTGTTGATAATGTGCTTTGTGAGTCCCTCGATAGCTACAGATCGCTCTCAAGATCGTCTATGATTATGTCGTGAGTGCGGAATCCTCACGAGATAACTACTTTGATTAGTAAACGGGTATATCGCTAATTATCAAGTAAATAATCAGCCGTATGATGCTATATTCGTTTCTATAAGCTATAGAACGAACTTAGGTGTCTGGAGTACGTGTCTGTCGAATGTCATCATTATTTTAGAGTATTCATTCGTATATATATGTTTCAGGTCGAACTGGGCTTGCTGGGCTTTGTTCTTACGAACTTAGCTGCCCAGCCCATGTAACGAAGTTAATCTTCGTTTATACCAAACGAAGTTTATCTTCGTTTGCCTCTAACGAAGATAAACCTTATCTTCGTTAGATATAAGACTTAGTTATATTCCTAAGTGTTTCATATTAAGGAATCCTAACACATATTATGTTTGTACTTGTATATCACACAACAAACATCATACATAACACACATATATATAACACCAAAACATGTAATCGATCATTACCAAAACATAAAGTCCATAATCTATCAATTACATATATAGATACGACATAAATTAACATAATGTCTCAATCTAAACGACATATCAAATCTAAGTTGCTGTTGTCACATCAACGTGCATCAACAAACTCCCCCTTGACAGCAGCACCTTTGATTTCTTAGTCTTCAAAATCTGATCATTCATCAAACAACAATCTTTTGCTATTTGCATGAATATCTTCATGTAAGCAGAGTTGAAGTATCTTACGATATCTACTTTCTTCATGCTTCCAAAATGGCAAAAACGAACACTCTGTAACGTACAACTTTCTCAGATCATTTCTTGAGAAGTTCACCAACTGCATCGGATCATAAACTCTTCTCAACAAAATCTTCTTCTTTGAATCTGCATACATCTTGGCTTCACCAGAATTTCGATCAATTTCCCAATTATCCATCTTGTCTAAGACATCTTGTGCCCATTTCTTGGCAGGGACCTTGATCATGCACTTAATATCATGTTGAACAAACTCAACTGTTTTATCTGGCTTAACCACTCTTTTCTTCGATCTTGGCTCAATCTTAAACTGTGGTTTATCAGAATCTTTCATGTTCTTCCTTAACCAGAAATCTTTTCTGAGATTCTTACCAACAACATCAGCTAAGCCATCATCGCTTGGATTGATAATCCAGTTATTTCCAAGCTCATGTAAATCTTTTTCACATAAACTTCTGAAATGTCTCTCACACCACGCTAAGTACTGACAACCTTCTGGTCTTTTAAGCACAAACAACTTCAATTCATCATCATAAAACCAACTCCAGATGATTGTCTTGTACTTTGCAGCATCTTTATCCGAGATATGAGTCCAATACAGATTTGGTTTCCACGTTTCCCTATGTACTATCCAATCATTCACTCTTTTCTCGGGAACACGTCGATCAACAATATGTAATGAATCATCATCTCTGAGAGGAACTGGAAAATCATTTGAATTGAATGGCCTTGTCACATTAACCTCATAGTCCGATGGAATCGATACATCACCATTCTTAGTATACACAACAAAATGTAAAACTTGAGTTAGGCTGCTGAATGGGACTTGAAGCATTCTTTCCCTATCATCTGATCTCTTCTGATCCAACACTCTATTCTCTTCAATCAACGGATCTTCAGGAATTGAGTCCCATACTTCATCAAACCCATAAGGCTTCTTGAATATATCTAGATTTGGTTCAGGGACAAATTCGCCTTCCTCGAGCTCATCACCATCAAAGAATAAATCTGTATAATCTGGATCATCTATTTAAATTTACACAAAATGAACACCAGAATAGAAAGAATAATCATGACAATTATAATAAAGATGAACTGTACTTGTATTGAAATAAGATAGATTACATTTTCATTACACAAAATGTCATAACTTATTACACACAATCAATTATACATTCTATCTAAAAATCTTTATCATAATCAAAATTAGAAACCTGAATCACGAGGAGCACCAGAAGGACCAGCACCAGAACCAGAAGCACCTTGCTGAGAAGTATCACCTCCTGTCTCCCCCTCGATCACTGTACCCTTTCCTCTATCTTCAACTGGGCGAGAAACATTCCTTTCACCAGCATTATCAGCATCATCATCGTCATTCTGACGTCTTGGTTGAACCGCTGACAATCTGCAGACCTCTTCAGGAACGTCTCCCCCTTGATTCTTGACCCAGTTGATCAAAAAGGTTAAGGCAACACGAGTATCAGTGAGATCAGACTCCCAAGTGCGAACTCTGGTCTCCAAAAGATCAACACGACGACCAAGAACAGGAGCAACAGCAGCAGTCGGTCTTGGAGGATCAGGCATTGCTACAGAAGAAGCTTCAACAACACGTCGACGCTTAATTCTGGTATATTGAAAATCAATACTCCCGTGCCTCTTCGCCGGACTAACCGAACTTGCTCTGTTTACAGGATCTTCCATATCCTCAAAAATCTCACGTAATTCAGAATCATACTGAGCTGCAACATCAGGATCAATCTCAGCAGCAGCAGTAGCAGGAGTAGAGTTAGCTGAATTTGAAAGAGCAGGAATAGCATGACAAGTCTTGCTTCTACGTTCTCTATGGAAAGCAACACCCTCTTGATCAAACGACTGATGCGAATGATCACTTGCAGAAGCAGCCGCGACGTCATGAATCATCTTAGTTCGACGTTCAGCAGCAGCAGAATCATCTGTGTCTGTCGCATTTGTAGCCGCAGAACCGTCGGAACTATCTACATCATCTCCATCATGTCCATCATCCGAACCAGCAGACTCATCCCCTGAATCATCATCAGAACCATCAATAGAACTCTCAGAAGAATCAGAATCGGCATCAACATCATCCACAAACATATCATTCTCAAGACGAGATCGATAGTTTGGATTAATCAGGTGACCAAAAAGTGGTGGATCATGAAGACCAGCCACATTACTCGTATTGGCTTCAAGATCAGCAAAAAGACGCGAAGGCCAAGCATGAAGAACGTAGCGAGGACCTTGGTCCAATTCTAAGTCCGGACAAAAATGTCTAACTATAGCCATCACAAAGCGAGGATAAAAAAAAATCGCTTTCTCCCCCTAGCGTTAATCTGATCAATAAACTCTTGATAAAAATATCGGGAGAAAGGATAAGGTCGATTATATACCAAAGCAACCATCTGCGATGCAATCTGAGCAGACAGTTGATCAAATCCAGCCTTGCGATTGCTCAAACAGACGAGCAATGCATATGCTAGATAACGCCATCGTCCTTGAAACCCACTTTTGTCGAAAGGAAGCTTAACCTGTCCAACAAATCCCATCCTTTGAAAGCAACGAAGAAGAAGTGCGAACTCGTATGTCATCTCGACGTCTTCCTCTTCTTCGACGTCTGGTTCTGCTCCTAGATGTAAAATAGTGCGGAGCGATTCAACATTGAAATCAAAAGTTGTGCCTGCAACAGTAGCACGTACAAAACTCTGTCCTTCAACCATGACTTCGTGAGCAGTGGACCAGAAAGAATCAATATACTGCCTAACCAGTCTTGGCGAATCACAAAAAGCAAAAGATAATCGCGAGCGAGCAATATAGTTGAACATGTCATGAAAATGCTTGCAATTGTGCTGATCGGGATCTAGATTCAGTGCAAGATTATGCTTTTTCACAAACTGACGTGGAGCGAGAGCCATTTCTGCAAAAACAACCAAAATATCGAAACAAAGATAAATAATCACGATAAATGAATTGCAGAATTGAAAAACCCTAATTTGAAAAACCCTAATACTTAATTTCGCAAAATAAGACTGAACGAAGATAAACACTAAGTTCGTTAAGTATACAGAACGAAGATAAAAGCTAAATTCGTAAGAAATGTCCAAACGAAAATAGATCTTAAGTTCGTAAGAATTAAATCTAAATTTACACCTAACGAAGTTTAAGTTCGTAAAGACTAAACTGTACATGCAAGGTCGTAAGTTATAAAACTTATCTTCTAAGTTCGTAACTTATAAACGAAGTCTAAGTTCGTTTGAATAAACCGAAGGGTGTTAAACTTAGCTAAGTTCGTTCCTTATCAACTTAGGTCTAAGTTCGTAAGGCATCATCTAAAGGTAACTTCGTTTCTACCCAAGTTAAATTCGTTCAATTCAAAATCTAAGTCCATGTGCACACATCTAAATTCGTTTTGAACTAGAGTCTAAATTCGTTCACACAAGTCTAAATTCGTTTGAGTAAACCAGGTGAATGATTACAAGAATTTATAAACATAATCAAAACAAATCAAATCGAAGATACATGGAAAACCTAAATTGTTTTCGTGAATGAAAAGAACATCAAACACTTACTTAGATCACAGTCGGCACAACGAATCAAGAAAACGAATTAAAGTGAGAGAAAAGAAAAGAGTTTGGGTTTTAGGGTTTTTCTTGAAAATAAAAGTAATTTTCGTTTGATGAAGTAACAACGAAGAAAAACCCGTTTATATAGTGAAATAACAATGGGTCGGGCTTAACTTCACAAACGAAGTTAGCCAAATGAAGATATTCTTCGTTTGAACAAAATTGTTTCGAACGAAGATAGCAGTTATCTTCGTAAGAACAAATCTGAAAATATTCCATATTTCAGCAAGTTTCTGAAAAATTTTCAGATTTTCATCCAAGCAATCTTCCAAAACACAACCCTTTATCACAATCTGTACATAGCAAAAAAAACTCGTTAGAAAGCAACCTGTTCATGCCTTGTACTAAAAACGTGCTTAGCACCCAAATTCATAATCATAATGTAAGTAGATAACCGAACATTATAATCTTGAATGAAAACCCATGGTTTAAACGCTATCCATAAACAAACCTGAAAATAATCAATTTAAATATGAACCTCATTACCAATTTGATTATGACACCGAGAACTTCCTTGGATCATAGATATGCATGACAGCAAACCATCTTGAAACACTTAAGTCCCATACTAGATGTCGTCTACAAAACGAACAATGAACAATCCAACACAAATTCACTGAAGAACTTAGGAAAATATCCAAAAGGTTGTCATAAATCACAACATGAAATTCAAAAGAAACTAATGTCAAAGTTGATTATTTTCATTAAATACATTAATCATAAATAAATAACTATTCCAAAAACAAAAACCAGCTCATGTATTCATCCTTCACATGCTCAAATCTGCATCACAAATATTATCACTACACACCAAGGATCTTATCGTAATGATATCATCCGTGGAAATAACAATGTAGTAACAGAAATCAGCATTCCAACGTTATCTTCTTAACCTGAACACTGCACACTTACCACAGAACTCATCAACGCATTGAGAACAAACAGTATAATGCAGAAAATTCAAGTTACAATCACACTCAATCAAGGTTAACAAATATGAAATAACTAAAAAATCTACCAAAAGATCAAGGGAGGTCATTTCTTGTCAAACCCTAAAATGTCACCACACAAATTTAAACAAACCCGATTAATAATTTGGTGACAAGTGAAAATCATGAGATTTCAAATGACTTTGACATTTCACATTACACTTGAAAAGATCATTTTCTAAACTTTAAACAAATTAATGTCCATATTAGAAAATCTTCTTTGTAAACAATCTACACAACCTCATTAAAATTCACATGAAGGAATTCAGCAAAACATATACTCAGAATTTGAATAGGATCTCTCGTGCAATAAGAACTTATAAAAAATACTATTTTGACTCAATTAAAAAGAAAAATAACACAGAATAAAAATTGCAGAATAATAAACTAATCTAAGTTCTAATTAACCAGACTTTATACATTATTCACATTAAGCGTGAATACTGCTGATTAAATCAGGTTAGCATGTTACATAAGCCTGCGGGTGAGAAATAATTCTCTTATTATACGTTATGAACCGTGACCCAACAGCGATTACCGGTATGTTTGTCCTCTTAAACACTCGGTACATCCAGTTTCCTTTGAGTTATGACACTTTCGACATACCCTGGCCAAGGACAGTCACCATGTAACCCGAGTAGCCTAATATGCCACTTGAATAGTTTGCGAACTTATGTAACCCACATTCAGATATACTTTCGTAATCGATACAAGCACTAAAATAAAAAGTGTTCAATATATTCAAGAACATCCTTAACCAATCATGAGACACTTTGTGGATAACTGAATTGAATTACTTTGTGATTTCACATATTTGCTTCTGCATTTCATGATTTATAAGGAACCCGTGATTTTCTATGAGATCCATGTAGCGAACTTTCCGACAACCTATCCCAAGTTGGAAGCTTTAGGTAGGCTAGGTATACAAAGATACCCCGAGGACATACTTGTCCAAATCTCAAAGACCACATTAGCCCTTAATTTGCATATAATTGATTTGTATAACAATATCACATTTACTTTTATGCTCATGATTGGTAGAGGTTCGTGTAACACCCCGACTACGGCGGAAACACGAGATGTCACAGAACGACATGGTACAAAAGATTTAATGGAAAACATCTTAAATAAAGTCTTAAACCATTCCAAATTAAACGATTACATAGTTCAAGTAAAGTGTTAAAAATCATAACATAAGTCCAAATCCGAATAAAAGATAAACTTGTTTGCATTACAAGTCTTCGTTCACCATGCAAACACAAGGTCCAAAAGCGGTCCATAGGCAAACCTACTGCTCTAAACCTGAAAAGCATGAAGAAAAAGTGTCAACTACGAGAGTTGAGTGAGTTCATAGGTTTTAAACTAATACAATATGCATATATACACATCATCACAAAATGAATTAGGAGTCACCAATTTAATGAATATTTCCAATTCATCCTTTGATAATCGTTCGTTCAACTCAATTTTTAACCATGTAAATAAATCCTTGTCATATAACCACAAGGGTCTAATTCCATTATCTTAGATGAGTATATACTTGAGCCACTACTACCATTTTATTCAAGTCCGATTACAATCCAATAATTCAATTCATAGCACAAGCTGTCAATCAAGTGCCGTAATAATAATAACAATAATGATAATGGGTCGTGCCATGGAGACGCCCGATTATCTTTAGGTAGTTAGAACACCCGGGGGCCAGACTAGAAGTGGAGGTTGTCACGAAGGCAACCAACCTTCCAACGGTACGCTTTGGGGTGGGCGGACGAACCTAGTTGGGCAACTAACTAACTACAGGCCTCCACTTTCGGAGTAAATAGTAGTGTACCGAACGCAGCGGTTTGACAGAACTCAAGCTCATCACATAAATCCTTTATTTCATGAACATACGAAACAATTTTATTTCATACTCATATATCAAGAATCATTTCATATAACAACTCTCTTTCAAGAAACATTGCATATATAGAAAGTAGTTTCATTTATCATGCTTTTCACCCCGAAAGTAAAACACATAAAAGAGTTTGAAAGGGGGCTATGACTCACTTGATTTGAGAGTAATGGGGGCTGATCAAACACGAGATGTGTGCCTAGTGATGTCGTTCCCCAAGCAAGCCTAAACCATGGTATTCAAATATACACAACGTAAGTGCGTATAACATGAACTAGTGAACTAGATCATGAGATTTATGCTAGTAGGCTTGCCTATCTTTGGTTGTTACTTAATTATGGAATAAAAGTGTATTATGATGTTCAAGATGTTTGGTTAAATTGGAATTGATGGTAAGAGTAGTTTTTGCGTTAAGCGTTTTTGCGCATTTGTTGGAATTTCGGTAATTCGGCTTTGATTTGCGAGATTTCTTTTGCACACTTTGCTTTGTACTATTATTTGATATTGGTACAGTAGTATTTTGGATTTTAAAATATATTTTCTGATTTATATTAATTTCCTTGATTTATTATTATTTAATTAATTATCTATTCCATTTATTCATTAATTAATTAAGTAATTCCTTATAATTATTCTTAGGTTCTTAAATTACCTTTAAAATTCATAGATAATTATATTTTGATTATCTACTGAGTATTATGCTTTTAAACTTGTAATATTATTTATTCATTTATTTATTTAAGCTTTATTACTTATTTATTTAATAATAGTGATTAATTAGTGATTTTTAACTTAGTTAGTTATTCTTAAATTATGTAAAACTTGGTTCTTTCCTTGAAATTACTTTTCTCCAGTAGGTTTAAGTTATTTTAATCCTACTTATGTGATTTGTCCAAGTTCATGATTATATAATTTATTATTGATTTATTTATTCCTTAAAATCCCTTTTAAATTCATTAAATTATAGAAACACTTAGGAATCATCACAAGAGCTTTTGTCTAAAATCCCAGGCCCTTTTTAGGCAACTTTTATCAAATAAAATTTGTAACCATTCAATCTCTCTTGTGTTCTTATAATTTGAGGACTTTTAAACATAAAATCGTTTACCGAAATAGTGATTTTTTGCCTCATTTCTCAACCAATTTAAATGCTTCAAAAGGGATTTTTGTTCTTATTTCATTTTGTCCAGAATGTCCATCATATTTTGATGGACTAAGTCGTGATTGTGGTGGTGGTATGCTATGTGCAATTTTGTGCTTTCGGTTGGTGATTATTTGACCCGAAAAGACTATTTTTGAGCTTATTCTTGCCATGCATCAAATAACGTGAGTTTTTATACTTTTAATATGTCATATTTCCAGTATGTTCATCACATTTTCATGGTCATATAGTTATGGTGCATGTGTGTGCTCAAAATGCATTTTAACAAGTTTTCGGTTTTCGATTTCAAGCCTATTTTGCCTTGTTTGGTTCCATAGTCATATTTTTGTTATTACCATAACTTTTCCAGAATATTAACTTTGATTTTAACACATTTTTCACTTATGACAAGCCTAGCTTCATCTCATAATCCAAACAATAATCCAACCTTCTTAAATCTAGCATATATGCACTTAAATCAATACTTTTTAACATAAAACTTTAACTATCAAAAATCCATCAACATAAAAATATATTTTTCATGAAATATTCCAGAAATATATATACAAATATTTATACATCATGTTCATCTTTTATATAAAAAGTTACTTTACAATCTATCAACACATATCCACCTTTTTGATGCTAGCTTTTATAGATCCAACACTTTATCAATGAAATCTATATTTTTATAAATATTTCCAGAAATATCACTTTCATAATATGCATGGATATAGCCATCTTTCAAAAGAAAAATCACATCAAAGACTATTAAACTTATATCCACACTTTTGGGTCTTAAACTAGTTGAATCCTTGGATCTTTCTTCATGGATTCAACATGCATGAGCATGGAAAGAAAGATCCTATCAACTTTGCCCTCATCAAGTGTATATTCAAAAGAAAACATAAAGAAAACACAATCTTTTGATAAAACCTTTTTAATATAAACAAGAATAAGATTAATCTAATAAAGAGATGAAGATATATACCCTTGAAGAACACTTTTGAAGATGGATATAGTGCAGATTTTCGTGGCCTATATCTCCAAGAATACCCCTATTCAACACTTGAAACAACCCTTAAACTATAGCTTAATCCAACCCTTGCTTAGCCTAACTTAAACCCTTATTATTATCAAGTATTTAGGTTGATTGTTGTTGGTTTTCTTCTTGTTTTCTTGGCTGCCGAAAAAGAGAGAGAAAAGGGAGAGAAGAAGAGTGTTTTTGGGAGAGAATTGATTAGTGTGTGTGAAATGGGAGTGTAGTGTGTGTTGGAGTGGTGAGTTCCAAGACTTAAGGCATGCAAAATTTGAAATGGATGGATGTATGTGTGTGTAGAGGGGGCCGGCCTAAGGGGGGGGGGGGAAATGGAGGGGTTTTACCTTTTTTTTTTATATAATTTTGTTGTATAAGTATAAGTGTGGGTATATGTTAAGTGTGGATTTAATTTGTAAGTGTTTTGTTAGTAAAATATAAGTAATTAGTTGTTTTAGTTAGGAATATGTATATGTGTGTATAAGTCATGTATATCTATGTGTGTGGATATATTTTTTGTATTTTTAGTTGGTTTCATAGGTCATTGGTTGTAAATTTGTATTAATTTTTAAGCTTATATGCTTACTTATTAAGTTTTCGACGCTTTTACGTACATAACATTTCCAATTATATTTTTAGTTGAAAATTTTATTTATCATGATCATATCCTCTTGATTTGGTTTTATTTTTGATTTGTTGGGCATTCCATAGGAATTTTGGTTGGTATCTCAATTTGCGAGTCTTAAGTTATTATTATCGTATCGATTGATCACCTCCAAGAATATTTGTTCCGAGGTATTTTCATTAGGGAATTCTTTTACATATCATTGGCTTTAGATTACTAATTTGGGGCATTACCTACTAGCTTCAAGTATAACTAGGGCTTGCGGGAACGTAAACAACCTAACTAGCACATATATAATATTAAAAGTACGGTTGTTACATCCTTACCCCCTTAGAAGAATTCCGTCCCGGAATTTGAGTTTGCTTAGGGAGTAAGTGCGGATATTTCTCACGTATGAAGTCCTCGCGCTCCCATGTAAATTCGGGTCCGCGCTTTGTATCCCATCTGACTTTAACGATAGGGATCTTGCTCCTCTTAAGGCGTTTCTCATCGCGGTCAAGAACTTCTATTGGCTCCTCGCGAAATTGGAGCTTATCTTCCACTCGTAGTTCCTCGAGTGGGACTACTTTTGAATCATCCGCCACGCATTTCTTTAAATTGGACACATGGAAAGTGTCGTGAACATCTCCCAATTCTTGAGGTAATTTCAACTTATAGGCCACGGGGCCTATTCTAGCCACAATTTCAAATGGCCCAATGTATCGAGGACTTAACTTTCCTCTCTTACCAAATCTCACTGTTCCTTTCCATGGCGACACCTTTAGGAGCACTTTGTCGCCAACTTCAAATTCTAGGGGCTTCCTTCTTTGATCCGCATAACTCTTTTGCCGATCTCTGGCGGCTTTAAGCTTTTCTTTAACGATAGCTACTTTGTCCGTTGTTTCTTGGACAAAATTGACGGTAGCTAGACTTCTTTCGCCCGTCTCTATCCAACACATCGGAGACCTACACTTGCGTCCATATAAAGCTTCAAACGGTGCACATTGTATGCTAGAGTGATAGCTATTATTGTATGTAAATTCGGCATAAGGCAAGTGCTCATCCCAACTTCCACTAAATTCTAATGCACAGGCTCTTAACATGTCCTCCAACGTTTGTATTGTTCGCTCACTTTGTCCATCCGTTTGGGGGTGGTAAGCCGTGCTTAATGCTAGTGTCGTGCCCATTGCCTCTTGCACGTGACCCCAAAAGTGTGAGGTAAATCTACCATCCCGATCGGATATTATGGACAAAGGTACACCATGTAGCGTCACAATTTTCTCAACGTACAAACGAGCTAAACGCTCGGTGTTCCAATCTTCTTTGATGGGAATGAAATGGGCTGATTTCGTAAGACGATCAACAATCACCCATATAGCATCATGACCTTTCTTTGTTCGAGGCAACTTTGTCACTAGATCCATTGCTATTTGCTCCCACTTCCATTCGGGAATCTCTGGCTGCTTCAATAGACCAGATGGCTTTTGGTGCTCAGCTTTGACCATCGCACAAGTCATGCATCGGCTCACATATCGGGCTACGTCTCCTTTCATCCCAGGCCACCAAAAATCCCTTCTTAGGCCTTGATACATCTTATCCGCGCCTGGATGAATTGAATATTTCGTATTGTGAGCCTCATTCATAAGTATATCCCTTAAACCATTCACTTTCGGTACCCAAGCTCTTCCCTTGAAGTATAAGATACCTTCATCATCCTTGTCAAACCTCATTTCCATACCACACAATGCCTCGTCCTTAATGTTCTTCCCTTCAAAGGCCTTTGCTTGGTCTTCTAAGAAACGATCTCTTAGAGACATTTTTACTTGTAAGTGGCTGATTCTTGCCCTTTGCACCTTGGTATTCACCTTCCTACTAAGTGCATCAGCAACGACGTTTGCCTTCCCCGGATGGTACTTGATTTCACATTCATAGTCATTCAGCAGCTCCATCCATCTCCTTTGCCTCATATTCAGCATCTTTTGATCAAAGATGTGTTGCAAACTTTTGTGGTCGGTGAATATGGTGCATTTAGTGCCATAGAGATAATGTCGCCATATTTTCAAGGCGAATACTACGGCTCCTAACTCCAAGTCGTGTGTCGAATAATTTTTCTCGTGTGGCTTCAATTGTCTAGACGCGTAGGCAATGACCTTGTCTCTTTGCATAAGCACGCACCCAAGTCCTTTATTCGACGCATCACAATATACCACAAATCCTTCCATTCCATCCGGCAACGCTAGTATGGGTGCTTCACACAACATGTTCTTAAGCGTTTGGAACGCCTGTTCTTGTTCTTCACCCCATATGAATTCTCTTGACTTTTGGGTTAATTGGGTCAGAGGTACCGCAATTTTAGAGAATCCTTGGATGAATCTTCGATAATAACCTGCCAATCCTAGGAAGCTACGCACTTCCGTTGGCGTCTTTGGTGCCTCCCACTTCTTAATCGCCTCTATCTTGGATGGGTCCACATGAATTCCTTCTTCGTCTACGAGATGTCCAAGGAATTGGACTTGGCGGAGCCAAAATTCACACTTAGAAAACTTCGCATACAACTTCTCGTCTCTAAGTAATTGCAATATTATTCTTAAATGCTTCTCGTGTTCATCCTTACTACGAGAATATATCAAAATATCATCGATGAATACTATGACGAATTTGTCCAAGTATGGCCTACAAATTCGGTTCATTAGATCCATGAAAACGGCAGGCGCATTTGTGAGACCAAATGGCATCACCAGAAACTCGTAATGTCCATAGCGCGTTCTAAAAGCCGTTTTAGGTACATCTTCTTCTCGTACCCTCAACTGATGATAGCCGGATCTAAGATCGATTTTCGAGAAATGCGATGCTCCTTGAAGTTGATCGAACAAATCGTCTATTCGTGGCAGCGGATACCTATTCTTCATACCATTGAGTTGAAATAACAACTCAAGACGAGGTCCATCAAAAGCTTTAGTGTATAGATCAGCAAGATTATCATCAGTAATAACCTTTTCTAAATGAATAAGCTTTTTCTCAAAACAGTCACGTATGAAATGATACCTTATATCTATGTGCTTGGTGACTTTAAAGTTTTTCGGATTCTTGGTAATATCTATGGCAGATTTATTATCAATACAAATGGGAGTATTGGAGATATTCATACCATAATCGCGCAGTTGTTGCTGTATCCAAAGCACCTGAGAACAGCAATATCCAGCAGCAATGTACTCTGCTTCACAGGATGACTGTGCAACAGATGTCTGCTTTTTGCACTGCCACGATACAATTCTCCCCCCTAAAAGCTGACATCCACCTGACGTTGATTTCCTATCCGAGTTGTCACCACCATAATCCGAATCAGTATAAGCTACGAAGTCAAAAGAACCATACATGGGATACCAAAGACCTAGACGAGGCTTGGTTTTCACATAACGAAGGATTCTTTTTGCAGCTTTCAAGTGAGACTCTTTTCGGATTAGCCTGATATCTAGCACACATAGAAACAGCAAAGGTAATATCTGGACGTGAGGCTGTCAGATACATCAAGGATCCAATGATAGCTCGATATTGAGTGGCATCGACGGATGGATCATTAGGCTTATCAGGACACAACCCATGATTAGTCTTAATGAGAGTAACAACATCCTTAGCATCAGACATGCGAAACCGAGTAAGCAGATCTTTGACGTACTTGGTCTGATGTATAAAGAAACCATCCTTCAGTTGATCCACCTGTAGTCCAAGGAAGAAGGTTAATTCCCCCATAGCACTCATCTCAAACTTAGCCTTCATGCTCTGATCAAATTCCTTGCACATTTTGTCATCAGATGAACCAAAAATGATGTCATCGACATAAACTTGTACAAGCAAGTAGTCCTTCCCTTTCCATTTAATAAACAACGTGCTGTCTATAGAACCTCTAGTAAAACCACTTTCCTTCAAATGTGTTGACAATTTTTCATACCACGATCGAGGAGCCTGATGTAAACCATATAAAGCCTTATCGAGACGATATACTTTATTAGGAAAGTCTGGATCCTCAAACCCGGCAGGTTGTTCTACATACACTTCTTCTTTAATATCGCCATACAAGAAGGCACTCTTTACATCAAGCTGATACACCTTAATACCTTTATAACTAGCATATGCCAGAAATAATCGAATAGCTTCAAGTCTAGCTACAGGTGCAAATGTCTCATCGTAATCAAAACCTTCTTGTTGCTCAAATCCTCTAACCACCAATCGAGCCTTATTTCGAGTGACTACACCTCTGTCATCTCGTTTACAACGAAAAACCCAGTGCGTTGTTAAAGGAGATTCACCCGGAGGTAAGTCAACTAACTTCCATACCTCAAGCTTTCGAAACTGAGTCGATTCTTCTTGCATCGCCTCAACCCATGACGGTTCCTTAAGAGCCATTCCAACATTCTTAGGCTCAACCTGAGAGATAAAGCAGTAATACAAGTACCAAGTAATTGCCCCAGTATCCTTAACTTCAGCAAACATACACGACGGTTTTTTAGATTGATTCCTTGTGCGAACAGAGGCAGAAGCATCACCAATGATTTGCTTGACTGGATGATCCTTGTTGACTCTGGTTTGAGGAACCTTATCGACAGAAAGATCATCTCCCAAATTCGTCTGCACATATTGCTCTGGAGTTTTATAATCTGGAGTTTTAGGCTCCTCCTGAGTTTCACCTTCCGTGTCATCAGTATCATAGAAAGGAGAATTAGGTAGAGGTACATGCAAAGGATCAGTAGGAACTATTGGAGCAGACTCTAAGGTTGAATCTGCTACTTTTGTCCCACTAGATTCTCCAGATTCAGAGGTAGGCGCAACTATTGGTGAGGAAACAGAAGAAGAACCAGAAACTGATCCACCATCCAGAGGATCATGAAGAGTAACGACATCCTCCACTGTTGGAAAGAAACAGGACCATGAAAAGAAGTGAAGACACCATCATAATCAAAATTATTAGCAGGACCAAGGTGTACAGCAGGTTTATGACTGACAATTACGACATTTGTACCAAGATCTACTTTGCCAGTCTTCGGATTGTACACACGCCTAATCGGTGTACTTGGAACATAACCCAAAAAGAAACCCTCCTCAGATTTAGGTTCAAATTTCCCTTGAGGAAGAGTTTTAAGAAAAGTGCACGGAACACCGAAAGGCTCAACATTCTGTAAATTGGGCTTTTTGTTGTGCAACAGTTCATAACTAGTCTTCTTAAACCGTTTAACTGTCAAAACCCGATTCAGAATGTGACAAGCTGTATTCATTGCCTCTCCCCAGAAAGTAATAGGAAGCCCTGAATCAGCAAGCATCGTCCTGGCTGTCTCAATTAAAGTCCTGTTCTTCCGTTCAGCCACTCCATTCTGTTGTGGCTCATATGGTGCACTGTACTGATGTTGAATTCCTTTGGTCAAGCAAAATACAGTAATAGTATTATTCTTGAACTCGGTACCATTGTCACTCCTGATTCTCTTAACTTTGACTCCATGGACATTTTCAACTTGCTTGACAAAATCCATAAATCGTTCGGCAGTCTCATCCTTGGTCTTCAGAAAAAATACCCATGAGTACCTCGAGTAATCATCAGTGATCACCAAACAGTAAGACATCCCTCCAATGTTTCTTTTGTTCACAGGACCAAAGAGATCCATATGAAGTAATTCGAATGGTTTGGAAATAGAGTTGAGTACTTTGGATTTATGCGGATTCTTATGTTGCTTCCCTTTCAAACACGGTACACACTTATCTTCCATCCCAAACTTCTTAACAGGCACACCATCAACTAACCCAAGACTGATAAGTTCATTCATCTTCCGAAAGTTGATATGTCCCATTCTACGATGCCATAGGAGAGATTCAGACTCATTTGCCTTGCTCAACAAACAAAGGGGCTCCTTTGGATTATCAACACCTAAAAGTAAACCATAGATGTCTCTCTTCCTAGGAGCTTTGAGCATAATCCATTCTTCTGGAATAACAAAACCGGCTTCAAGATGTATGCCTCCTTTTCTGTGAAATGAACATTGTTGCCCTTATCACAGATCTGTGAGACACTCATTAGATTGTGAGTAAGTTGTTCCACATAGTTAACTCTTTCTAGAGTTAGTTGTCCATTGACGACATCTCCTTGACCGGTGATGTTGCCGCCCTTGGAACCAGCAAAACTAACATACGACCCATTTATACCAGTATAATTGGACAAGAGCTTCTTGTCCCCTGTCATGTGCCTGGAGCATCCACTGTCAAGGTACCCAAAATGAATAGGTTTCCTAGGAACTCCCTGCACATAAAATGAGAAATATTAGTTATCATTGGGGACCCAAACCTTCATAGGTTTGGGTCGTCCCTTCTCATCCTTGAGAATCAGTTCAGTCCAATATCCATTGCTAGAAGCCGTGGGTGTGACTTGATTCTCAACTTGTCTTCTCACTGGAGAAGACGTCTGACCGCTCGTTGGAGAAGGTCTTGGGGAATGAAGGCCAAAAGAGGGTCTAACACTTGAATGAATTCGGTCATAAAATGAATTACGACTTGAAGGTGTTTGTGACCGACTCGAACTCCCACTGGGGGTAGTGAATCTTTGTCCCATAGGAGAAGAACCTTTTGGTGGAGATCCACGTCATTGAGGTATAGTAAACGGTTTTGAAGAATATTGAACTTTAGTTTCATGAACCTTTTTATCATTACCCAAGCCCCTTTTTCCTTCCGAGGTGAAAACCGATCTCCGAGGTCGATTAGGACATACACTGTAAACATGATCTTTTTCATGACAAGCAAAGCAAGAGAGGACCTTAGTTTTTTTCTTTGTATCTACCTTATTATTGGTACTTACAGATTCACTATTGTCCACTGATTTACTTGTTTTACTAGGATCCTTATGGTCTCGTTTGGTCGGTGATCTCCTAGACTTACCTGGTGACTTCTTACGAGCAGGCATTAAGATATGCTTCAAAGCCTTAGTTGCTTCGACATTAACAACTAATTCATCTTCAGATTGACTATCCCTAGACTGCTTAGGTAAAGGAGTTTGACGCAACTGACTTAATCGCTTCATATCCTTAATATCAACATCCCAGACTTTATCAATCCTCTTAGGGTCAATAGATGATAACGGAAATTCTAACTCAGTGTAGACCCTACTACTCTTACGAAGTGTAAAGTGAGTAATACTGTCTTTCTGACCATAAGAAGTGGACGAATCTAGGACGACACCTTTCAATTTCTCTTCTTTGGTAGGTTGAGAAGAAACTCCTTTAGACTCTGCTGTCTCCTCAGTCAAAGTAGGCTTAGGAGACGAATCTTTCGATTTACCAACATCAACACTAGGTTGAAGTAGGACTTCAGGAATATTAGGTTCTACAGGAGTATAGTTATTGTTGAAAGGAGGAGGCATGCTATTGTAAGAAACCTTAGCAGTGTCAGAACTCTTAGATGGAGAGTCCTCAAACTTTTTCATATGCATCAAAAGCTCATCATGTCTAGCTGAATCAACCTTAGCTTGTAAGTCCACTATTTCTATTCTAGCATCAGCCAGTTCTTTCTCAATAGTAGCACACTTTTTAGCTAATAATGCATAAGCTTCACCACCTACTCTTTCTACAGCCACAACATGTTTAACTTTGTCTTTCATAGCATTAATGTCAGACTCTAAAGATTTAATCCTATCCTTTAAAAATTTTTCTCTATCAGTGACAGTTAAATCTTTTTTAATCAACTTATCTCTTTCTTCATGAGCAGCATTAACAATAGATTCTAAATGCTTAATTAGTTCATTCTTTTGTTCAATTTCATCAAACATTCGATTAACAATTTTGCAAACATGAACAATAGTACGAAGAGAGTAAGATACCTGTTGATCTGCTTCTTTGCAGTCTGCCATGTACGCGACAAAGTCATCCACACTCATGCCTGCTGGAATTTCATACTCCTTCATCTGCTCTTCAATTGTCTTTTCAACCTTTTCAGTAGCAGAATCGTCTTTGTTCTCAGCAGCGTTCACCTCTCCAGAATCTTTCGTATTAGCAACCTCAACCTCTTCATCAGACTCAGAATCAGTGTCATAAACCTGAGTAGAAGATTCCAAGTTCGAGCTTTGAGCTTTTTCATACAAATGCTCATCACTGTGGTAAACTGAGGTGTCCAAGAAATCCTCAACAGAATCTGCTATTTGAGCCATATCATCAACTATTTCGGCCAAATAAGCATTATTAGTCTCATCCTGTGGAAGATTCCAGACATAAGAACCATCAGGTTGAGCAGCTACGATAGCCTTGTCATTGCTATTTCCAGTAGTATCATCAGTCAACAAGAGAGCTCTACTTGCATTCGGATTAAAAGGACGATTACCACCTCTATCTTGACGGGTAGGGGTAATGTTGACATCTCTCTTTGGTCGTTGACATTATTTGGCAAAATGTCCAAAGCCATCGCAATTATAGCACTTAACCTTTGACTTGTCAAAGCCCTGAGTACCACCAATAAGCTGTCTACATGTTCGTTGCATAAACCGTTGCACTCTCCTGGTGATCATCGCCAAATTCCATTTCAGATCCATTTCTTCAACATCATCTGGATCTATTTGGTCATAATCTTCATCAATGAGTGCTGGATCCGTGATCCTCCCTGCAACAAAAGCTTCATGTGCAGCACACATTGCGGCAAATACATTCATCCTTCCCTCAGCGGATTTCATATCCATGGGCATAGACTTGTAACCAGCAGAAGTAGATGAAATGTTACCAAACGTCATATTTCCTGGCTTTGCATTCTCATTTGTCTTTCGAGCCTTAAAACCAGCATCAGAAGCTATGAAACCTGCAGAATCATCTCCATCCATAACACAATTAGAACCCTCTTTCGTGCCAGAAGTACCAACCCCAGAAAAGAATGCATTAATATCAGCTGTAGGATTTTTCATAGTGGCATGATAAAGAGATGGATCTTGTGTGAAGTTGTCTTGGAGATCCTTTGCCTTATCCTTCATTTCTCTGTTTCTTAATGTGGATATAACACCATCTATACGAAAAGATGCATAATCAGCTCTTTCTTGCAATCCATGACGAAATTCTTTATAAGCTTTCGGCAAACCATCCAAGAATTTATCCACTATCTCAGTAGGAGTATACTTAAGATCAAAATAGGCTAACTCAGCAAGAAGATGTTGAAATCTCAAGATAAGATCCTCAACTAGTTCGTTCTTGGTAGCATTAAAACAATCAAATTGTTTCTTAAGCATCTTAACTCTATTTTGCTTCAATAATGGATCACCTTCACAGTGAGCTTCAATAGCATCGAACAATTGCTTTGAAGTCTTGTACTCCTGCTTAGGAAACAGGTGCACTAATTCTTGAGGGATGCACATCCTAAGAGTAGAAAGAGCCTTAACTTCAACAGCATACAAGGATTTTTCTTCGCCTTTTAACTCTCCTACCTTGTAATTAGTTGTAACACCGTTTACAGTAAGAGTTGGCCATTTATATCCTTCAGTGATCATAATCCACATGTTCAAATCTTCTCGTTGAATATAATCTTCAAATCGACCCCTCCACGCCCAGAAGTCAGCCAATGAAACTAACTTCGGTGGAGAATTAGTACATCCAACGAGATGATCATGATAGACAAGAGAATTCAGATATTGAGCAACAGCAGTGTTTGTCGACGAGGAAGCCATTGTGTAAATTCGTTTGCTGCACTGAACGAAGATAGATTTAAGTTCGTTTGAAGGAGAGAAACGAAAATGGAATTAACTTCGTTTTCAGGAGAGAAACGAAGATAGAATTTAACTTCGTTTGCAGAAGAGAAACGAAGATAGGATTATCTTCGTTTGAAAGAAAGAAACGAAGATAAAGCTAAAGTCGTAAGGTGAGAGTAAACGAAGATAACTTGAAATTCGTTTGAAGGAACTTAACGAAAATAAGGCTAAATACGTTGGAAGAACTCGAAACGAAGATGAGGTTAAATTCGTTTGCTAAATTCGTTTGAGAAAACGAAATTAGCAACAGTAAGGGTATCGGGAGGTTGTTTTTCAGAGAAAAGAATCAAACAAAACGATCTCGAACCTTCGATAAGATATCGATTGGCTCTGATACCACTTGTGAGTCCCTCGATAGCTACAGATCGCTCTCAAGATCGTCTATGATTATGTCGTGAGTGCGGAATCCTCACGAGATAACTAGTTTGTTTAGTAAACGGGTATATCGCTAATTATCAAGTACATAATCAGCCGTATGATGCTATATTCGTTTCTATAAGCTATAGAACGAACTTAGGTGTTTGGAGTACGTGTCTGTCGAATGTCATCATTATTTTAGAGTATTCATTCGTATATATATGTTTCAGGTCGAACTGGGCTTGCTGGGCTTTGTTCTTACGAACTTAGCTGCCCAACCCATGTAACGAAGTTAATCTTCGTTTGTACCAAACGAAGTTTATCTTCGTTATTATCTTCGTTAGATATAAGACTTAGTTATATTCCTAAGTGTTTCATATTAAGGAATCCTAACACATATTATGTTTGTACTTGTATATCACACAACAAACATCATACATAACACACATATATATAACACCAAAACATGTAATCGATCATTACCAAAACATAAAGTCCATAATCTATCAATTACATATATAGATACGACATAAATTAACATAATGTCTCAATCTAAACGACATATCAAATCTAAGTTGTTGTTGTCACATCAACGTGCATCAACACGCTTGTTAACAAGTATGTTGATTCAAAAGCATGTTTGTATGCATCTCCTAAGTTATACCCCCTGCCTGTATTAACTAACCACAAAGGACCCGTCTTTTAGTGGGTACCTAAAGTCGGTTAAATTTTTGATTGCAGGAAATAACCATCTATGTATGGATACTCGATTCCGGGTGTTCAAAACACATGACTGGCAATAAATCATTGCTCAAGAATTTTGTTGAAAGATTCATGGGAACTGTTCTTTTCGGAAACAACAATTTCGCTCCAATTCTAGGTTATGGAGATATTGAAAGAAATGGAATTGTCATCAAGAAAGTTCATTATGTTGAAGGTCTAAGTCATAACTTGTTCAGTGTTGGACAATTCTGTGACAACAATCTTCAAGTTCTTTTACGACAATCTCTGTGCAAAGTCCAAACTCTAGATGGAATTGATATCCTATGCGGAGATCGTGAAGACAATCTTTTCACAGTTAATCTTGATGATAACCAACCAACTGATAATATCTGTCTTGTTTCAAAAGCTACCTCGAAAAATTCTTGGTTGTGGCACAGAAGGCTGTCTCACTTGAATTATCAAACAATCAATGCTTTAGTCAATAAGCAACTTGTTGTAGGCTTGCCTGACTACAAGTATGAGAGTGAGCATGTCTGTCCTTCTTGTGCAGTTGGGAAGATCAAGAGAACTTCTCATAAATCAAAGAAAATTCCACACACTTTGGCACCTCTTCATTTGCTTCACATGGATCTTTGTGGGCCTATGAAAGTACAAAGCAGAAACGGGAAGAGATATATTCTGGTTATCATTGATGATTATTCAAGATACACTTGGGTCAAGTTTCTTGCTTCAAAAGATGAAACAACTCAAATTTTGATCGATTTCATCACTTCCACTCAAGTGAATCTTCAACTACCAGTCCGTTATATTCGTTCGGATAACGGTACTGAGTTCAAAAATGCCATCTTCAATGAATTTTGCAAATCAAAAGGCATTACTCACCAATTCTCTGCTGTCCGAACCCCGCAACAAAATGGTGTTGTTGAAAGGAGAAATCGTACGCTGGTGGAAGCAGCAAGAACAATGCTTGCTTATTCCAAGTTACCATCAAACATGTGGGCTGAAGCTGTTGACACTGCCTGTCATACTCAAAATCGGTCCATCATCAATCAGCGTCATGAGAAGACTCCTTATGAGGTTATTAACAAACGCAAACCCAACATCAATTACTTCCATATTTTTGGGTGTGTCTGTTATACTTTGAATGATCGGGCAAATGTTGGAAAGTTTGAAAGGAAAGGTGACGAAGGTTACTTTGTTGGTTACTCAAAGACATCAATTGCATATCGCATCTTCAATCGTCGAACAAACACGATTCAAGAAACCATGAATGTTTGGTTTGATGAGATGTCTGGCATGATATTTGAACAAGAAAGTTTGCTACCAACAATTAGTGATCCTAGTACTTCAAGTGCTTCCTCAAGGACGTCTACCTTAGCCTCAAAATTCAAGAAATATCCAACTCCAACAAGTGAAGAGCTAGATATTCTTTTCGAAGAATTCTACAACTCAAAACCGATTCAAGAAAAGGAACCTCAAGTCATCAATGAACCAATTCCGAACAATGACCCCATTCAAACAAATGAATCAGTTCCTGACAACAATCATGAATCATCTTCAAATTCTGCAGAGCAAGAAGAATCACCTTCGAGAGATATTTATTCTCAAAAGAATGTTCAAGAACAACCTTCTCAAATCACCCAAACAACAAATCCATCAAGTACTCCAAATGTGTATGTGCCACTGGATTTTGATCATCCAAATTTTGAGGAAAGAGTTCTTCCAAGCTATGATTCCATTGCTCAACAGAACTCTGGATTTAATGATGATAATGTTGACATTCATCAACAAGACCCTCTTCCTCATGACAACAAATGGTCACGTATGCGCAAAAATCATCCTACAGAACAGATCATCGGAGATCCACAAGCTGGTGTTTCTACCCGTACTACAGTCAATAAGTGTCTTGTTGCACTTTCACTAAGTAACATTGAACCCAAAACCGTCTCTGAAGCTCTTTGTGATTCAGAATGGGTTAAAGCAATGCAAGATGAATTAGCTCACTTTGAGAGACTGAAAGTATGGAGATTGGTTCCAAATCCAAGGAAAGAAGAACCAATTCGCACCAAGTGGATTTTCAAGAACAAGAAGGATGAAAATGGAGTTGTAGTAAGGAACAAAGCTAGATTGGTTGCAAAGGGTTACTGCCAACAACCTGGTGTGGATTTTGACGAAACTTTCGCTCCTATTGCAAGAATGGAGGCCATTTGTATATTCTTAGCTTATGCAGCATTCAGAAACTTCACAGTGTTTCAAATGGATGTGAAGATAGCATTCTTGAATGGAGAACTCAAAGAAGAAGTTTACGTGGAGCAACTTGAAGGTTTTGTTGATCCTAAGAAGCCAAACCATGTCTACAGGTAGTAAGCTTGATCGCAAGAGCACATCTGGTACTTTACAATTCTTAGGGGATAAGATTGTAAGTTGGTCATCCAAGAAGCAAAATTGTGTATCACTGTCAACAGCGGAAGCTGAATATGTGGCTGCTGCTAGTTGCTGTGCTCAAGTGTTATGGATGAAAACACAACTTACCGACTATGGTCTGAAATATGATCGTGTCCCTATCTATTGTGATTCACAAAGTGCCATTGCAATTGCAGTCAACTCAGTCAATCACTCACGCTCAAAGCACATTGATGTGAGATATCATTTTCTCAAAGATCATGTTGAGAAAGGTGACATTGAACTCTACTTCGTGGGAACTGACTACCAACTCGCTGATTTGTTCACAAAACCACTGGACGAAAAGAGGTTTAATTTCTTAATCTCTAAACTTAGTATGCTTAATCTTGATCCTTAATTACCTTTACCGTGGAAGGAATTCTTGATTCATTTTTCAAAAATTATAAAAATTGAAAAACCAAAAATCAAATACAAAAATATAAAATTTTGAAAAATAACAAAAAGATTTTCTTAAATTTTTTTTTCCTTTTTCTTCAAAGTGGTTTACATATACTCTGTATGTAACCCGTGCTTAAATGATGTATTTATTACTTCGTGGCTTATGCACACTCAGTGTATAACCCGTGCTTATTTGTGTTATTTATTTTATAAATAGCTTGCATATACTCTATATGCAACCCAATTTTAAAAAGAAAAATTATTTATGTTTCAAAGTTGAAATTAATTCATGTTGTTATACATATAAATTGATATAAGATAACGCGGAATTGAACGCCTTTGTGTACATCCAAGTGGTCTTATATGAATGTATATGTGTAATACAAGATGTTGATTGCAATTTTGTTACACCTGTTTCAAAAACTCTCAATTGTTGATATGAGAAGCAAAGGATTGAACGCCTTTGTGTACTCCTGAGTTATCTCATCTTGAACAATTGATTGAGTTCACTTTTCATAAAACCTATTTTGATTTCACACAAATCATTTTTGCTCCACCATTTCTATGAAAATCTTTTTGCTCTATCTTTGCATAGATTAAGGGGGAGTTTGTGATTTCAAATCTCTTTCAAACTTCAAATGTGTTTTTAAAATTTTTTTTTCACATTTGATGATTTTTTTTCAAAACATTTGCTTCAAAAGAAGTTCGGTGTTTAGTTTGCACATGAGCGACTAGTTTTTTCTCAAAATTCTACTCCATGAATTTCATCATCGCCGATGAGTTCTAACCCCGGAGTTTTCACTTCTTTCATTAGATAGTGAAGGTATTTTTGAGTGATGATGAATTCGTGCAACTAAGTTGGAGGGAGTAAAGTCGAAAAGTGAGAGGTTATAGTGATAATGTTGTGAGAAAAGGGTTAAAAGAATTGATACCCTTCCCTAAAATTCTCAAATTACCAGGTAAAACATATTTCTATCGGATGTCATTTGTTGATATCTCGATATTGAAGAAGCCTTCATGGACCCAATGAAGCGATGCACATCTTTACCTAACCACTCAAGTGTTTTTTAACAAATGCTTGTTTTAATTCTCACGGAGATTTTTTCATTTCTATTGACTCTTCATTTAGAAGACGTTGATATTGAAAAAGGGTGACACTCTGCTCCAGTCCCCGACTTCATTTGATCACTTTGTGTCTAGAGCTCTCATACTTGATCATTAATTTGATCATTATTCATTCTTTAGGACACATTTGCGTCATATCTTTGTGATATACATGCATATCTTTGTGATATAGCCGGAACATTTGTAGTGATATCTTAATTGATATTTCACGATGATCAAATGGAAATCCTACCATTGCTAACATCATTTCCAGCTTTGAACGTAGGTCTCATAAGTGCATTTGTGTAATTATTGAGTTAATAAGAAGTCTATTGTGACCTTGGATTTTAAGGATAGTAGAACATGGTTATCGAACGCTTAGGTGACACTGACCATGGTTTACATTCTTTGAAGCATTATTGAGGTTGAAAAGCCAAAAGATCGAACTATGTTAGAGGTTTGCTTTGTGCATTTCTTAATGATACATAGGAAATCCGATAAATGATATACATTTATTTCGGTCATTTCATTAATCCTTTCGATTTTTGAATGCAAACGGATCATTCTTATCCGGTTTCTTTTCTCATCACCCCAACACAGAAAACACCAACACCATAATAAAATGCTTATATCAACAACTTCAATCTTACATTTTAGTCACCCATAAGGAACAATTGGGTTGGTTTATTTGGTTAGATTGTTGTTTTGATGGTTGATAATTCTCCATGAGCATAGTGTCTAGATTTTAGTCATGATTATTTCTTTTAACATTTGAATCAATCAATGTTTGCATAATGACATTGATTCCCAACTTTGTCATTATGAGGGGGAGAAAATAGTATGATTGATTATTAATTAGGAAAAGAAATTAGAATGATTAATAAGGACAAGAAGTTTTCAAGTTTATTTGGAGTTCTTTTATCACAAACATCATTTGTGACATCAACTCATCATTATTCTTCAAAGTTTGTTTGTCAATTTCATTCCAAACTGCAAGAGTTCCAAATTCAACTTGAAGATTATTCATCTCAAAAGAAAAGGATATACATTCAAGATTTAATAAGAGATTTTTCAAAAATCAAAGAGACTGTGATTACTCATGAATTGAAGGGGAGCATGATTACTTCATAAGAGACTTTTCAAATCCTCATTCAAATGTTTACTCTCAAAAGTGCTTAAGATGATGTGACAAAGATCGAAGCTTCAAAGGACAAAAGATTGAAGATTCAAGACAAAGAAGAAAAGCTTCAAAAGAGTCTTCATCAATTCAATTTATACAAGATCTTTAAAGTCATACATCAACACTCTACCAAAAGCTACTTTGCACATATCAAGGGGGAGAGTACATATATCTGAAAATTCATTCCAAGATTTCAAAGAAAAGACTTCAAGATTCGAAGATTGAAGAATTCAAGACAAGTTCATACCTTCCGCACCTTAAAAGACAACTCTGATTCATGATTCAACAATCTTCAAAGATTCAAAACATACACACACTCATCATTCTTTGTTCTAAACGAACATTGAGAATCAACAAATGATTTAACTTCAAGAAGTCCAAGACCAAGACTGAATCAAGTTCTCCAAAGACAATGAGAAAGCTTTGAAGGCTTGTTTCAACACACCAATTGTCTTCATCACCTGGCTCATCAAATTCATTCCTATAAGACAAAACAACACGTACTTCAGACCTTACAATATATCACTAAGGGGGAGAATGTTAGAAATCCAAAAGTAGTGATACATTGTAATTTAAGTTATGAACTTACTTGTTGAGGGACTAATTGTGATAATTAACATAGTTGATTTGTTTAGACTATAAATAGCCCTCAATTCCTTAGAAATCATAACATTAGCATAACTCTTGACATACATTCCATACCATTATACCTGAATAACACACTCTTGATCCCAATTTTCTCTCAACACACACACAAACACCAAGAACACACACACTAACCTAACACCATTGTTGATGTGAATTCGATTGATAAAATCGTGTTGTTACAATAACAGAATTTAATAAGAGAGATGATGATGATTGGAGAGTAAATGAAGAAGGAAATAAATGAAGGAATTTGAAGATATGGGAGTAAATGATTTTCGAGATGAAACTAAAAGTGAAGGTAAATGTGGGTATATATAGAGGAAAGAGAAAATGGAATTCAAAACGGTAATTTTGAAAAATTTCAAAACAATTTTGATCGGTTTTGACATCCGCATTTAATGTTTCCCATCACACATAAATGTATGACGGTTGACAGCCCACAAAAATTACCAACTTGCACTTTTGGTCTTCCCAAGGTAACAAAACCATCATTTAAGTTGAAAAATTCATGCCACGTAAGGTGAACAATAACTATCCAGATGAAAAATTTGTATGGTTGGCATGCACTAGTATTAAGTATTAAAAAAAAATAATGTTTTGACACATAAAGACTCATTTTAATGCATCTGGAGGTTGAATGGACAATCCAGTTTCACTGGTGGATTACGCCAGTAGAACATGCATTAATGGTACACTGGATGGACACTCCAGTAAGTACCCAGATTTGACCATTCTGGTAATCCTCAAACACGCACATCAACTAATATAAACAAATAAGAGGGACACAATTACAAAGCGACTGAAGTCACTTCAAACATGCACATCAACTTATCCAGTATTAATGAGAGGGACACATTTACAAGGTACTAGAAACATTTTCCAGAAAAATTTGTCTAGTGAGGAAATAAATTAATAAATTCCCATTGAAACTTAAATATATATAAAAAAATGTGGTCTGAGTCTTTCCCCCTGGAATGGTGATCAATAAATCTATCAATGCAAAGATTAGGCGTTCAATAGCTTTACTGGTATAGATTTATAAATTTGAAATCAAAGAACCCTGCCAGTGTTACAAAGGCGTTCATAACAAGGTTCCAGATTAAGGGTTCAACATTCCCAACTCATTGACAAGATATTCTGAGCACAACAACTGGCTGCAGACACATATTCTGCTTCAGCAGTGGATAAAGAAACTGAAGTTTGCTTCTTACTGGTCCAGCTCACCAGTTTGCCACTAAGGAAATGACATCCACCAGTAGTGAATTTCTTGTCTAGCTTACAACCTGCATGATCTGAATCTGAATAACCCATTAGATCTAAGCCTAAGCCTTTGGGATACCATAGACCCAAACTAGGAGTACCCTTAAGGTACTTCAAAATGCGCTTTACAGCCGCCAGATGAGATTCTTTTGGGTTAGACTGATATCTGGCACAAAGACATGTTGCAAATATTATATCTGGTCTACTGGCAGTTAAATACATTAGTGAACCAATCATGCCTCTATAGGCAGTGGTGTTCACTGGCTTCCCATCAGGGTCTGAATTCATTATTAAAGGTGCAGAAATTGGAGTTGATTTTGAAGGTGAAGAATTCATATCGAATTTTCTTAAAATATCTCTAACATATTTTTCTTGATTAATAAAAATACCATCACTAGTTTGTTTAATCTGGAGTCCAAGAAAAAATGTTAATTCACTCATCAAACTCATTTCAAATTTTGAAGACATGATTTTTGAAAATTTCTTGCACAAAGATTCATCAGTAGAACCAAAAATAATATCATCAACATAAACTTGTACCAACAGAAGATTACATCTTTCACGAAGAATAAATAAGGTATTGTCAATTGCACCTCTTTTGAAACCGTTTTCTGATAAGTGTTTGGTCAGAGTATCATACCAGGTTCGAGGGGCTTGTCTGAGGCCATACAGTGCCTTGTCCAGACAATATACCCAATGTGGATGCTTTTCATCAATGAAGCCTGGAGGTTGCTTGACATAAACTTCTTCTTCTAATTCTCCATTCAAAAATGCACTCTTTACGTCCATCTGGTAGACCTTGAACTTATGATGAGCAGCAAAGGCTAAAAACATTTTGATGGCTTCTAACCTTGCTACTAGTGCAAATGATTCTTCAAAGTCAAGGTCTGTCTGGACGTACCCTTGTGCCACCAATCTGGCCTTATTTCTGATCACATGACCATCTTCATCAACCTTATTCCTGAAGACCCATCTGGTTCCAATTAGTTCTTTCTTGCCAACTGGAGGAGGAACCAGATTCCAAACTTTATTTCGTTCGAACTGGTGAAGCTCTTCTTGCATAGCTATCACCCAGCTTGGCTCATTCATTGCCTCGTCAATCTTCTCCGGTTCAATCAGTGATAAGAAGCTGACATATAAATATTGTTCACTGGAGGCACTTCTGGTCTGAACCCCTCTACTGGAGTCACCAATAATCTGGTTGATTGGGTGAGCTCTTGTCCATTTAGAGTATTGACCAGTATTGTTTCTTACAACAATATCAGTGCAAGAATTCAATTGATTTTCTGGAATGGGATCTTGCCAGACAACTTCAGCATCTTCATCAGAATCTGTAAGATCACGATTTGCATCATAAAGTTCTTCATTTAAAGGCATTTCTTGGATTACTGGCTCAAAATCAACTGAATCTGATACTGGTGGAGGAGTACGAACATCTGATCCAATAACAAGTTCAGAGGGTAGTTTGAAACTTATTGAAGGATAGAATGAAGTATTACCGGGAGGTTTTTCAAATTGCACTGGTTCCAAGTCAGGATGACTAGAAACATCTTCAGATGAATCTTTATTGTAGTTGATAGGATCAGATTCACCAAAGATAATTGGACTTTCTGGGGGAGAATTAAGGGTTGGCTTTTTATTGATTGCTTCATTTGACTCATCAAATGTGACATGAATTGACTCCTGGACCTTTTCCAGTCTTTTGTTGTAGACTCTGAAGGCTTTGCGAATGGCTGAATATCCTAAGAACTATCCTTCATCAGCTTTGGCATCAAATTTGCCTAACTGACTGGAGTCGTTCAGGATGTATACTGGACATCCAAAAAAGTGAAAATAACCAATATTTGGTTTTTTATTTCTTAATATTTCATAGGATGTCTTCTTGTGTCTCTTCACATATACTGAGCGATTGACAAGCAGTTGCAATTGCTTCAGCCCAGTACATTTTAGGAAGACCAGATTCAGCAAGCATACTCCTGGCAGCTTCTATCAGCGTTCTGTTCTTTCTTTTTACAACTCCATTTTGCTCTGGAGTGTGTGCTGATGAGAAATTCTGGGAGATGCCAGTGTTAGTGCAGAATTTCTCAAGAGTTGCATTCTGAAATTCTGTTCCATTATCACTTCTTAACTGACACACTTTTCGCTTGTATTTGAGTTCAATTTGCTTGATAAGAGCGATGACTTCAGCAGCAGTTCCATTCTTTGACCTAAGAAATATTACCCAACAATATCTGGAGTATTCATCAACAACTACCAGGGTATATTTCTTACCAGCACGAGTCTGAATATTTACTGGACCAAAGAGGTCCATATGAAGCATATGAAGAGGTTCATATATGCTAAAATTCTGTTTTGTCTTGAAACTGGTGCGTTTCTGTTTCCCCATCTCACATCCTGGATATGGCCCTTCCTTTTTAAAGGAGACATAAGGTATCCAGTCTGCAAGTTGTTTTCTGGACAACTTGTTGATATTTTTGAAATTTAAATGGGATAACCTTTTATGCCAAAGCCAGTTTGTGTCTTTATCAACCTTGGTATAGAAACACTGCTCTGAAGGAGAGCTTTCCATATCCATCACGTACACATTCCCTTTTCTGGGAGCAATCAGTACTACCTTCCAATCCTTAATTAAATACGATGCCTTGAGAGATGTTAAATAACACCTGGTAGCCATCATCACACAACTGGCTCACACTTATGAGGTTATATTTCAACCCATTTACATAAGCCACTCGTCTGAAATTGACTTGACCATTATTCAGAACACCGTATCCCTCAGTCTTTCCAGAACCATCATTTCCAAAAGTAATGGAGGGTCCGTCTAAAACTTCAAACTCCTCCAGCAGGGTCTTACATCCGGTCATTGTCCTGCTAGCAGCGTTGTCAAGATACCAAATATCTTTCTTTCGATCGCCCTGCACATTCACCAGATTATTAGTTTAAAGGTTTGCGAACCCATCGACTGATGGGTTCTCTGGATCCACAAGGATGGCCCCCAGCTGGTATCTGGTTGATTTCATTTTCAAAAATAGTGGGTTTCTCAGTAAACACCACTGGAACTGACAGTTTTGAAACCTTTTTCTTTTTCTTATCAACAGGTGTGCTCGATTTTTCTTTCTTGGAAAAAGGTTTTGTATTTTTTTTAGGGCCAGATGAAGTACCCTCATAATTGTTAATTCTTGCATTACAACTTTGAACTTGACGAGACAGTAGTTGAAACTGACTCTCCAGCCTTAACAATATATTTTCTTCAGATGACACCATAGCCTTTCCAGATGACTGTACTTTTGGATTAGGTGGAGGAAAAACATTCTTCTTTTTCTGAACCTGGGGTTCTTTAGAAGATGATTGAGACAAAGGATCATTCATCTGGGGAGCTCTAGTCGTAACCTCAGACAATTGAATAGGAGGAATAATACAAGTTTTGGGCGTTGTTGGTTCATCATAGATAGTACTAGGTTTTAACACTTCAGGCAATCGGTCAACAACAGATATTAATGCAGCAGCATTGACATCACCCCCTAGATATGCACGTTTTTGGGAGGGGTACCGGTTACGTGCAACATCATATGGTTTCTTGGTCTCAAGCCATGACTGGATAACATGTTTTTCTTTTGATAAAAGATTTTCCAGTTCTTCTTTTTCTTGGACCAGTTGTTCAGTAACCAAAACTTGTGCTTTGAAAGCGAGTTCAATATCTTGCAATTCTTTTAACTTAGATTGTAAGTTTGTCATTTCAGAAAAATCTGTTTCCACAAACATTAAATCAGAGTTTAAAGCTTCAGCAATGTCCAATTTTAATTCAGGATCAATTTCTTTGTCGTAATCTATTACCTTTTTAATGATAATGTCCACCCATCTTCCAGATGTGACATGTTCTTTCACCAGATGCTCTTCATCAGCTAGAGCCATATAACAACAATCTCTTTCCTCTTCAATTGATGAGTCATCAGAGGGAACCCATTCTTCTTAAGCCACCATGCATTTATTATTATCTTTTTCTGCAGACATGAGAGCAATTTGAGCCTTAAGCTTTTTGTATAATTTGTAGCTATCATCAGGCTTGTTATAAGAAGTTGATGGACCAGATTGTGAGACAAATTGATTGGACTTGCACTCTTTCATGAAATGACCTTTTTTGCCACACTTAAAGCATGTCAGATTGGTCTTGTCAGTGGAAGAACTGGGTGCAATGTGTCCAGTGGGTCTGTTAGCTATGGCTTTGAAACGGTTAAGCGTTTTAGCCATCATAGCCATCAGATCATCACTATCAGTTTTATCATAATCTGGAGAGATATTATTCATGACTCCAGAATCCATTAATTCAGACATCATCTTCTTTATCAAAAATAAATTCTCGGAAGACATTAATGCTGCACATGGTAGTTCAGTATGACTAGCCACAGGGGAACTACTGGAAGCATGATTAATAGCATCTTTTTCTGCCTCAATTCTCTGGGCTTGATTCTCTTCAGTAAATCTGAAGGCTCCATACAAAGATGCCAGAGTATGGGAATGCAAGGTTTTACCTTGTCTCAAGACCACGATCATATGAGACCATTTTGAAGGAAGAATATCATAAAATTTTTCAAGAAGTATGTCCTTGTCTTTTTCTACCCCAAGCCCTCTCAACTAGTTTATGATGGACATAAATCTGGTATAGGTACCAGTTAATGATTCATTGGGTAGGGCAAAAAATGACTCGTACTTCTTATTCAAAGCCACTTTCCTGGTAACAATAGTATCATCACCACCTTCATACTGGTTTACTAGTTCATCCCACATGCTTTTAGCACTGGGAAAAAGCACTAGTGTGGGAATAAGAGATTCAGGAATGGCCCCGAGGATCATGACTTTTAAGGTAGTGTCAATATTGACCAGTCTCCTTTCCTCTTCAGACCAGTGTTCCTCTCTCTTTTCCCTCCCAGATCTTGCTCCAGTTGGATCAAGAAGTGGATTGAGAGGACTTCTAGGAATATAGGGTCCTTCATTTAAAATTTTAAGCATATTCCTCTCAATACCAGTAACATGTAATAACATCCTAACTTTCCACGTGCCAAATTTATCACCATTCCCACTGAATTTGGGAATAGGAGTGTTTAAGTAGTGCACATGCACGTGTGGAGAACCAGGAATAGGAGGTGGTGGTGGTGGATTATTGTTAGCATGGTCATTAGTTTGTTCAAATTCATTTATGGGTGAAGGTCCAGTGTTTAAAGGGTTTCCTTGTGTATTCTCTGGGTTGGCCATCGAGAGAATGCAGATCTAGGCAAGTATGTTAGCCTCCTGCTCTGATACCAATTGTAAAGTCCCTCACTCGATGGTTTAACCCACAAGTGTAGAATAACAAGTCAAGTAATCACTAGATAGGACTAGTATGAAACGTCAAGTAAGCACTAGATTGGACTAGTATTACGATAAATATAAATGCAAGAATATATAAAGCGTAATACGTACTTAAGCAATATAAAGATAAGCACGTAAGAAAATGGTGAGACACAATGTAATTTTCAAGTGTATTTTATTTATTGATGTTAAATAAAATACAAGGTTGTCGCGGAACAAGATATTACAAAGTAAGTATCTAAACAACCTATGAATTACAAGTGATCTAACTTTGTTAAATAAACTCTTTGATCGAAATACTTAAAGTTGTGAAGTATGACTGTTTAGATCGAGATTATTTGAGCAAAGACAACAAATTGCAAAAGTATGTGATTTGGACGAGGAAGTGATTTGGACGAGGAAGTGACTTGGTATTTATAGGCAAAAAGAATAAATATAATATTCTTTTTGCCGTACAAATATGGTTACATGCATTTAAGAAAATTACTTTAATTCCTTAAATGCATTGATTAAAGAACAAGAATAAAGTCACATGATAGTGACTTGTCTTCTAATTAACCAACCACCTTTACATGCGTGTAAGGCTTTTAACAAAAGACAAATGGATTGTTCGGGTAAAGGCATGTAAAGGAATAAAGTCAATTCCTCATAATCAGTGTTCAGACTTGTAAGGTCTAGAACATTGACAAGGACTCCAGTTAGGAGATCTGGTAAGTCTTCCAGTGAGCTCCGCTATTTGTCAGACTTCTTTCTTCATACTTCAGTCTTCGACTTCAGTGAGAATGTTCTTCAGTGGAAAGATCTTGACTGGAGTGAAGTCTAGTGAACGAATCTAGTGGAATCCAGATTCCTGTACAAGTAAGTTGTTCATTGGTCTTCACATAATTTCTGGACAAATCTTCAGAGAGCTCCAATAATCACGTCTGGAACGAGTCCAGTAAAGCTGTACCTAACAAAAATTAGTTACAACGTGTGCTAGTCCAAATAAACAAAACAAATACAATATATATTAGGTCATTTTTTGTTACATTGTTATCCCGAAACTGTATAATGTTGTAATGTTTCTACAATGCAACACCACCAAGTAAATATATTTTTATCTTTATATATAATTAATAAAATACCGTTTTCGTAACTAATTATTAATCACTTAAATGTTTTGTTTGAAATGTTATTTAATATTATAAACAAAAGTCAGTCATGATTTCATAGTTTTTAATTTAATATATATTTAGATTTAGTTTTATTAGTTAATAATAAGCATCTGTTTAAATCCATCTATCTGGTACATTACATGGCCACAGTCCGACTTGATTTATAAACACGATTTACAATAAAAAAAATTTTTTTGAGTGATATATAAAAGATAAAAACCTATTAAGTTAAACTGAAAGAAAAATAATCCAATAATTAAAATTGTATATAATGTTAGTAGCCCCATAGAAAAAGAGACTAAAATTTGATTTTATGAACATAACTTAATGTTATTATAAGGGATTAGTATCATGTAATGTAATATCATGGGAAATAACTAAAGTCGTGTGTATTGTATGTAAGCAACTCGAAATTATGTTCATTGTATGTAAAAAAAAACATACTTGGCAACCATATATAGCTGTCATTTGTTTAGATTTTGATTGGTCATTTTCTTATATACAATAAACATAATTTCGAGTTGTTTACATACAATACACACGATTTTAATTATTTCCTAATATAGACATTCCTTCAAAGTTTGTTACATTCCATGATACTTATCCCTTATTATACATATCACATGTATAAGATCATCTATCTAGTGAAATAGATGGACATGATTCTTGTCTCTAGTAATACAGAAACACACAATAAGTTTTTTTTCCTTTTAAAATGTATTGTTGTACATGAAAGTACAAAATCTTGAATTACATTTGTAAACAATGTTAAAGGTTGTAATCAAAGTTATTAATCTTTATTTTATATCTATCAATAAACTAAAACAGGATAGATATGTTTTTGAAATGGCACATGGCGTAATCCTTGACCGACATGTATTCTTTTAATTAATTTATTTATTTTATATAAATTAGTTTTTTTTTAATTGTATATAGATTCAATTTTCTTATTAGACTTAGAATTGAACTCTAAATTTTGGTTTATAGATACAAAACACATTACAACCTTATTTTGATTGATCGTGTTTTCATTAATAAAGTTGTCTTTTTTTTCTTTCTCAATACTTCAACTTCTATTACTTATATTGCTTACAATAAGTTATTAACATGAAGACTTCAAAATTTTGACTTCAAAGTCACATTCGTATTTCTTTATGACACAATCTAAACATATATTATATTAATCATTCCTGTTTATTACAATTTAACTTCGATCATCACTTACTTTAACTACAATATATTTTATACTCAATAATCATGTATGTGGCACATTCGAATTTTTTTATGATACAATCTATATAGTTACCGTATATCATAAGGGTTTTAGGACTGGTATATATATATATATCTTAATATATACTATAATACAGTTGAACTAATGACTCACTAACCAATCAAATCGCTCAATTTCATTAAATTGTTTCTCGCTTATGTCATCATTTAGATTAACTACAAATTAAATATCCCAATAATCATTATCCAAATATATTATTATATTAACATTTATATTAATTTGTAGAAAAAACCTCATTAATTTACACTTTTCTTGTTTTCCATCAATAATTTACACTTTTTAGCCCTGAATACTTAATTTATATTTATTTTTAGCCATCAACTTGAGACAATTTTTTAAAATTTTGTAGAAAAATCTCATTAATTTATATTTTTTGTTTTCATCAATAATTTACACTTTTTAGTCTTGAATACTTATTTTATATTTATGTGTAGCCATCAACTTGAGAGAAGTTTTTGAAATTTTGTAGAAAAAATCTCATTAATTTATATTTTTTTGTTTTTCATTAATAGCTTACTATTTTTAGCCCTGAATACTTAATTTATATTTATTTTTAATTAACTTGAAAGAATTTTTTAAAATAGACAATTATTTAATTAACTAAAAACAATTCGACATATAAAATATTGTTTACAAAAATTTATTTCAAAATCTAATGACTTATTAACAAACATTATATTAGATTTGTATAAATTATAAATATTAATATTCAGTTTGATATTTAATATAAGCACAATTTAAACTCTAGATACATGTCTCAAACATAATAACAGATGACGATATATAACATCATTATCTTAAACACAATATGAATCACAAAACATGGGACGATCACAGAACATAACATGATTTACAACAGATGGTTACTTGAATACTAAATCCAAATCAATATGAACTCCATTCAAAATTCATTCTATCTCTCAAACAAAAAAGATACATAATATTCTTCTTTTTTATATATATTAGTTTTGCCTATTAATGTTTAAAATTATAGTTGTCACTCAGAATATAAAAAAAAATCCTAATTGTTATGTGGTTACCATAAGACATGTGATTGGAAATAAACCTATGCGTTTTATGAACTCGCATCATGATCAAATACATAAGTAAGTTTATATTTTAATTCTTAATTATCTTTCATAATATTATCACATTATGAGTATAACTGGTATTAAAATATTCAACAATATAGAAATTATTATAGCATGTGTCTTGTGGAATGACTACGACAAACAATTCCATCAATATGTCTCGGCTAATGGCAGTGACGAACTTATAATTATTGTACTATAATTTGCAAAATAAAACAATTAGAACCGTATATCTTCAAAATTATAAACTTTTATAACTTAAATTATAAACTCTAGATACAACCAAGCAGGAAGAAGATTATGAAATCGAAGCAGCAATGGCCTCCAATGTCTTTAATATTTAATTTGTATTGCTTGTAATATTTTTAATGTGAAATAAAGACATTTCTTCTTCACTCATACATGACTTTAGACTTATCCTATCAATAAGTCTCCTCAGCAAATAGGGGGAGATTGTTAAGTCTGGGATTCACTGATGAGACTTGCTTGCTCACGTGTGTCGTCAGCAAGCCTTTAGCAGGTCTTCAGCGAGTCCAGTGACTCATCTTCAGTAGGTTGAATTATCCAATATGTATGTCATGGCGGGAAGAATTTAAACAAGATGAAGACAAGAAGTCACATGGTGGTTAACCAACTGTAATTTGCCTTGTTTGGCAAAGGTACAGTTGGGACCAAAACAAGGGTTTTCTCTTTCATACCCGTTTTGGTAAAGAAGACAATGGCATATGATTCAAGTACGATGAGCCAATAAGATATCGACAACCACCATCATGTCATGATCAAGGAAGGCTAAGTTGCCCTAATTTCTCTCTATAAAAGGCAACATAGTTGCATTGTATCAAGTGTGTTAGTCACCCTGAAAGTGTGTGTCACTTGTAATTGTTCAAGTTTTTAGTGTGTCTAGACTTAGCAATTACCTTTGTTCATTTGTATTTTTGTAAGTCAAGTGTATAAGATTGACCATGTATTCATCGTTTAATCAATGATACATATGATTATACTTGCATTGATTTATTACAATTGAACTTGTTGTTGTTCTTGTTATTTATCTTCTTATTTACTTTCTTGTCTAATTAAAGTATAACATAAGTTGTGCATTAGTGGACCATCAAGTGGTATCAGAGACACTGTTCCTAACTCATTGGAACAAGATCTGTTTGCCTTCTTGTGTTTACACTAAAAATTATGTTCTTTTACTTTTCTTGAAATTCATTTTTTCTAAAACAAGAACATGTCTTTTGTTCCCAGCCTAGTGAACACACGTGACTTTGGTTACGTGTCGACACCTCCTGAATTCGAGCCCAAGGATTTTGGGTCTTGGAAGGAGAAGATGCTTCTTCACATCTCTGGTGTGGAACCCTATTTAATGACTATATTAACTAGAGGGTCCATACGTACCGATGTATGTCCAAAGGACTCCAGGAGCTTCACCTGAAGCTCCTGAGATAGTCACTGACTTGGTTAAACCAGAGGTTCAATGGACAGATGAAGAAAGAAAGCTGGTAAATCTTGATGCTAGGCTGAAAAACATGATTATCGTCACTCTTCCCACTGAAATTATGAAGCTAGTCATCAAGTATCCCTCTTCAAAGGAAGTATGGGATAGATTGGTCAACACCTATGAAGGATCTGCTGACCTCATCAAAATCAAGAAAATTGACTTGAAACGAGCTTATGAAAACTTCTTCTCTCTTCCTGATGAAAGTCTTGAGTGCACCTGTACTCGCTTTAAAGGGTTGCTCAATGATATGACAAATGTTGGCATTACTCATGATAATTTTGAAGTATGCCATAAATTCATCGACTCTTTTCCTCTTAAGTGGCAAAACTTAAGACAAACTCTTCGTACAACGAAGAAAATTCAAGTTTTTGATCTTGAAGAACTCTTTGGTACTCTTCAATTTGAAGAGAGAGCATTGGCTCAAAATATTCGAGCCTCTACTGATGCCAAAAGACATGCTGGCCCTTCTTCTTCTTCTTCCTCTGTCAGCATATCCTCCCATCCTATTTCTGACCCTATAGCTCTTGTTTCCACTGAGCCCATCGATCTCTATGATGGTTCCAGTATTTTAAATCTTCCAGCACCTATTCAAACTCCCATTGATGCGCTGGATGATGAAGAGAAACAAGATTTGTATAATGATTTTATGGGCTTTGCCCTGGTTGCTGGTAGAAAATACTCCAGAAGGTGGAACAATCGCAAAACGGTTGCTCCCCTCAAATCTTCTGTTGATAAATCACAGGAAGAGTGTTGGACGTGTGGCAGAAAAGGCCACTACCAGAAGGAGTGCAGAGTCTCTATTCCCACTCCAGCAGCTCCTAAACCTAATCCTTCTAAATCGGCTAATGAATACAGGAACAAATACTATTAGCTGAAGGCAAAGGTGGCTGAAACAGAGGATGCCCAAGTACCAGCAAAAGGACTTGTTGCTGAAGAACATGATTGGGTTGACTCAGATGATTCTGATGACGATTATGTTGATGCCATGTGCCTTATGGCACTTGCTGACAGTGATGCTTTAACAAAGGATCAACTCTCCTCGAGTCAGTGGGTAAACGTCACTGTTAAACAGGTACACTATCTTCTTACCTCCTCTTCTGATCATGACAAGACCAAAATTATTGAGTCTTTGTCTTGTGATCTTCAGTTCGTAGAAAGTCTACGTGCTGAACTTCAATCTAAACTTAACTCTGCTGGAGTAGAGTTAAGTGAAAAATCTGAAAAAACTTATGAAATTGAAAAATGTTCATATTGAACTTCAATCTCATGAGTTAATGACTCAGAAATTCCAACTTGAGAATGAAACTCTCAAGGCTGAAGTTTCTAATCTGAAGAAGATTGTGACCTCCTGGTCTAAGGCTTCTAAATTTCATCATCAATGTTTGAGTGAGCAAGTCCCTGCTCCAGTACAAGCAGTGATTGGTGGCAATTTTGATGTTGCTGCCTCAATTGCTGACTCATTTAATGATGATGTAAAGCCTGAAATCTCTATTCCTCTACCCTCTTCATCTTCCATCTCGCCTGAAGAGATGAAAAAGTGGTATTTTGTCAAGGGACAAAATGACTACCATGTTGAGATGGATTCTAAAGCTACATCTTCCTCCAGTGTGCCCTCTTCCTCTAATGTTAAAAGTACCAGTTCCTTTACCAGTACTTTTGACATGTTCTCTCACCTTCCCATTATTGGCATGATGCCACATGAAGGGAGAATTCAACATTCTCCACCTAGAACCTTTAAAGGGGATATTTCAAGTAATGGATATGTACCCATTGCTCCTCAGCGACTATCCGTAAAAGGTGCTGAGTCCTTTAAAGGAAGCACTATTGCTGCTCCCTATGACTATGGTACTCCTTAGCGAGTTAATCAAGTCATTCAGCAACATTCTAGTGCTCAATCTTCCTCTCAGCTGGAACCTACCCATGCTAATGTCATGTCTGAACATGATCGTCTAATGAACAAACGTGTTATGTTCGCTGATGCAAGACATCAGCAAGTACTTCCCACAAAGGCTGTACCTGCTGATGTTCAAACTCATATGGCATCTCAATCTATGCCTCTAAAATCAAATCTAAGGCATAACACTCCTAAAAAGGGAAGACAACCGTCACAAAATAGGTCTACCACTCCTCAGGGAGGACACTTGCCACATCAACAAGTGAGGCCTATAACTCTTCAGCGGGGATATTTGCCACATCAGCAAATGAGACCTACTACTCCACAAAGAGGAAAAGTTCCTTCTCAACATAGTCGATCCTCTGTGTCGAACATGGAGTACTTACCTCATAGGCAAATGAGGTCAGTGACCCAAATAGACAAACCAGATCCATCACTCCAAATTGAGTGAATCAGTCTCAGCAGGGTTCCTCTTCTTCCTATCCTGCTGGAAAGCAAGCATGGACCATGATTAGAGGACCTCAAAATCATCATGGTGAGTCCATCCTTGGTCCTGTTCCTCAATTGCCTCCTCCCAAACTTAGACAAAGGAGTAAATCCAAGTCTAAGCAAAAGAGCAAGGCTTCATCTTCCTCCTCTCCTCAAATAAATGAGCTTACTCAACGAGTGAATGATCTTTCTTCTCAGCTGAGGGACTTTTTCATTTAGAATCAACAAGGCAACCCCTTTGACAAAAAATGCTATCTTTGTAGCAGCAAAGGACATGTTGCCTCTGAATGTGACTCAGTCATCTCAAGAGATGCTCTAGGGGTTGTAGTTCAACCAAACATTTCTATATCTGCTGAAACATCTTTTTCCTCTACTAGGATTAGTGAGAACCTCTCTACTGAACCTGTAATCAGTGACACTTTTTCTGTCACTAATGCAAGCATCGCTGAATACATTGCTGCTCAGCGCATTGAAATTCCCCATTCTCAGAGGGTCATTTCAAATGCTTGGGGGCAACCTTCAATGCTAGTCGAGTATAGTGCTCCTGATGTAGTGAGCAACTATGCATATCTTCATATTAATGAAACCAGTGTAATGCCCTTCAATAAAGATGATAACACCTTTGGTCTTGTCTCTGTGGGAAATCACACTACTCTTGAGGAGGCTCTCTCTGAAGAGCCAACATCCTCCTCTGAAGTACCTTTAGTTAATCCTGCTGACATGGCAATGGATGAACAAAGTGAAGCCTAAATCCTTTCTTTATATCCATGCAGGGCTCGCTGGGAAAAGGGGTGTGGTATTTGGACAGCAGTTGTTCAAAACACATGACTGGCTCTAAGTCCCTGCTGGATAACTATACAGAGGCATCTGGTCCTACAATGGTGTTTGGAGATAACTCCACTGGATAGACTGAAGGGTATGGTCTTCTTTCTAATGGCCTCATAAAATTCTCTAAAGTTGCTTATGTAAATGGATTAAAGCATAATCTCATCAGCATAAGTCAACTATGTGTTGCTGACTACAAAGTAATCCTTGATAAACATCAAGGCACTGTAGTAAACATCAACAAGGAAGTCATCTTGGTAGCACCAAGAAAACGAGATGTATATCTTGTAGACTTCACTCCTATCAAGACTGATAGTGAAACTTATTTCTTTGCTAAGTCAGCATCTGAGTTAAATTGGTTATGGCACAAGCGTATGTCGCATGTGAACTTTAAAACCATAAACTCACTGGCCAAGAAGAACCTTGTTCGTGGTCTTCCTCCTCTTTCTTTTGAAAAAAAAAGACTCTGTGGTGCTTGTGAAAAAGGCAAATGCCATAGAGCTACTTTCAAAACAAAACAAGCCAATTCTGTTAAGGGTTGCTTTCATCTTCTTCACATGGAACTTTTTGGTCCAGTGAATGTCCAAAGTCTAAAGGGTAGTAGATACACTTTAGTAATTGTGGATGAATATTCAAGATACACTTGGACAATTTTTCTTAATTCTAAGAGTGATGCTGCTGATGAAATTATCAAATTCATTAAGAAAATGGAAAATCTCAACAACATAAGGGTTAAAGAACTCAGAAGTGATCATGGCATTGAGTTTAGAAATCACACTCTTGAATCATTTTGTGTTGATCAAGGGATCTCACAAAACTTTTCTTCTACTAGAACTCCTGAGCAAAATGGTGTTGCTGAAAGGAGAAATAGAACTCTCATTGAGGCAGCACGTACAATGCTTAGTGAGTCCTCTCTTCCCAGTAGGTTTTGGGCTGAAGCAGTCAACACTGCTTGTCACACTCAAAATCGCTATCTCATTGTCAAAAGACATGACAAGACAACATATGAAGTGTTGAGAGGAAAGAAACCTCAAATCAAATACTTCCACGTATTTGGTTGTCTTGTCTTTATTCTAAATAACAAGGATCATCTAGGCAAATTTGATCCTAAAGCTGATGATGGTTGGACATTCTGCTATCAGCAAAGCTTTTAGAGTATTTAATTCTCGTCTTCAAAAAGTGGATGAATCCATTCATGTCACTTTTGATGAAAGCTCATCTACTCTTAAAGATATCCAGCCATCTTCTACTGATGAGATCTTCAATGAGTTCACTAATTCTCCTATGGAGGATGCTGACTCATTTGTTGACGCTTCTTGCTCACCTCCTCTTGATCAGCTACTCACTGAGGACAATTCAGCAGACCCTAAGCTGGAGCAACTTGCTGCTCATATCTATACGATTGAGCCAGTTGAGCCTATCTTAAGGTCAATCCATGCTGCATCAGCCAAACCTAGATCACTGGCTGATGATGTGCAAGTTGATGACTCTGCTGATGATGAGTTTCATGATGCTTCAGCTAACGCTGAAGACATGGAGTCTGCTGATGACCCCATCATTAATGATAACCTAAATCGGTTAAATGGCTCCAATGATCAAACTCTTGTTGAACCATCAATAGCCATTGATCTCTCCTCTTATCCTTCTCCTGCTGATCCCATACAAATGTCTTCCGCTGCCACTCTAGGTTCATTAAGTGTCCCATCACATAAATGGACTTCAAGTCATCCTACTCACCAAATAATTGGTGATCCTCGGCAGGGCATTGTGACTAGATCAGCGACTAGAAATACATGTCTATATGTAAATTTCTTGTCAATGATCACTCCTAAGAATATTGGAGAGGCTATGGTTGACCCATCGTGGGTTGCTGCCATGCAAGAAGAACTAACACAATTCCAAAGACAACATGTCTGGTTCTTAGTTCCTCTTCCTCTTGGCAAAGAACCCATTGGAACAAAATGGGTTTATAGAAATAAAATGGACGAAGATAGTGTTGTTATACGTAACAAGGCTAGGTTAGTCGCTCAAGGTTACCTTCAAGAAGAAGGTGTCGACTATGACGAAACCTTTGCTCCAGTGGCCAGACTTGAAGCAATACGTTTATTCTTGGCACATGCTGCTTATCGAAACTTCAATGTATATCAAATGGATGTCAAGAGTGCTTTCCTAAATGGAAAACTCGAAGAAGAAGTTTATGTGGAGCAGCCACCTGGTTTTGAAGATCTAACCAAGCCAAACCATGTTTATCGTCTTTATAAAGCGTTATATGGTCTTAAACAAGCTCCCAGAGCTTGGTATGACACTCTTTCTGAATTTCTTCTTTCTCATGAGTTTCAGCGAGGATCTATAGACAACACCCTCTTTATTTATAGAAAGGGTGCTCATGTTCTATGTGTACAAATATATGTCGATGACATCATATTTGGATCCTCCAGCAAGAAACTTTGTAATAAGTTTAGCTCACTAATGTCCTCTCACTTTGAAATGAGTATGATGGGTGAGCTGACCTTCTTCCTTGGTCTACAAATTCACCAACTTCCTGATGGTATTTTTATAAACCAAGAAAAATACATACGAGACATGCTGGCTAAATTTGATATGTCTAATATCACTACTAAGTCTACTCCTATGTCTCCTCCAAACAATCTCCATGCTGACCTTGATGGTAAGCATGTGAACCCCACTTTCTATCGTGGGATGATTGGCTCGCTGATGTATCTCACAGCGAGTCGTCCAGACATTATGTTTGCTACTTGCCTTTGTGCAAGATATCAAGCATCTCCCAGGGAGTCTCACCTTCTCGCTGTCAAGCGTATCTTCAAATATCTCAAAGGGACTTCCTCTCTAGGTCTTTGGTATCCCAAAGATTCTAACTTTGACTTAGTTGCATACTCTGATTCTGACTATGCTGGATGCATGTTAGATAGGAAAAGTACCAGTGGTGGATGTCAATTGTTGGGGGGAAGGCTGACTAGTTGGTCTAGTAAGAAACAGCATACAGTTTCCATCTCTACTGCTGAAGCAGAGTATGTGTCAGCAGCAAGTTGTTGCGCACAAGTCCTCTGGATGAAAAGCCAACTTGCTGACTATGACTTAGATTTTTCTAAAATCCCAATTATGTGTGATAACACTAGTACTATTGCCATCACACATAATCCTGTTCAGCATTCCAAAACTAAGCATATTGACATTAGGTATCACTTCATTCGTGATCATGTCGTGAAGGGGGATGTTGAAGTTTACTTCATCCCCACTGATGATCAACTTGCTGACATCTTCAGTAAACCTTTAGATGAAAAAAGATTCAAGGATCTCGTCAGCAGGTTGGGAATGCTAAATGGTGATTCTGCCACTTAACTTACATATCTTATGTAAGTTAAAATCTCTTGACTCTCATCAAGATCTTTCAGCAAGTTCAAGTGTGTCTTGCTTGCTACATATCAAGGCAATGAAGAGCCATAAGTCTTCATCTAGTCTAGCAGCAAACGGCTGCTGGTAAAGACATCTAAAATTCGTTGATCCCTGATGCTTTGGGAAAAAGCATAATAAAAGTAATAGGGTGTTGAAAGTCCCTATCTAGTCCAGCAGCAAACGACTGCTGGTAAAGACATCTAAAATCCGTTGATCCCTTATGCTTTGGGAAAAAGCATAATAAAAAGTAATAGGGTGCTGAAAGTCCCTATCTAGTCCAGCAGCAAACGGCTGCTGGTAAAGACATCTAAAATCTGTTGATCCCTGATGCTTTGGGAAAAAGCATAATAAAAGTAATAGGGTGTTGAAAGTCCCTATCTAGTCCAGCAGCAAATGACTGCTGGTAAAGACATATAAAATCCGTTGATGGCTGACAATTTGCCAAAAATTGTTTAATGCTCATCAGCATCCATTCTTTCTTTCTTTGTGGTGCTGATTAAAAACTTGGTAACCATTCTTTTTAATAAAATCGTGACTCTTCAGTGGATACCTCAATTTATCTGAGTGTATTCCACTACATATTATGTTAAATATTTTATTATTTATATCTCAAACGGTTACCTCGATTTTCTCCCAAATGGGCAACTTGTACATTGTACGCGCCGTATGAACTCGAGTACAGTTGAAATCGTGGTTCATATTGTCATATCCTACATCCCACATACGTACATATATATACAGTGTCCTATAATTTAATATAATATTTCTATGCCACGTATGAAAGAGAGTACATGTGACGACTCACTTTTTGCAATTATGGGGCCCATATCCATCCCATATATATTCACAATCTCTTCCATATTCCATCTTTTACGTTCATTTTTTTTCTCTCACAATTTTAAATATCTCTAATCATTCAAACATCTCTCAAAAAATCTTTCAAACTTCTCTTAACCTCACTCATATTTTCCAATCATCTCTAAAATCTATCAAATGACTTCTTCTCCTCAACAACTCGATCAACCAGAAATGATTCCAGCATATCTCATCTCTGAGAAATATGATCCAGAAGGGATCCCCTCCTCTAATCTTGTATCATTCCGGGCCTCGAAACTCATTATTAAGGCCAACAACTATCTTGGTTCTCCTAGTATCCCAAATAATGTAGAGGGATACTTCTCGATGTTGGACTTCATCAAAGGATGTGACGACAGAAGGACGATTTACAGAGATCCTGAGGAAATGCCTCTTCATCTCTTAAGAGAGTTTTGGTGGACTTGTGACTATGACAAGGTCAATGATGTTATCACTGGATCGGTGATGAAGGGAGAACACAAAATATCTATTACTGTTGATTCTTTGAGGTATGCTCTTCGTCTTCCTCAACAATCTGTTGAGCGACCATTTGTTGGTTTGGTATCCACCCAAGTATGGAAGGAATGGATGGCTACCATTGGTTATGGTACCAATATTGAACCTGTGCAAGCTGTGCACAGCAACCCTCAGAAGAAGTTCTTGCCAGGGGTGTGGAGGTTGTTGTTCACACATGTAATACAATGTCTTGGTGGCAACAGTGGATCATTTGATCAAGCCACTGCTACTCAGATGCAGATTATATATGCACTGGCAAATGGTCAATTTCTAGACTTTGCCAGTGTCATTTTTGAAGATCTTAAGGGAAAGGTCACAATAAAAAATAGATCAAGTTCAGTGCCATTTGCAAGATTTCTCTCACTGATCTTCAAACAAGAATTAAAGGAGAAGTACATGCTTCCTGGTGCTCAGTACATGCTGTCTCCCAGGATCGCCAATATTGTATATAAGACTCCGGCATGTGATCCAGAACAATTTGAAGCAAGATTTGTTGAGCCCACTCCAGCAATGAATCAGGTACTTCTCACTGTCTTTCCTGAACAATATGCACCAAACCCCTCTGGAGCTGGTGTGCTGGTAATCCCCCCAGTAGCCTCTAAAGCTCACAAGAAACCCAAAAATTAAGGAAATTAAAAATTCTTTCTTCTTCCACTTCACCTCCTCCTGCTGTCCCAAAACAGCAGCAGCGAGTACCAAAAGGCCCAACCATTAAGGTTAGGACGTCCTCACGGCCCAAGGACAATAGAAACCTAGCCAGCCCATCAGCAGTCTCAAAAAAGACAGCTGACGAGAATACGGGAAACAGACAACAGCCACCTCAAACTTCTGTAAGCGAGGTTGGTGTAGAAATTGGGTCATCTTAGCCCATTAGAGTTGAGTCTACCACTCCAATAATTCCTTCCTCTTCTCAACCCTTTGAGTCGCTGTCAGCAGCCAGATCACAGGTGATGCTAGAGACAGCCAATTCTACGGCCAATGATTAGTTAGTGCCACAACACACTGACTCTGAGGCACCCGGTTCCCTTGACCCTTTAAATTTTTCGGTTCAAGCAAGGCGTGTTGATATTGAGGATGTCGAGAATGTAGTGGTGGAGTCTGGTGCTGGAGATGAATTGGTTGATAATGTTGTGGGTGCTAGTGATATGACTGCTGAAAGTGCTGATGAGTTCGCACAAGGACACTTTGTGGAGAGCGGTGGATTTGATGTTGGTGATGATGTTGACTTTGATGATGAAGAGAGTGATTTAGAGTTGGATGATTTTATGGTTGAGGATTTCTAGCTGGATTCCTCCACCCAGGCTGATGTACAAGTTAGTGATATGGAGGAGGATGCTGATAAGGAAACTGCTGCTGATGATAATGTAGCAGTCACTGAAAATCCTGAAGATGTTGCTGCTGACACTAACACAGAAATTGTTGATATAGTAGCTACAATTGAACAAGCAGATGTACAAGCACAGGGCATGCCTTCTTCCTTCTCTAGTGCTTTTGGATGTACCTCTGGCAAGCCTACTGATGTACCATTAACTGCCAAAGAGTTGCGACTCTCCTTCAATACCAACTCCTTCAATACCAACTCTACTGAATGATCTCACCAAGGCTGCTTCCATTGCAATTAAAATGAAAGACGTTGAAGACGATGACTTGGTAAATACATTAAAAAGCTGGTGTCTCATGCAGAAAGACAACTCTGCCAGCATCGATAAGATCAAAGAAAAATCCATCTCCATGGTTGCTGATCAAACTAAGCTGCGCATATTTTCCTCATCTATTAGAAGAGATCAGCAAGCCATCAGGGGAGTTACTCGATCGCTGTGTAGAACTGGAAACGCCACCAGAATGCTTGCAAAGAAGGCATCCTATAGAAGTAACGCTGCCGCTGCTGAAGTTAAGAAGCTTGCTGACCTGGTGTCTCCCCTTATCACCCAGGTTGAGAACAATTCTAAGGCAATCAGTGCCTTGGAAACACAATTGGCCAGTCTTCCTCCTCCTTAAGTCTCGTATACTGAGGAAGATCGTAAGTGCCAACAGAAACTGGAGGCAGAAGTTGGGGAAATTAAAAACATGCTAACCCAACTTCTCAACAAGAAAGATGCCCCTACAACAACTGTGGAGGTTGTTATCAATAATACAACCTCCAAGGGGGAGAAAGCTGATGCTGTCATCTTGGATCTTGTCTCTGAAGCAGTAAAAAAGGCAGTGGGTAATATGTTTGAAGACACTGCTGACAAGGTCCTGGATGAAGATGATAATAATGCTACAGCCACTGAAACAACAAATGAAGAAAGAGCATTAGTGGTTGTAGAAGAAACAAGTCCCCCTGCTGGTACTGAGGGAGAGACTTTAATAAAGGAAGCTGCTGGTCTTCCCTCTGCTGAAGCTGAGGAGGAGATAGGTGGATATGCTGAGGGGGAGCAACCATTGAATGTTAGTGATGCTCCTCAGGCTCAAAACGTGCTTAATGAAGAAGAAGAGGAATTAAGTCCTCGAACATTAAGAGCACGATGGGAAGCCGCTCGCATTCAAGAAATGGAGACGGATAGATCAAGAGAAATGCTCCTTATCTTTCATCCTCGCTATGTTGCAAATGCTCAAGTCACTCAGATAACTAAAGCTAGAAGGAAGCAGCTAATAGACGCTGGCATTCTCAGTAGACCATCTTCCTCACTCACTGCTCAAAACATATCCATCACTTCCCCGGCAGGCAATCAATTTCAAGTGATTGATGTTCTCTCTCTTACCGCCGAGGGAAAAACTCAAGAAGAGGCAGTGGAGGAGCTAGACAGAATAAAGTTAAACCAGGAGAATGAGAAGAAAAATCTGAAGTTCATTTCCCAGTTGGCTCTTTCCGAGAAGGATCAGATGGATGCTGAACAAAAGATGTTGCTGACCACTGGTGGGCCTTAAGCTCTCTTTAGACAAAAGCAAACTGATGTAGAGCAGCGATTAAAAGAAAAGAGAGAGAAGTTTGAGAGTGAGAAGGCCAAGTGGATAAAAATCATGAATGACAGAAAGAGGAAGGAAAGAATAACTGCTGCTGAGGTCCATAAAGCAGCATTGGGAACTAAATCAAATCTGAAGTTCGTAAGGGAAGGGGACACTGCGCCAACAGGAATTGAAGATGTGAAGATCACCAACCTTGGAGCTTCAGAATGGTTTGAAATCTACATGCTGATCAAGAACAAAAAGGCTGCCAGTTATGTACACCTTTAGAAGATGCTGAAAGACTATTTTGATAAAGCTCTGAAGTTTGAAACAAAGTTTAAGGCAGACCTCCCATTGCTGAGAGCTGTCTTTGGGACCCCAGTAGTTGTTTCTCTGTCAGCAGGCAAGTGTGTACCTAAAAGAAAGCATGCTGAAAGACCCTCGCTTGCTGATCTTCCTCCTATTCCCACTAATGCTGGTTTAAACCTGAAGCTTCCTCCCAGAGCTTTCTTTGAAGAAGGGAGAGTTCTTGAACAACCTGCTGGCATCTTCTTCAACAACTTTCAAAATGATGAACTCTTCTTCCGCATCGCTGAAATGGAAAGGCATCCACTGGATTTCTGATTGGCCTCAGGAAAAGGTTTGTCAAGGTGTCGAGTGCTAGCTCGGTCATCAGCATGATAGATGAGGAGCTGGCAAAGCCTCATAGAAGAGATGATCCAGTGCTGAGGATAGCCAAGCAGGAAGAAGCTTTGAAATCGAAGCAGTAATGGCTTCCAATGTCTTTAATATTTAATTTGTATTGCTTGTAATATTTTTAATGTGAAATAAAGACATTTCTTCTTCACTCATACATGACTTTAGACTTATCCTATCAATAAGTCTCCTCAGCAAATAGGGGGAGATTGTTAAGTCTGGGATTCACTGATGAGACTTGCTTGCTCACGTGTGTCGTCAGCAAGCCTTTAGCAGGTCTTCAGCGAGTCCAGTGACTCATCTTCAGTAGGTTGAATTATCCAATATGTATGTCATGGCGGGAAGAATTTAAACAAGATGAAGACAAGAAGTCACATGGTGGTTAACCAACTGTAATTTGCCTTGTTTGGCAAAGGTACAGTTGGGACCAAAACAAGGGTTTTTCTCTTTCATACCCGTTTTGGTAAAGAAGACAATGGCACATGATTCAAGTACGATGAGCCAATAAGATGTCGACAACCACCATCGTGTCATGATCAAGGAAGGCTAAGTTGCCCTAATTTCTCTCTATAAAAGGCAACATAGCCGCATTGTATCAAGTGTGTTAGTCACCTTGAAAGTGTGTGTCACTTGTAATTGTTCAAGTTTTTAGTGTGTCTAGACTTAGCAATTAACTTTGTTCATTTGTATTCTTATAAGTCAAGTGTATTAGATCGACCATGTATTCAATGATACATATGATTATACTTGCATTGATTTATTACAATTGAACTTGTTGTTGTTCTTGTTATTTATCTTCTTATTTACTTGTCTAATTTAAATATAACATAAGTTGTGCATTCGTGGACCATCAGTAAATAAAAAAAAGTTAAATAAAAAATTTCATAGAATTACAAAAAGGTTTAAAATAGCATAAAAATAATATAATTTTGACAATTTGAGTACGAATAGCAATATATGTTATTATTCTTATTATATGTTATTTATATATTAATTACTTATGGTATTTTATAATAATTAATAAGGGTTTATTTTGACAAATCTAATAAAATATAAGTATTAGTACTCTCATTAATAAAAGTTGAAATAATTAATTTTGATCTAATGGTTTAAAATCAAAATTGGAACTCCTCCAAGGGTTCCTATTTGTTTAAATTTTAATATAGGACCTTGTTATGTGTGTGTGTGTGTGTGCGCGCGCGCACGCGCAAGTCATTTTAGGACCACTTATTTTAAGACCAATTTTAGGACATGTGTTTTTTGTAACTTACACACCACCATGATCATCTCCGATCACCACCATGATGTTCCGGCCACCGCGTCGCCGGAAAATCATGTGTAAGAAGTTACACATGTGTAAGTTAACTTACACATGATTTTCCGGAGACGCAGTGTCCGGAAAGACTTAGTGTTCTTACAAAAAAGTCTTGTATATCGTAATAGATGATGATGGTGGTGTGTAAGTTACAAAAAACACATGTCCTAATTGGTCCTAAAATAAGAGGTGGTCCTATATATATGAGAGATATCAAATGAGAAGGTGTGTTAACAAGAGAAGGGAGAGAAGGTCCTATTTGCCAATCAGAGTGTGACACGTCGCCTCTAAAAAAAATACACGATGGCATTTTTGTAAATAATTTAACTTCAAACCTAAGCTGACCCAATCCACCTCAAGCTGACCTAACTCAAGATGACTCAGCCCAAGCTGACCCACCTTAACCTGGCCCAGCCCAAGCTGAATCAGTCCAAACTGAACTAACCCAAACTGACCTATCCTAAGCTGACCCAACCGAACCCCAAGCTAACCCAACCGAACCCCAAGCTGACCCAAACCCGTAATCTACATTTGTATAGATTATGTGTAAATTATGTCAAGCTAACCCAACCCCAAACTGAACTAACCTGACCAGACCCCATGCTGACCCAAACCTGACCCAACCCAGAACCCAAGTTGACCCAAAACCCATAATCTATATTTGTGTAGATTAATCTACATTTGTGTAGATTATGTGTAAATTGTGTTAAGCTAACTCAACCCCAAGTTGACCCAACCCAGATGCCAAGCTGACCCAAAACCCATAATTTAACGTGTCAAGCTGACCCAACCTGACCCGAACCCCAATGCTTTATAGGATAGTATAGACAACACATAATGTACAAAACTAGGTTATTTTCCGCGTAATACGCGAGATTAATATATTAAGTTTTTATAATAACAAATGGATTTATTTGTTGATAACAAACAATGTAAAAGAATGTTTAAGTTTTAAGTGTAAATTGAGTAGGTTTATGCTCTTTTAAGTTAGGTAAGCTCTCTTAAATTATGTCATCTTTAATCTCCAACTTGACCTAATATTCACATGTATATTATAAGTTTAAGAAGTGATTATTCAAGATCCATTAATTTAGATTATAGCATTTGATTTAAATCGAAGATGAAGCACAAATATAAAAGATAAAGTTGGGTATAGAAGTCAGCTTTAGATTTACAGTCAGCTAGGATGAACAACCTTGGCGATTACGATCGTACAAATGTCCTAAGATGCTTTCTCTTCTTCTGATTGTTAGAATCAACCTTGAGATTTGATAGACAAAAAGATAAAAGGTACAGGCTACCCAACTAATTCTCAAACGTTAGTGATTGTACTTTATGTGAGTTGTTCTCTCTCTAGTTGACGATGAAAAAGTTTGTTGTTAATTATATTAAAGTTAATTGCTAACTTTATATATATTTTATTATATAAATTAATAATAATACACAAACCTTAATCATCCAGCATAAAAAGACTAATGTTTTGTTTAGTTAATTTAAAATTTATTTTTCAATGATTATATCATTAAAGTAACTATTTTTTCATCATTAATCATCATATATGAATTTATTAAATTGAAATTAAAATTTTATAAATTTAAAAAGGTATAATGACTTAAATAAACTTAAAATGTATCGATAAATTCATACTTTTTCCTAATTATGAATTAAGAAAAAATAAATAAATTAAAAATGTATCCATGACGAAGTTAATAAAAGTGATGATCATCCATATTAAAAAACAATTATTTTGACAATTCATTATTCATTCACAATCGTATTTACCTTTGGAATCCATGTTAACTAAATAATGCTCTCTATGTCCCATATTAAATGTCTAATTTTGACTTGTCAAGTCTTCAATTTTAAACTTTGTCCGTAAAAGTATTTGTTTATATTATATAAAACTTCATATAAGTTATATGGACGGACTGAGTTTTCAATGTACTTTTTATTGATATAACTTTCATCAACTATTATATCACACAAACAAAGATATTTATGGTCAAAGGTACAAGTAGAAGACTTGTCAAGTCTTCTACTTTAAACTTTGACCGTAAAAGTACTTGTTTATATTATATAACACTTCATATAAGTTATATGGACGGATTTAGTTTTCAATACACAAACAAAGATATTTATGGTCAAAGTTACAAGGGTCAAGTCTTCTGCTTTAAACTTTGACAGTAAAAGTATTTGTTTATATTATATAAAACTTCATATAAGTTATATGGACGGATTGAGTTTTCAATGTACTTTTTATTGATATAACTTTCATCAACTATTATATCACACAAACAAAGATATTTTGGTCAAAGTTACAAGCAGAATACTTGACAAGTCAAAATTGGACATTTAATATGGTACAGAGGGAGTAATAAATAATATAATAATATTACAATTTGTAAAGGAGAGAATGAGAAAGTCGACTCACTATTACGAGTATTTATTTATATTTATGGAATACTTTAATAATTAATAAGGGTATATTTTGACAAATATTGTAAAGTATAAGTATTAATATCATCATTTTATAAACATAAAATAATTAAATTTGATCTAATGATAATTAATCAAAAATAGAACTCATCCAAGAGTTTCTATTTGTTTAAGATTGAATTTATAACCTTGTTATATATATAACTAGATTATTTTTTCTGCGTAATAAGCAAGAATATTATAAATCTATCAAAAGGTTAATATGTGAAAACTAATATTTTGACAAATATAAATAAAAGATGTTAAAATAATAAGAGTATCAAGTTTAAATAAGTTATGTTGAAAGGACTAAATTTGTTACTAAATATTCTGGAAAAGCAACAGAATAATAAAAAATTACGTCAAGTGACTCAGGCTAATTTGTTTCACGGTTCAAGGAAAAAAATAGTTAGCAAATGTGCTAATCCAAAGAAACAAAATATATCAAATATAAAATAGGTCATCGCTTGTTACATTGTTATTCCGAAAGTGTACATTGTTGTGACATTTCTACAATGACCACTACCAAAAAAAATTTTTTTATTTTTAATTTTATATATGTATATAATAAAATATATTTTTTTAACTAATTAATAACCAGTTAAAATGCTTGTTTGAAATGCTATTAATATTATAAACAAAAGTCAATCACAAGTTTACATAATTTCATAGTTTTTAATTTAGTAACTATTTTGATTTAGTTTTATCGACTGATAATAATCATATAACCATATATCTGCACAATCTGACTTAATTTATAAACACTATTTACGATTAAAATAATATTTTGAGTGATATAAAAAAGATAAAAACGTATTAAATCAAACTTTAAAAAAAATATATAATCCAATGATTAAACTTGATTTTATAAGGCCACCTATCCAATGATTAAACTTGATTAAACAAAATATATTAAAAAAACCTAAAATTTGATTTTATTATCATAACATAATGTGAGTATAAATATCATATTTATAAGGCCACCTATCCAATGCATTACATGGACATAATTATATATATTGGTAGATAGATTAAAATTATAACTAACTCTAATCTTATCTTTAAATCTTTATATATAATAAAAGACAATTGACCTAATACCTTATTAATCAATTATATCTCTCGATTTTATCAAGTTAAAAATTGATGATGTCATTATTAATATAATAATAAATAAAAAATCGTAATAATTATTATCTAAATATATCTATAAATTATATTTATATTAATGTTTGTAAAAAAAATCTCACAAATTTACAATTTTTAGGAATATATATCGAACTCTTTTAAGATGTTGTCTACGTATTATACAGAACTCTTTTAAGATGTTGTCTACATATTATACATTTGTACTAGAAGTAAATTAGGTTTGTATGGAATTGTTAATTTGTCAAGATTATTTATTTATTGTTTCTTTTAATAAATGATTTAATAATTTATTGATGGGTATTTGTTTATTGTATTTTTGGCTACACTTTTTAAAAAATTTGTGATTGTAAACAAAAAGTATAGATTAAAGTAATTATAAATTAAGTATTTAGTGAGAGTAAAAAGTGTGTTTATTATTGATGGAAAACAAAAAAGTATAAATTTGTGAGATTTTTTCTATAAACATTAATATAAATATAACTTTATAGATATATTTGGATAATAATTATTACGATTTTTGATTTATTATTATATTAATAATGACATCATCAATTTTCAACTTGATAAAATCGAGAGCTATGATTGGTTAATAAGGTATTAGGTCAATTGTCTTTTAGTATATATAAAGATTAAGAAGGGTTAATTTTGATAAATCATATAAACTATAAGTATTAATACTGTCATTAATAAAAGATAAAATAGTTAAATATGATCTAATGGCTCTAAATCAAAGACGAAATTTATCCAATGGTTCTTATTTGTTTAGAGATGAATTTAAGAACTTGTTATATATATATTGGTAGATACACAAACCTTAATCATCCAAAATGAAAAGACTAATGTTGTGTTTAGTTAATTTAAATTTTATTTTTCCACGATTATATCATTAAAGTAATTATTTTTTCATAATTAATGATCATATTTGAATTTATTAAATTGAAATTAAATTTTTATAAATTTAAAAAGATATAATGAGTTAAATAAACTGAAAATTTATCTATAAATCCATACTTTTTTCTAATTATGAATTAAGAAAAATTAAATAAATTAAAAAAGTATCTATGACGAAGGTAATAAAAGTGATGATCATCCATATTAAAAAACAATTTTTTTGACAATTTATTATACATTCACAATCGTATTTACCTTTGGAATCCATGTTAACAAAATAATAACAAATAATATAATAATATTACAATTTGTAAATGAGAGAATGAGAAAGTCGACTCACTATTATTTATTTATAATTTTGGTATATTTTAATAATTAATAAGGATATATTTTGACAAATATTGTAAAGTATAAGTATTAATATCGTCATTTTATAAACATAACATAATTAAATTTGATATAATGGTTATAAATCAAGGATGGAACTCATCCAAGGGTTTCTATTTGTTTAAGATTAAATTTATAACCTTGTTATATTATGAACTACTAAAATGTTAATATGTGATAAACTAATATTTTGACGGATTTAAATAAGAGATGTTAAAATAACAAAGGTATCAATTTTAACTAAATTCTGTTAAAACGACTAAATTTGTTACTATATATTCTACCAAGGCGCCAGAGTTAGGAAATTACGCCAAATGACTTAGGCTAAGTTACTACATAGTCCAAGAAAAAAAATTAGTTACAACGTGTGCTAAAATATCGTTTTAACAATGTAACACCACCAAGTAAATATATTTTTATCTTTATATATAATTAATAAAATACCGTTTTCGTAACTAATTATTAACCACTTAAATGTTTTGTTTGAAATGTTATTTAATATTATAAACAAAAGTCAATCATGATTTCATAGTTTTTAATTTAATAACTATTTAGATTTAGTTTTATTAGTTAATAATAAGTATATGTTTAAAACCATCTATCTGGTACATTACATGGCCACAGTCCGACTTGATTTATAAACACGATTTACAATAAAAAAAATCTTTTGAGTGATATATAAAAGATAAAAACCTATTAAATTAAACTGAAAAAAAATAATCCAATGATTAAAATTGTATATAATGTTAGTAGCCCCATAGAAAAAGAGACTAAAATTTGATTTTATGAACATAACTTAATGTTATTATAAGGGATTAGTATCATGTAATGTAATATCATGGGAAATAACTAAAGTCGTGTGTATTGTATGTAAGCAACTCGAAATTATGTTCATTGTATGTAAAAAAAAACATACTTGGCAACCATATATAGCTGTCATTTGTTTAGATTTTGATTGGTCATTTTCTTATATACAATAAACATAATTTCGAGTTGTTTACATACAATACACACGATTTTAATTATTTCCTAATATAGACATTCCTTCAAAGTTTGTTACATTCCATGATACTTATCCCTTATTATACATATCACATGTATAAGATCATCTATCTAGTGAAATAGATGGACATGATTCTTGTCTCTAGTAATACAGAAACACACAATAAGTTTTTTTTCCTTTTAAAATGTATTGTTGTACATGAAAGTACAAAATCTTGAATTACATTTGTAAACAATGTTAAAGGTTGTAATCAAAGTTATTAATCTTTATTTTATATCTATCAATAAACTAAAACAGGATAGATATGTTTTTGAAATGGCACATGGCGTAATCCTTGACCGACACGTATTCTTTTAATTAATTTATTCTATCTCTCAAACAAAAAAGATACATAATATTCTTCTTTTTTATATATATTAGTTTTGCGTATTAATGTTTAAAATTATAGTTGTCACTCAGAATATAAAAAAAATCCTAATTGTTATGTAATTACCATAAGACATGTAATATAGTTATATAATTATGAGGTAAGACCGTGTTCGTTCGCAAGGATTGGAAAGACTAGTTGTTTGAAGAAATGGTTTGTAAAACGGGTGTTATTTCGAAAATCCTTTTTGACAATAAAATTGAAATTGATTTGCAAGGCAAATTGCATAAATTTAAAAAGAACTTTAGACAATAATATTAAAAGTCATCCATCTTGACTTCACTTGACTTCAAATGTGATTGCATTTAATTAAGACCAAATTCATTTGAGTTTAAAGATAGCCGTGACGAGAATAAGGTGCTTGATGAGTTTAAAATTTATAAAAGTACCAGGTTAACTTCTCTACTACACTCACTCACGGGTAGTAGACCCGTTCGTTCATAGTATAGTAAATAGGTAAGACCAGGTTCGTTTGCAGGGACTATGTATAAGAACTAAGCTAGGTGTGATTCTAGGATTTGGGGGTTTGTCACGATTTAAATAAAACTAAAATAATAAAAACATAAATTGATTGATTTAGCAAAACAATAATAATATAAACATTGCATCTATTTGGAACAGTTCACATGCCATGATCATTTAGAAAACAGTTTAGATATGTTGAAAAACTCTTCTCACGTATGGATTCTCGTTAGATTCACCAAACTATTTAGTAGTGTTGTCGTTAGACTCACATTACCGTATAAACAGATTCTCGTTAGATTCACTGCTATGCCTTAAGACCCGAGTTTTGTAACTATGACTCAATCTTTAATGTAAGTCAAGATTCTTTTGGGTTTCTTAAAAAGTTACTTGACACTGATTACCCTAGTCACCCGGATCTGGTTTCCGTTCGCCAGATCAACTAGATTAACCTAATAAAACACATGTTCAGTTGAGCAAAATTATTAGTTAACCATCGCTCGCTCGGTTACAAGTCAAGAGACTACATTAATTATAGACCGATTAATGTTTCACAAACATGTTTAGTGACCCTGAGGCTTTAGCTCAAGTTCGACCAAACCAAATCAGTAAAACAAGATTTGTATATGAAAACCAATAACATTTGTCTGACTCAATAACCATGGATCTTCGACAAGCATAGCAACGGTTCAACTATCTAATATAGAAAACTATCATGGCATGATCACATTATCTAAATAGATGCAAAACTACTTAGCTACTCATGACAAGATAATTAAACCTAACAATTATTAAAATAAATAAATCCATAACAATAATTGTCAAATAATAGTCTTGCAATAGTAACCTAATAACAATAATAAAAGTACTAATAGTAAAAGGAAAGGATCAAACTAAAGAGTGAAGAACGGATGATGTCGGGTTACTGCTGATCACGCCACGGTGACTTACGCATGCGCCATACCGAACACTCTCCTAGTTGTTGAAGAACCCTCCTAATATTGAATGCGGCTGCTACTAATTAATTATGATATAGAAACTGATTGATTGTTTGTGCTTGATTTTCTGGATGATATGGAGGTGTTAAGAGGGTTTAGATCTGGTGGAAATACCCTAAAAACGGCCCCCAAGTCGACTGGAGGAAGCAAGCTACGACCCTAGGGTTTTAGATGGGTATTTATAGGTTTTCGGATAAAACCTAGCTGAACTGGGTTGACCGGCGACGCTGGTGGGCTCACCAACGACGCAGGTGGCTGGGCCTGATGGGCCAGCGGCGCTGGTGCTACTTCAGGATGACTTCCAGAAGTTCTAGAGTGAAATGAGCGCCGCTGGAGGATTCAGGTCCAACACGAAAGTTGTAGATCTTTCTCTTGCCTTTCCGTGGATAGTTTACTCGTCAAAAACGGAGTCCGTATGAAGAAGTTATGCCCAAGATACTAATACGTGGTTGCATGCTTCATGTCGGCCTCTAATTCTTCATGATCCGCTTGCTAGTCTTCGTCCAAATGTCTTGTGGCTTCTTAGGCTTCCTTCTTGAGTCACTTCATGCCATTTACCCTCTCTCGCATCTTCCGTGAAACTACATAAACATACGTTTCATTAAGTACCAATAGTTTCGGAATAATAACTCATTTAGACATAGAAATGAAGCCTTTCACTACGGGTTTTTATCACAAAATGGACGCTCATCAGTGCTCACGTGGTACCACCAACCGCGAACAAATTACCGAATCACCTAAGTGCTAGTTAAATTACCCAAGCCGGTACCACCAAAGGAAAGACAACTTTTCCAACAATTAGTTTTATTCACTATCGAATTAACAATCGCACCTATGTGACAATAACGTGGTACCACCAACCGCTATGAATCACGTTGACAAAATTACTCTTTACTTAAAATGATATTCACTATCATACCATGAACTAGTGATAATTACTCATAGACAAGTAACCGTTTTAAAATCATATATACATTCAACTGGTACCACCAATGAAGAAATATATGCAACCAATATCATATTTAATTATCAAAAAGAATTAAATCACCAAGATCACGGAACAACGATAATTAAATAAACCCTTTTGAATAAAAATATTGCAATCACATAATTCGTCCCGTTACATCAAGGTGGATGATTAAACGTTTAGCCACTCATGATCAACTCAAAATAATAATTAAAATAGAAGAGAAACATGATGTACCAATCGTTTGAGAAATTGAAATTGCAAGATAATTAAAATAGATACAATCTAGATGGGTGCTCGTGAATCTTCAATGAATCCGCCTAAGTGAAAACTTGCTTGGAGATCGAAGAACCCTTGTAGAACAGCTCCTAGAAAGACTTTGGATACTTTTGATAATTAGGGTTTTGGTTTATAAATATACCCTCACGACATCTGATGCAGAAACACTCCAAATCTTCAATTCCCGTGCACCCACTGCGGCGCAATGGTGTTGTGATGTCCCTCACTGCGGCGTAGTGAGGTGATGTTGACTTTGACCTTCGGCGACTGCGGCACAGTGGGCATGATTCCCCTATACTGCGGTGCAGTGGGCATGATTCCCTTGCTGATTGCGGCGCAATCCTTTCCTTGCCATCCCCACTACGGCGCAGTGGGGATTAATCAATTAATTTCCGTGGAATTGGGCTGCGGCGCAGTGGGCATAACATCCCTCCACTGCGGCGCAATCGTTGCCTGTGTAAATCAAACGTTTTTCGATCTCGAATACTTGCCGAGCTCTGCCGTCTTTTCTACCTAAATCAACTCTCGATTATCAAATCAACTTCTGGGCCAATAAATCTTCCGAAAATGTGCAAGATGAGCGTGAAACCACTAACAAACACCATAAACGTGCCAAATGCACATAAAATCGACTTAAATTACATATATATATGGCCATTAATGATGTGGGTAATGGGTATAAATTAGTCACATCAAATCCCCCCACACTTGAGCATTGCTTATCCTCAAGCAAATCCGGAATTTAAGTAAAAGCTTTCCTTGACAATCAAACTATCAAACAAGTGACAAGTATCAAAAAGAAGCAACACCAAGCGTGTCGAATGACAAAAAGCGGGTGAAGCAGTTTTAATCTTAAATGAAAGCTCGAAATGTTTGACAATACCTGAACAATCCGCAAGCCACGATAATCAACTAAGCATAAGTGAAAAAAAGAACCTATCAATATCATTTTACTCCAACAAACTTACTTTCTAGGTTGAATATATGAAAAATCACTCATAGCTCAGTCGTAATGTATACTTTTTTACCATAGGCTTGAACTAGGATCGTCACTCCACCAAAACGGTGCAAGGATCAAGTACATCATCAAAATAGGCATAAAGGTAGTTGTATACTAAAACTAAGGCTATGTATAAATGAATATGTACAACATAGTCTAATCAAACCCATAGTCTAATCAAACCCATACCATTGATTGCCATGGGAAATTTACAGGTTAAAGGTGAAAGGTAAGAAACAAAAGTATATAGTATATATATATATGATAAATGTACAACATAGTCTAATCAAACCCATACCATTGATTGCCACCAAACCACCAACCCATAAGATGCCATTCCGCGAACACACCTCCAAAGTACCAAGCAATCCCGACACCATTGTGGTGTATTAACTTCAAACAACTTACAATCAACCAAGTCTTCCATGATACAACAAACTTTCAAGACATTTGAAAATGAGAAATACCCACTAGTAGCCCAAGTTCTTTCTTCTTCTTTTTTTTTTTTTTAATTTTTCTGTTTTTCAATTCTTTTTATTCTTTTGAACCATTTTTACTCTACTACTAGATACCCTCTTACAATGATAAACATGTCTATTACACTTCACTTTCTTTGTTTGAACAATCCAAGACAATCTTCAATAACTTAACCCATTGAGATATTCTCATAGACAAGAATATTCCACGAATCAACCCACTGAAACTCTCCCAAACCATCCAAACAAACCATGACAATCAATGGCCCCCCAGATTAGACTATCGGTATAGTAAGGTATAATTAGGTAAAGTTAACATAAATAGGTGGATTTATACAATGGAAAAGGTAAAGTTAAAGGGATGTATATGTGTATAATTTACTCTAAGGTATACAAAGAAAGGAAAAATGTATGTATATACAAATATATGTATAAGGTTGTATAGTAGGGGTATGGATATACAAAAGAAAAATGAAAAGAAAGAAAGAAAAAGTAAGGTCAAAGCTAAATGCCAATTCGTCATCCGATGTACTCGTCATGATCACCAGGCCAAGTTCTAGAATCAACACATCACCGGTATACTCTTATCAAGAAAAGAACCCGGAAATGGCTTAGAAATACCTTAAACACGCACATCCTAGTGCAGGGCATCAAAATGAAAACCCTTACTCCCGAATAAATCCAAGAGCCTAAGAGAGGGACGTATTTACGAGGCAATCAAACCATAACCGTAACCTGACACAACTATATATGAAATGATGAAATCTCACAATTGGGTGTTTTGGATATATATGAGTATGCAAGTAATGTTATCAATCCCAAAGGACTAGCCAAACAACCGTTCAGAACACACTTCACCAATTAAAAATTTTGTCAGGGAAAAATTTTGTAGTAAAATTGCTTATTAAGTTAAAAATTAAGTGTCAAAAGCAATTTACCACAAGAACAAGTTCAACTCAAGTTTAAAAATCATATCAACTTCTATTATCCCGCCAAATTGAAAGCACCAGTTTTAAACATGCACATCACAGTAAAGAGCTCAAAATGGAGACTCATACCCTTAGATAGAATCCAAAGGCCTATGAGAGGGACACATGAACAAAATGAATAGAAAACTCAATGCCAACATAACAAAAGCCATAAACCCGGTAGCTTAAACCTATTTGCCACCCCCCACACCTAAGATGGACAATGCCCTCAATGTCCATATTCGGTCAAACAAAAGTAAATAGGGGTAAGCGACATAGAAAAATAAGAGCACATACCGGAATAAGGAGACATTCCGTTTTAAAACAAGTTAGTCGACCCCGTGTCACAAATGGCACTTCCAAAATAGGAAGAACACTTTGGTTGGCGGGAGAAAACAACTTGTACCAAAACAGAAGGTGTGAGAGTTGTGTGTGCATCATACATATAATCAACACTAAAGCGCTGAACTTACTGCCAGCATACGCACACCATCACACAATCAACACATTGATGCCATAGAATATAGATGAGAAGAGAATCCAAGGGGTTCCCCCCACACTTGTATTGCGCTATAGCCATCAAATGTAAAAACCTGCTTTACTTGCATCAAAATTAAACCAAATTTCCAAGATTATCAAAGTAGTAACTGTTTCATTCAACAAATAAACCTAAGAAATGAAAAGAAAATACAAATGCAAATGAAATGTCTCATCACCCCGTAGGGTGGATACCAACAGAAATAAAGAACAGAAAATACGAAATAATGTATTGAGTACAATCATCCAGATACCAAAAGTAAATATAAATCAACCAACATATGACCCCATCCCACGGGACCGGATGGAAGTCATCATCATCACTGTCATCAATCATACTGTCCAGGGTGCAAGAAACTAGGTGGAGCAAAAAGATCCGTCACCCAGTTGTGGTCCTCCTCCTGTCCCGAGCCACTGCCACCATAACCACTGCCTGCCTGATCACCAACATGTCCTGAACCTCCAGTAGTAAATCCTCCTGAGTCGCTAGTAATATCGGCGAATCCAGAAGTAGTACCTGCAGTAAAACTAGGCATAGAGGAAGAAATACCAGCATCACCACCCGTGTATCGACCAAACTAGACCGGCCCTCTAGGAGATCCTCCCAAGTCATGGGGCCGTGAAAACAAGTCCATCTGGGCGGGCGTAGAGAAGAAAGAACCGCCGTCTTGTCTGTATGGTGGAACACGGATGGGTGGTGGGCTAAATTCAGGAATCGGGTCGGGTCTGACAAACTCCTCCCCCGCGAACTGGGCCTGCCACATCGGCCTATAGTAATCAAGAGTGTAGTTAGTGTACCCCTGCTGGGACCCTAACCAAGTGATCTCCTGATCCATACGACGCTGATAATCATCAAAAGCCTGGCGGCTAGCCTGCTGTCCCTCAGAAATCTGTTGAAGCTGGGCTCCCAACGAGGTCAAATTAATACCTGCCTGACCTCTCCTCCTCGGCGGCTCCTGTAGAGCATCCCCCATCTCTACATCCTCAGCTGCCTCCACAATTGGAGGTGGTGCAGCTATCACTCCCTCATCATCCAGCAATCTTGCCGGTTGACCCCCCTGCGCCTTCCTCAAAATCTTAGCCTTAACCAATTCTTTCTCCTCTAAACTCTCCAGATGAACGGGTGGGGAATGATCAGTCTGACAGTCCTCGGACTCAAAAATACCCATCCTCCTATAGATTCGGGTGATAAAATGTCCCAACACCAACATATAATCACAATGGTTGCACATCCTGTCCAAAATAACCATAGGGGCTAGTGCAAACCTGCTCGGTGCCTGCTCAGAAAACAGTTTAATAAGCCATAAATCTGTTTGGTACACTTTGTCCCAGTGAGTGGACCTTTGTACCAAAAACGTAACAATCAGGCGGTACAACAACCTCAACCGTACATTCTTAATTTTAGAAACACTAACCATACCACCAGACGGCCAAGCTTCTCCCCCAGAAATACGAGTCCAATACTTTGCTATGGACTCACCATCACCAATATCCTGCTTAACATATAACCCTTTCCTCAACAGTGCCCTAAACTCCGGATTAGCTAACTCCTCCCTTGAATACATTCCACAGTAATACCCGAACTATGCTATAGAAAATTTTCTTTGAGTTCCCCCACAATTGAATGCAACACATCTCTCTTGAAAAATGTCCTTCACCTTATGCAGTTCCTTCGACAATTTCACAGTCGATAAGAACTCTAAACACAACTCGCTATACACCAGTTCCCGGTTACCAAACACATTGTGCCACAAACTACTAGTAACAACCCGGTCTCCCACTTGAGCCTCAACCCGAAACGATCTGTTTATATCACCCTGAATACCAAAATGTTGAGCAGCAGTAGGGTGGAGATACCTAGGTGGGCAAGCCATGTGTTTATGAATGATGAACAACTTATTGAGATAAGTGTTTATGTGGTTGCTTGACCCCCCTGAACTCGAGCCAAGCATGTTTTTCATTGAGTTGTCCCAGCCAAAATTTGAGAGTTGGTGGTTCTGGTTGTTGTCTTGCAGCTTTAGCGGGAACCTCCGCAGTCCCATTAGATTGTCCCAGTTCGAGGTTTTTCCTTTTGTCAACGCCGGTAGCATCCTACAATCACAAACCATAAGATAAACAATTATGTTAAACAAGGATTACTAAACTGAAAACCATTCTCATAAACGAACAAAAATTGGGCAGGAAAGGTGGCCCACTGCGACGCAGTGGGCATCAACACCCCCTCATTGCGGCTCAGTGAGGCATAGGAACAATATGGGACAAGACTTCCCACTGCATCGTAGTGGGACTTGGCATTCCCTCACTACAGCGCAGTGAGGTCAAAGGCATGTGCAGGTCACGAGCAAGTCACTGCGGCGCAGTGGCCAAAACCCACCACCACTGTGGCGCAGTGGTTTGAATATCTGGGCAACTTCTTCAATTAATTCACGAATTTAAGCAAACTAATCGGGGTAATTAATCATTCTAACATTTATATTAAGCATCAATTACTACTTAATCACACTTTAATTCCCCCCACACTCATTCATCAAAAAGCCCTAGTTTTTCAAAACCCTAGGTTTGATTTCAACTCAAATCCGGATGAATAAGTGTTAGATTCATGAAATTGAACATCACATTAGCATCTATAACACATTACCCATAAAACCCACCAACCAATTCGGCAATTAAACCATAAAAATCAAGAAATCAAAATTAAGGAACTAAAAAGAAAATAAATAAGAAAACTTACATTCCTTCCCATGATAGTGATCGAACGATGAAAATCTAAGATAATAGAGAAAGAAAAGAGCAAGATTATGGTGGATTGAGGGTGGAAATTAGAGCCGTGAGGGTGTATTTGAATGAGCAGTTCGTTTTTAGAAGTTAAGAGAGAAAAAGACTTTTTTTTAATATGAGGATAAGAAACAAAGATTTCCTATTTTGAATGGCTTTCACCTGCTCCCCCTGTTGACCGTTCAAACAGGCCACTGCGGCGCAGTGGTTCCATCTTTCACCTACTGTGGCGCAGTGGGTCTAAATGCATTCCTGGTCCGAGACATTCAGGTGCACCGCAGTCTCATGGTCACCCCCCACTGCGGCGCAGTGGGGTTTTTTCACAAAAATTTCCGAGTTAATTGGCTGCGGCGTAGTCAAGGACACCACCCCCACTGCGGCGCAGTGGGGGGTCTTTTCCAAAAATTTTTTTCGTTTTTTAATTTGAACTTACCTCAATTCGCCTCACACCAAATCTGAACCTGCACTTTCTTGACAAAACAAAGTCAAACTAACAAAATGAAAATCAAATTCGACAAAACAAAATTAAACACGGGTTACCTCCCAAGAAGCGCTTAATTTATTAACGAGTCGTGAGCTAGACTCGACTTTCTTTCAAGTTTTCGATTCAAAAATGGGGATTTCCTCAACCATCCCCTCCTCTTGGTCTTCTTCCAAGTACAAGTTCAACCTATGGCCATTCACAATAAAAGATCCGTCTCCATTTCTTTTAAACAGCTCAACATAGTCGGACGGATACACATACTTAATCACAAAAGGTCCTATCCATCTAGAAGTCAACTTAGGTTGTTTGATTTTAAACTTTGACAAAAATAACAAAACTTTTGCTCCAACCTTAAACTCCTTCCTATGGATCCTTTTATCATGGTAAACTTTGGTTTTCTCTTTATAAATCCTAAAGTTCTCATATGCACCCAACCTAAGCTCATCGAGCTCATGAAGATGCAACATCCTAAGTTCACCGGTCTCCATCATATCTAGGTTCAAGTTTCTCAACACCCAATACGCCTTATGCTCTAATTCAACCGGTAAATGACAAGTCTTACCGTAGAGCAACCGGTATGGCGTGGTGCCAATCGGCGTCTTAAAAGTCGTCCTAAATACCCACAAGGCGTCATCTAGCTTCTTTGACCAAATTTTGGGGTTATCCCCAACAGTTTTCTCCAAAATTCTTTTTAATGCCCGGTTGGTGTTTTCCACTTGACCACTGGTCTGTGGGTGATAAGAAGTAGAAAAGTAATCACACACACCATACCTTTTAAGAACCTTAGCCAATTGATGATTTGCAAAATGGGTACCACGATCACTAATCAAGGCTCTAGGGCAACCAAAATGACTAAATAACTGCTTCAAGAAATCAATGACTACTCTCACATCGTTTGTAGGCAAAGCCTTGGCTTCAACCCACTTAGACACGTAGTCAACAACAACCAAAATATACTGAAACTTATTAGACGGTGGGAATGGTCCCATGAAGTCTATGCTCCAAATATCAAATACTCCGCATACCTGAATTCCTTGCTGTGACATTTCATCCCGTTTAGTGATGCTTCCTTGTCTTTGGCATATGTCACAAGTTTTCACCTAAGGTTGAACCTCCTTAAAGATTGTAGGCCAATATAAACCTGCATCAAACACTTTTTTACCTGTAACTTGAGGACCATAGTGTCCTCCAGTTGGCCCGTAGTGACAAGCATCCAAAATCTCACTGGTTTCAGCTCCAGCTACACATCTTCTCACCATACTATCAACAAAAACTCAAAACAAATACGGACTCTCCCAAAAATAGTGCTTGGCATCCGTTCGGAGCTTCTTCTTTTGTTGCTTTGAAAAATCATCCGGTATTTCACCTGAAACCAAAGAATTAGCAATATCCGCAAACATAGGACCATCATTAGTATTATAAATAACATTAACCGACTCATCAGGGAAACGATCATTGATCTCCCCCTCTTGAAGTTCCTCCCGGTGAGGATCCTCTAGATGACTCAAATGGTCAGCAGCCAAATTTTCGGCCCCTTTCTTATCTTTAATTTCTATGTCAAATTCTTGTAATAACAAAATCCAACGGATAAGTCTAGGCTTAGCATCTTGTTTCGAGAACAAGTACTTTAGGGCCGAATGGTCATTAAAAACAACAATTTTACTCAATACTAAATATGACCTAAATTTATCAAATGCATAAACAATAGCAAGCAACTCCTTCTCAGTTGTGTTGTAATTTTGCTGGGCTGGGTTCAAGGTTTTACTAGCAAAGTAGATTGGCTTGAAATGCTTATCAACCCTTTGCCCAAGCACTGCTCCTACGGCATAGTCACTTATATCACACATTAATTCAAATGGCAAATTCCAATCCGGACCAACCATGATGGGAGAATTAGTCAACTTCTCCTTTAATACCTGAAAAGCACTCAAACAAGCATCATCAAACACAAAAGGGACGTCCTTCTCCAACAAGTGGGTCATCGGACGTGTAACAACCTTCTTAGAAATGTTCTTATTAAGTTCTTAACAACGTACATTTGCCATTAGAACGGCCGGACAGTTCAATTTGATTAAGTTCTTGACGTACTTTAGACCTCCATTATGTGCTTGCATGAAGGTCGATTTGATCTAAATTCTTTATTTATATGACGAGTTCATGATTATTTGCAATGAAATATTAAAGTTCGGTTCATAAACGTTCATGTTCATAAAAGTTCTAGTTCGCAAATGGTCCTTGCATTTATGAAGTCCATTAAATATGGGAAATGTATATATTGAAAAGATGAGAACCCTAGAGAGAGAAAACTATCACTATTCATCTTCTTCTTCTCTCTTCTCTCCTTGCATTTATGAAGTCCACTAAATTCAATCTTTGATTTTGTGTTGTTAAACCAAAATCATTTGTACTTTTAGCATCCTTGTGATAATCAAAACGTGTTTCTGGAATCAAATCTCAGGTAACAACAACAAATTATGAGATTTTGATCAAATTAAAAGTGAACTTTTCAACTTTATGTTCTTGATGATTTGGTCCAATTTTGATATGAAATCGTGTTAAAGATTAATGGGTTTGTGTCTAAATGTGTTTAATAACATATATGTGAACAAATTTGGGTCGTAACATAATTTAATCTTCAAAACCCATTTTTGAAAAAGAAAGGAAACTTGTTCTTGATGTGCCATACCTATTTTATGTTATAGATGATCTTGAAATCGTTAAAAGTGTTAATGGTTGGTGTTTATATGCAAATATGTACACGTTCTATGTTCTAACTTGTCCCAGATTCGATCTAGATCTTTGTGTATTGAGCTTGTTCTTGTTTCAGCCGTGTTTGGCTCTTGAAACGATCCTGAGGAACGATCTTGAGCCCAAGATCATTCTAGCCAGCTTCCTTGATTCATTGTTCATGTTCATTTGATCTTGTGTAGTGTTGTGGTGATGTTAGTACGTTAATGGGTAACCGATCCTTTGGACTGGTTTTGCTCAAACACTTGATCGTGTCCTTGGAATGGGACAATCTTGTGCTAGGTTCAGTAGAACGATCTTGTGCTAAGTCCAGTAGGACGATCTTGTTCAAATACTTAAGACGATCTTGAGTTATTGTCCTCTAAAACAATCTTGTACCTTGTTCCTTAAAACGATCTTATGAGACAATCTTAATCCTTGTACATTGAAATGATCTTGGAGAAACGACCTTGACCTTGAGGCATCTAAAACGATCCTGGCTAGACAACAGAACGATCTTGACATGTGCCATTAGAATATTCTTGGCTTATGCAGCTCATTTGCAATTTAAAGTCTTCCAGATGGTAGTCAAAAGTGCGTTCCTGAATGGAACATTGGAAGAAGAAGTGTATGTTAAGCAAACACCAGGTTTTCTTGATGAGAAGCATCCTCACTGGGTATACAGACTGAACAAAGATTTGTATGGTCTTCGTCAAGCCCCAAGAGCCTGGTATGACACTTTAACTAAACATCTTCTTAAAAACGGTTTTGAAAGAGGTGCAATAAATAAGACCTTGTTTATCTTGAAAGAAAAAGGTAATATCTTGCTGGTACAAATTTATGTTGATGACATTATATTTGGGTCGACTAATGATGCAATGTGTGAAAAGTTTTCAAAAATCATGTCAACTGAATATGAAATGAGTTTAATGGGTGAATTAACATTTTTCTTAGGTTTACAAATTAAACAAACCATGGATGGTATTTTTATTATCCAAGAAAAATATCTTAGAGATTTGTTAAGAAAATACAAATTTGATTCAATCCCATCGAAAAACACACCCATTGCAACTCCTTTAAATTTGGATTTTGTCCCAAATGGAAAACCAGTGGACCAGAAGGAATATCGTGGAATAGTTGGTTCACTGATGTATTTAACTGCAAGTCGACTAGATATAATATTTGCAACATGTTTATGTGCCAAATTTCAGGCTAACCCAAAAGAATCACATTTGCATGCTGTTAAGCGCATCTTTAGGTACCTGAAAGGGTACCCTAGCCTTGGTCTTTGGTATCCCAAAGGCTCAGGGTTAGATCTAATGGATTATTCAAATTCAGATAATGCAGGTTGTAAGATAAATAGAAAGTCAACAACTAGTGGTTGTCACTTCCTAGGGGGAAAACTAGTGAGTTGGACTAGTAAGAAGCAGACTTCGGTCTCAATGTCAACTGCTGAGACAGAGTATATTTCTGCGGCCAGTTGTTGTGCCCAGATTCTTTGGATCAAAAACCAGTTACTTGATTATGGTATGAAATATACAAGAACCCCAATCTTTTGTGACAACACCAGTGCAATTGCTATATCTCACAACCCGGTGATGCACTCAAAGACAAAGCATATTGAGATCAGGTATCACTTCATTCGTGATCACGTTATGAAAGGAGACATTGAAATTCATTTCATCCCTCTGATAAACAGTTAGCTGATGTTTTTATGAATCCTCTTGATGAGAAAACTTTTAAACATCTCATCAGTGATCTAGGTATGTTAAATCCTTATTAAAATGGAGAGGCCCTCCAGTTGAGGATGGTCCAGGTGATCCTTGATTGGTTGGAGATTGAACGCCTTGATGTACTTAAAGACCAGTCCCTGATCAAATGACTCACATTTTTAGGGGGAAAGACTCAAAATATTTTTCCAATTAAAATTCTTTTTATTTTGAAAAATGCAACTGGAGAACCTCTCAGTTGAAACTGGCATCTGGAAAATCTTCCCAGTGTGCTAGTTTGGTCTTGTCTCAAACTGGTGGTCAACCAGATTTCATAACATTATGGTTTACTTGGTCAATACTTGTGACACGTGATGGTACTCGAGTGTTTGTAACACACTCACAACCGTCACCTGACGTGTCTGACGTGTCAAGATTTTTTGTTTAAAAAGAATGCACTTTTTATGGGGATTGTTGAAGATAGTGGGCGCGTGGGAATACCAGATGTCATAGCATTAAATGCTTGATGGAAGGTATTAAATATTTTTGAATTTCAAATTTTCTAAAAATCAAATTTACAAAACGATTTCGAAAATTTGGGGATTAAAATATCTGTTCATATATATGTTGGTAATATTTTATTGCCTATATATACCCCCACCAAAATCTTTTATCATTTACTTCGCACAAGAAATTCCTTCATTTACTCTTCAATCATCAAAATCGCTTCCTTTCTCTCTCTTCTTAATAAATCAAGAACCCTAATTCCAAAATTCTCATTTTCAGTTTCCAATCAAAATCAAATGGCTCCTAAATCTTCATCCTCTTCCCGTTCTCGTGATGTGAATTTGCTCACAGTTGAGTATGTTCCATCTGGGAACATTCATCCAGCCGTGGGTTGCCGAAATCCTAAATTGATTAAATTGAATCCAAACAACCCTTTGGCAAGTCTGAAAAGGCAACAATCAGCCGATTCACTCATTGGGAGAATCCAATCCTTTCTTCATGATTCTCCCCTTGGCGATTGTTTTTCTTTGAACCCACATAAGTTATATCATGACTACCTATGTGAGTTCTGGTACACGGCCACCAATTCTGATGACTGCTCATCCATCTCCTTCACCTTAAAGGATAGGCCAGTCCCGTGTACCATCACTTCTGATACGTTGAGGGATGCTCTTAACCTCAACTATTGGAGACAAGGTGAGTCTCCAGTTGTAATCTCCCAAAACATCAATTTTCGCTAGGTGCTTCTTGATATGGGCAACGAAGAAGTACTTGAGATGGGAGTTTTACGAACCAAGGGACCCATGACTATGAAAGGTCTTTCACCATCCTGGAAGTACTTCATGGTCCACTTGGTTGAAAGTTTGGGTGGGAGTTCGGGTGGTTTGGACCAGATCAACTCCTTTCAAGCAGAGATAGCATACTGCTTGTGGAATGGACTAAGGGTAGATTTCACGAACATATTGTTCAGAAGTCTTGTCTTCAAGTTCAAAGGTAACATGGTCCTTGCATACCCTTCTCGCGATTTCTATCTCTTTGTTTTAAGTTAATTCTGGGCAGAAAAGAATACAAAAATACACAATCTTTATACTCTGTGCCATAATTGTTGAGGAATCTGGACAACCTTGTGTCCACATCTAATGAGGTCCAGATTCCTCCGAGAATGTTGTTGGCATTCTCTAAAACTGATGCACCACCACCAGGTGAGTCAGAAAGACAACTGGGTGGGCCTCAAAATAATGAGGGACCCACCGGTTCGTCTGATGAGATTATGACTGTTGTCGAACCTGGAGATCTCCCCACAGGTATCCAGGTTGTTCCAAAGGCAAGAAAGTCTATCAAAAGACGAAGGAACAAATCAGAACTTGCTACTTCTGGCCAGTCACAGCCAGAGATCATGGTTCCAGAATCTGCGGCCCACGATATTGCAACTGGGAAAGAGCAGTTGTAGTTGAGGCACCAGTAACCTCTTTCTAGGGAGAAGATGCTTTGGCAACGGATCCTAGAACTAATGAAACCATTGAGGAAACTCAAACTGGTCATCAGGAGTCTGAACAACTTGTTCAGCCACCCCCAACATTTATGGATCTAGGCATAAATGAGGGTGAGTTTCAGTTTGAGTCTTCGGACTCATCTGAGACAGATTCTGACCAGAAAATGGCTGATGCATCTGTACATGATCAGCTTCCTTCCTTTTCTGGTCAACCCCTAGTTCAACAAGTTTCAGTTTCACCTCTTGACTTCTCCCAACTACAAGAAATTCCATAATTCGCCTCTCGCCAATTACTTTCCTCTATGAATGTGCCTAGAAATAGACACATTCTAACCCCACCGTCGCCGTCGTTCGCACCTAAGCATTCAGCATGAACGACAATTTGAAACTATTCCCCTTCTTTCTTCAACAACTCCTCTTGTCTCATCTGGTGCTACTACAACTGGAGAACCAACACTTGTACTACCTCATCCAGTTGTACCTGTAGTTTTTAGAGCTGGTCCAGTGACACCTTCCCCTCGGTCACTAGATAGCCAGTCCGTGTCTTTTCAAACCGATCTCTCAAACCTTCTTACGAGGGTGGAGGAGATTCAAAAGACACTCGATAAAAATGCCAAGTCCCTCTCCAGGTACCAGAAGGAACACATTACAAATGTTAAAATGGTTGACCTGGGGATTAATAAGTTCTCTGCTAATGAGGACTTGGTATTTTGGAAGCTCGATGAGTTGGTGAACTCCTCCAATCAAATGGAAACATCTTTAAGGGAGGCATTTGCACTTACTCAAACTGGGGTCACATCTTCAATCACCACTCTTTTGAATACAACTATCAGATCTTCAGAGGTGGATGTGAAGGAGCTTGAAAGACAGGTGAAGCTATTGTTTGAAAAACCTGGTCTAGATGTGACAGAGCTTGGTAACCAGTTGGCCTCTTCAGTTGGTCACAAGATAGAAGAAACTTTGGCTGCTAGAGAACAAGTATTTCTGGAAAAGGTGATATCTGAGATCACCAAGACTGCAGCGCTCCAGGTTGATCTTACTCCCATCACATCTGAGATCGATCGGTTGAGGTGCAGTCTAGATACTCTAGCCAGCAAGGTATCTGATCATTCCACTACTATAATCAATCTGACAACTGAAGCTGGCAAAAACAAGAATGAAGGTTTGAAGGAAATGATGAAGGAATTGGTCAAGGAGATGGTTCCCTCAGGTATGTCTCCAGATGAGTTGAAATTGTTAAATGAAATTCAGACGAGTCAAGTAAAAACCTTTGAAAATGTTATGACTCAGTCTCGTGAAGTAAATCATCTCTGGAGGACCTTGAGGTTGGTTTGTGGGATTTTCAAGCAGTGTAAGGATATGCAATCATGGAAGCCTCTAGCAAATTTTCCTTCAAGTCATCAAGATTTTGAGAATGTTCGATTGGGTCTAGATGCTGCCAAGGGGGAAAGGTCAGTGCATACCTCTACTACTGCTGTTGAAATCCCCAAGTCCACTGGGAAAGAGTTAGTAGTTGCTGTTGGGACTAGTACTGAAGCTAGTCAGGTTGTTGTTGCCGCCAGTACTGAAGCTGGTGGGCAGGTGATTTAACAGTTTAATGATGTTGATGTAAGGGGGAATGTGGACAAGGGAAAGGCCATTGCAACTGATGATTCTGAGAAGCTGGCCACTGATGCACCAATGTTGGAAACTGGCAATGTTGACCAATTGCCTCCAGTTACTGAAAGCGAAAGTCGGAAATTAGCAAGGATTGGGTATCTGGTCAAGGAGAGGAAGAAACAAATGAAAGTCAATCGATTTGAATCAAGGAAAACTCTCCATCCACTCTTATTGATGTAACTGATGCACAACTCCTTGGCTTGCAACTGTTGGAGTACAAGAAAATAAAAGAAGATCCAAGGATTGTAAATGCCTTGAAGGAAATGTTGGAAGTAGAACTGGACAAACACTATCTAAACGATGAAGCTGGTCTTGATGCCAATTGTTTGAATGTATCAGTGGAGAAGGCAAAAGAGATAATGTCAGAAGGGATTCTCAAACGTATTGAACAAGTGAAGAAAGTGGTCAAACAAGTATTAAATCCACCCAAGTCTAAAGGTAAGAAACAAAAAGCTTTGCCCAAAGATGCAAATCTGAGGATTTGGGTAGAGCCATCTGAACCAACAAATGAAGACATTCGAGCAGCTACTCATAAACTAAGCACGAGCTAGATTAGATTGACTAATGAATCTGAGGCTCGCACCTATTTGTCAGATGTACTGCGTCGAAGGCTCAATAAAGGCAAGATCTAAGATGTACAAGTGTCAATCAAACCTGGTGCCAAATGCTTTGTGATTAAGGTTCAATACTTTGGAGGGCCAACAAGAACAACTGAGAATCCTGATGTCCACCAGTACGGCCATTCAGAGCATGAGGAGATGCTGAACTTGTTGGAGAAAAGGCAACACAAGAACAAAGCTGAAAAAGGCTGGGAATATATATTGCAGAACCTTATCAAGTTCAAGGAAAATGTTGAAGAAAGACTGAACTTTGATCGGGAGGATAAGCAGTCAATTTCATCTGTTGCCAAAAGAAGGAAAACTGGCGAATGGCCATCTGTATAAGTTTTCCTTCTATTTATCTGTTTGTAATTTTATTTACTTTCTTGTAACTTCATTGTAAAATTATGTATGTACAAGTTGCCAGATTGTAACCCACAAGTTAGATGACTGATAAGATCTACAAACAATTAAAATTGAACCCGAGGCATTTGATGATCTATAAAAATGCCTTGGAAAATTAATAGGTTTTATCAAACACAAGTATTTCAAACTTACACTTGTATAGAAACAAGTTTGAAAATACTTGGCAATATTTCAGGACAATTAGGGGGGATTTGTTAGGTCCAGTTTTGCTGAGAGCTGGATCTCTCCAGTTGCATCTAGAGAGCATGAAGAATTATCCAAAATATTTGAAGTCCAGTTGCAATGTACAATTTATGCAACTGACGACTTCCTCCAGTTGAGATCTAAAGAACAACAATCTGAAGACATTCCAGTTGGAGTGAAAGACAACAAGTGGAAGAAAGAGAAAGGCAATGGCAGCGAAGCCCAGTTGACTTTCTACCAGACTAATCAACTGGACTTCCTCCAGTGTAAATGCCTTTACAAAGCTTTACACTGATTACGAGAAGGACCTTTTACACTACATCCTTTTGCCCGGATAATAATCTTGTCTGTAGATAAAAATGCAAAAATGTAGAGTGATTGATAAAGTAACCTTTTGTCTTACTTTATTTAGCACACACACAAAGAATTATTTACTAATACTTTTGTGTGTCGTCCACCATATTTGTACGTCGAAGTTGAGATCCCAATGCTCAACCTTCGACTATAAATAGAGGTCATTGCCCAAGCATTTCAACAACTTTGCAAACACATACATTCTGCAATATTGTTGATGAACTTGTGTAATATTCTCTCAATCGCAAAAAAGAACATTTCACAACTCTAAGTGTTTCGATTGTTAAGAGAATTTCCAAGTCTAGATCAATTGTATTTCATAGGTTGTTAGGATATTTACATCTTTGTATTATCTTGGTTCCGCAACAACCTTGTATTTTATTTAAACAATCATAAATAAAATACACTTGAAAAATACATATTGTCTCATCAATTTACTTATTTGTACCTTACTTTGTTGCATTGTATTTACTTATTCGACTTGTCACCTTAATAAGTATAACTCCACTTAACCTGGTACAATGTTCACTCTAAACTGGTCATGTCCAGATTAAGTGAAAGTATTGCAAAGTACACTCACCATTGACATAGAGGTGTCTTCAGCACTCATCTATTCGTAGTTGGGACTTACAACAAGTATGCTGCTAGTAATACCATATTTCCATGATTTTGTGAGGGGGGATGATTTTGTATCTACACATGTGATTTTCAAGGGGGGGGGGGGGAGATTGTAAGGGGAATGGAGGAGGATATATGCTTCTAGTATCATATTTGTTTTTCCCATATATATTGGTAGATTATTTTCATATATCTGTACTATATTATAAAGCAAATTCCTCAAGTCTAAATTTTAAGTTTCACCATTTACTTTTCCAAAATGCCCCTCTATCTATTCTATATTTACTTAAAATAACCATAATACTCTTTCTCTGTACTCAAATCTCAACAATCTTTTTTTTTCTCTGTCCTCTATAAATCATTTATTCCTGCAATTCATTGAAAATCTTTTATCTCAAAAACCGTACATCGATAAATTATAAAAGTTATATGGGTGTTCTTAAAATTTCATGCTCTTTCATTAGAGATGTTATTCGATATACTTGTGACGAATTTTTAAATCCAAGCGCGGAGTCCGTACGGCTAAGGCATTTGACTGTCATACTTTATGACCTATCACATTTAATCACCCCTACCTTCTCACCGCCGCAAAGCACAAGTACTTGCTCTCGTCAATAAATAATGGAGATTCCCTCGAATTAATTTCAGTTAATAACTTTGACCAAAATTGTAATTAGCTTTTATTTATGAAAAATGATTAACCCTCTTAACAAATTAGCCTAAAAATTCTACTAATGCTAGATTTAGATAGTAACATATGGATACCACTAATTATATTTCCTGATCTCACCCACCAATTTTTTCATCTACCCTCATTTAAAAGTTAAGAAGATTTTTAAGTTATTATATTAAAAGAATTAATCATTTTCCTTTATTACTCATATGTACATTATACATTACGAGTAAATTATAGTAGTGTAATGTTAAAAAAAAAAATATTATAGTAGTGACAATTTCCAAACGCTTTATTCTCTTTGCGCAGAAAATTCAAAATTCGAAACAAACCTAATCCCTTCTCTCTCTCTCTCTCTCTCTCTCTCTCTCAAAACACACGCACAGGCGGCACAGATATCAATGGGTGGCTGCTGTAGTAAGAGCACCGCCGCTACCACGATGCCGCTGGCACCTAATGACCACGAATCCGACCTCAAATCTCTCCCCCCTCCTCCTCCTCAACATGAGAAGAAGAAAGAAATCTTTGTCATCAAACACCGAATTAGTCATGATGATGGAACAAATGCAACTTTCAATACTACTACTACTACTAGTGTTTATAAAGAAGAAGAATTTGATGATGATAATCAAATCTTACAATGTGGTAGTGGTAGTGGTAGTGGTAGTAGGCTTAGCCGGAGTAATTCCACCACCCGACTTGATAACCCTAGTCGAAAAAGGTCTTGTCGTTCCAATTTGAGTGTCGATTTCGATTTGAATACTCGTTTCGATAATCTTTATTACCATCATGATGTTGATGATGAGCACCGGGCGGGTCGGGCTAGGGGGGTTTCTGCTACAAGGAACGGTAGTAGTAGGTCTAGTAGTAAAGAAAGGAGAATTAGCATATCTCCTAGTAGAACAACAAGAAGAAGATCTGAATCGCCTTTTCGTAATTTAAATACTAGTATAGCTGGAAATAGCAATCCGGTGAAAATGGTTTCAGTTCCTGCAACTAATAAGAGTTGTAATTTTCAAGAGGAAGTGTGTGTTAAGAGGATTCATGTGAAGCGAAATGTATCCCCTGCCAAGGCACGACCTACTGACCTTAGGGTTTTTACTGACCAACACCATACCGATACCAGGGAAGTTGATCGATTGTATTATACACGCAAATCATTGGTGGAGATTGACAACAACTCTGCAACATCTAATCAACCAGGTAAAAGAACCCGCAAGCTATCTCGCGACATGAATCTAGAAACACAGTTCGATCCTAGTCCAGGTCCACCTTCGTATGCAAGTTTGTTACTGGAGGATATCCACAAATTTCATCAAAATAACCCTAATGCTGCCACTGCCGCCTCCCCTGCTTTTGTTCTTCCAGAATGTGTCACCAAGGCGTGCTCAATTATGGAGGCCGTGTCTGATCTCAATTCCAACACTAGTTCATTGTGTTCTGAGGACAGATATAAAAACCTAACTATGATTGAACATCAGATCAAAAAAGACAAACCTATAGAATCTGGGACGGTGGTTAATGGTGTTTCTGCTTCTGCTGTTGGAGACCAACCACACTCTCAAACCGAACTCACTTCTCACAACTTCAAAGTGAGAGGATTGGGTGGATTTAAGAAGGATTTCATGGATTATCCAAGCAAGGGAACAACGCATGGTCGTAGAAGTGCTTATTCTCTTCCCAAAACCACCACTGCAGCATTGACATAAATTGTACTGATAGAGTGATAGACATTTGTATCTGTAAAATTTTCTTACCTTCAGGTGTTCCTTTCGTAATAGAATTCTTCTTTTCAATGAATATGCATGGGTTGTGCTCTTTAAATTTACATTTAAATGTGCTAAAAAGTTAACATTTACATTGAATTGTACATCTACAAGCATATTTCAGTGTGTACTATTGAATGCTTGTTTTATACTAGATATGCGCGGAGTATATCTATAAATCTATACATATACCCACTGGGTCACTATTTACAGTCCTTTTGATTGCTAGATCTTCATGACATGAGTATAACAATAATTTCGTTCATTTGACAGCGTTCTTGTAGTTGACCATATATATGGCAGCAACAGTAACAACAGCTCCTGCTAGCTGAACAGGTGAGAAGGTCTCTCCAAGATAAAGGAAACTGTAAATAAAGATGAATGAAAATATAAGAAAAACCCCTGATATGCTAACCCAAGACTTCAAAATGCATTGGAAACTAATAACCCCTGATGGTATTACATTCATGCCTCATGAAACATCAAATATAGGCTTTTTATTCTAGCAATAGAGGTGGCAAATTTGACTCCTTTCCTTATAAAAGCGTCACTTTGGGCAAAGCTTGATTTGTAAGACGTCAAGTGGCCAATGGTAAAAAGAAAAAAAAGCTGAAAAAAGAAATGGATAAATCACCTCCAAGATCATATTTTTAAACTGGATCAGTATAAACTATAAAGACACGTGATTCTGCCAAAAAAAATTAACCACATTACTATAAAAGATTTACAACTTTGTGACGCAAAGTGTCCCAGTCAGCCAAACCCGTAATCACCATAAACTAAATTATTTGTTTAGCCCCGTTACCCATCTTGCCAATTTACAACCTCTGGGAACACTGTTTGCCTAGAAGACCTAACGATTTTCCTGCCCATGATAGCAAGGCCTTATGATAGCAAAAACTGAACTTACCCAAAAACTGAAGCGAACATTGGTGTTAGAAAGGTAAGAGAGCTAAGCTTTGTCAAGCTACCTGGCAAGTGTCAACCATGAAAAATATTAGCATCTATGCAATAAACAGATAAAACAGAGACACAACTAAAGATGAAGATAACCTCTTGTAGCATTGTAGAAGTATAGGCCATAGCTGATAGCACTGCCAAAAACCGAGGTATACAAAAGCGCGAAAAGGTCATTTGTTGTGAGCTCATTCAATCCTCCATTAACAGCCGGATCATGAACAAGAATCGACACTGCTGCTAGCGGAATCCCACCAAGAACCATGTGCTGCAAAAAATATTTCAATGGAAGTTAATCTTGTGTGGGAAAAAATGCTGAATAAATTACATACACAACAGTATAGAAACACTGGCTCTTAAAGCCCTTTTATCATGCAGTTTATTAGATCTAGGGATGAAATGGTTACCGGAAACCTCAATTAGCCACAAATTCAGGACTTGTTTACAATGAAAATGCATATCCTCCCATAGTTTCGAATTTGAATTCCTTTATATCTGATGTTAATATAACTTCGGATATCACTATATTCAGTTTCAGAATGCATTCAATCAAATCTCATTTCTTAGTAAATATAGTAAACTATACATAAGAAGGTAAGTGGGTGGGAACCCTCTGGTCCCAAGTACCGTTTTGGTATCCAGAGCGCACACCACATAGAACTCATGCCCGGTAAGTCACCATTCTCACACATGGATCACAAGATATAACTTCTCCACTTGCCTTTGGCATGTTTTGAACCTGTGACCTCTAGCCTTCATCTGTGGGACCATGTGATCACATGATGGCGGTACAACTGGGGTTTCACCCCCATTAGTTAGTAACCTATACATAGCATGGCAGAAGTGAAAACACACAGAAGAGAATCCAATATTTCGGACATCATTTAATATATTTGGTAATATATATCAATTAAAAGTCCCCAAAAGTGTATGGAAATGCTAACAAAATTAAGCTTAAAAAAGACATATGACACTAAGTAAACTAATGTTTTCTCTCTCCCAACATTTCTTGGTGAGATTAAGTTTATAAATCATTCTTAAGTGTAGCATTTCTCATTTGTTTCAGTTTCAAAACTGTATTTTATAAATTACTAATTAAGAGTAAGAGAGTGGACATTATAGTGTTGTCGGGCCAACGAACTAGAGGCATCCTATTTCAACATGTGCTTTATAATACATAATTTGACCCGAACCCATTTTACTAGTTACCTGACCCACCTGTCCAGCCCATATCGCCAGCTTTGTCACTGACCATTTATACTGATGTGACTATATATCCGTAGACCTTACAAAACATGGTTTTGTATCTTGCCACATTTCAGAAATAACAAGTATTTCAAGTGCAGGATAATTCTAATATCCAAAACCATTTTTCCTTGTATCTTTGACTATGTCATTAGTCAACCGTTAGTAGTGACTGTTACGCCGTTAGATGCTGTTAATCGCTTTAATTGCGAAGTAATTAATTTCTCGTTTGATTAGATGATTAATGTGGTGTGCATATTGCTATTGATTGACATAGTTGTTCGATTGTATTAATATAATTTGTTATTTGCCATTGAGTGCTTGAGACGTTTGTCAATGTTCCCATCGTAACCAGTGTTATTAATTGAGTTGATATTGTCATTATGGAGGCTCTAAGAGGCGTTAATGCCACTAATTGAAAGTTAGACCTGGGTAATTAGGGAGTAACCTAATTTCTATCACATAATCAGTTTCATTTCGAAAAAAAGAAAAGCCACCACAAGCCATAGTCCCCATTTGATTATTTGTAGCCGAATTGGTGTCGAATGGAGAAGGATTTCAGGGTGCTTGGGTCCGTTTGTTTATCCATTCAGGTATTGTCTTCATTTGTGTTCTTTTATATCATTATTATATCTATTTCAATTGACTTACTTATGCAGATTAAGGCTAAGTTTCATTGATTGTGTTTGTGGTTAACCCCATTTTGTTTGTTATGGTTTTCTGGGATAATTAGTCATATCAAGACATCTATTCCCCCTATATGGGTGATAACTTACTTCTGGAAATGGACAAAGTGGTGAAGTCGTTTGAGGGTGGTTTAAGGGTTGCAATTATCAATTTTGTTATATTCGGCTGACCTAACAATGGGTTGTTTCAACTTGACACTAACCAAAACTGTTTGACTGCGGATCTTTAGAAACTTAGTGGTCTCACTAATTCGGGGAAGCGCTGAAGCCACAAAGGTACTAAATTGCAAGATCTGATTGATACAGTTGGTCGATACCCTTTTTCTCGGAAGCAGATACATGGGGTTGGATGTTTTTAATTGTTAAACCGATTCGCCTCGCTATTTATGCAGTCACATTGTCGAGTCTCCCAACTGCTACAAGATGGGATGCAGTGGCTCCTAGGAAGGTAAATGTTCATTGTATGGCGAGTATTACTTGATAGATTATATACTCGTCAATCTTACTAAAAAGACAGACATGACATAAAGTTTGGTCCCCGATTTCTAAATGGTTAGAGGTGGGATCGATGTGTTTTATGACCCTGATGGATATGATGGTTTGGTTTGACAGCCTACGTGTCTCTCACAATAAAAAGAAAACGATAAAGATAATAGTATATAGTGGGTTATGGTTTATTTTGGAGCTTAAGAAATGAAGTGGTATTCAGCAAGCAGCACCAAAGATTTGATTTACTTTGTCATCTGTCGTTAATTTTTCGTATTCATGCTACTCTTCTAGATGTAAAAATTTTAGAATGGCTTGGAGTGATTGGATTAAAAACCCACTCCTAGCGATAAAACGGAGTTCTTTTTAATCCATTTAAGCTTTTTAAAGCGATTTTTAGTTATTTATAAAAAGGAAAATGATTAATCCTCCTAATACATTCTCATAAAAATCCTCCTAATAATATGTTCATGCCACATGATACAATCAAAGGGTGGAATTAGGAGGGAGAATCGTTTTAGTAGAACGCCTTAGGTGTAAAACTGTCATCCCTCTGCATATACTAATTACTAATAGGAAAGACAATAAAAAGATGGACAATAATTTATCCACTTTGAACTTCAGCCTTAATAGTCACCATAAAACCACATGATCATGATCATGACATGTAAATTCAATTCATTCTCTCTTTTTAACTTTTATAAGTGTCATGATCTTGTTATTAAATTCAACACTATAGGTTACTATTCTTACTATTGAGGTGGTAAAATGTACCAGTTAGGCAACAAGTCGAAATCACAACATCTATCTTATCGTGAGTTTAAGAGTATTCAAAATTGGAGCAAGTTTACAGATGATTACCCATCCAGTTGCCATAACAGGATCCGAGTATTTAGAAACCCATCGCACCATGACTGTACCAACAGCCATACTTTGAGCTGCTAGAAGCATCCACCATTCCCCGCTCCCCCATAAAGAAAAATTATTCTCTTTAAATGATATGGCAGGTAGCTGCAAAAAACAATTCATTACAAGATTTTATCAATTATCCTATTCAATGACTAGTCAAGATTAAAAAAACATTAAAGGGGTGTTTGGATGTCCATTTTCAAAGGGGTTTAAAATTTGAACCATTATAAGATACAGTTATAAGAAAAGGTTACTTATAGCTAACAATTGTAAGGTAGTTTCACATTTTGGCCAGAGAAGAATCCAGATATGGCCACAGAATAGTTAGGCCGCGTACATCAAAACCAAGGGCACAAACCTTCCCAGGTAGCTAGAATAAGGACCCCTGTTCGATTTTACTTTAATCAAAAGTAAAAACTTTATAAAACCTAACTGATTAGAGGATCACACCCATAACCAGTTCACCAAAGCATTAAAAACTGATCAACTGTGACATCAAATCAATATAATAAGTTTGAAGACACATCGACACAACCCCTTAGCAAGTCTTGTATCCTTATGCATAAAGCAAAGTCGGAAAATAGTCAGGAAACAAAAGTTGGATGATAAACATCCTATAGTGTCTGGCCATAAAGGGGGAAAGAAACGGTGCCAAGAGATAAACAAGTTCTAAAATTAATGTGTACCTCAAGAAGTGCAAGGCCTACAATACCAAGAACAAGGCCTGCAATCCCAAATATACTAATGGATTCACCAAATAGCAAGGATGCAAGAACAGCGACTGTCAAAGGCTGTGAATCAATTATAACCTGTAATGGAAAATCTAATTTAACTTTCTGAAGGAAGTAACAATCCTTGATGAAAAACATCAAGAAAAATATATGCAAAGAAACTGCAGTGTAATGAGCATACACTGCCAAGACCAGCAGACGTCTTTTCCAATCCTTTTGCTAAAAAACCCTGAAATCCCACCAACGAACATAATTAGACTCCCAGTAGTCCATATAAATTCAAAACGTAGACAAATCTCGTTGTTAATAAACAGTTCAACTGCTACTTAATATTCAAAAAATCCTAAAAGAGAAATTGTTATTCCCTCATCTCCAACCAATTTTAAAAACTTCCACTTTGAAGAGTTGTAATTCGGCACTTTTCATGGAATTTAAGTCAACAATCAAACTTAGAGTGTGGTTGGATGTGTGTATACCATGGGAAGTAATAAGCAAATACAATAAAGAACACGAATACTTTCCCTGGCATTCCGAAGATGTTTACCTAAGGAGATTAGAGATACGAGCTCTTTCTGAAGGGATCAAGACTAGAAGTTCAATCTTATTGTGTAACATTTGAACATATGATTACAAAAGTCTCGAAATAAAAATGCCCAGTTTCCTAAATGGATGAATAATACAATTGGAAATAATGGCAATAGATGTCTATGTATGACAAAACTAGTAAGAGTGATAACCTGAAAACAAGTAGCATCAACAAGAGCAAAAAGAGCAATAGAAAACCAAGCATTGAACCCAGATGGAAAATCTTTGCCACGAGAAGCAGCAAAAGAAACTAAAAGTAATCCAGAAGGAATCAAGCGAAACCATGATACGAAAAGCGGGCCGGTTGTGGGCAAAACTTCCTTCATAGCAACCATAGCTGTACCCCAAAAGAAAAATGGAGAAACGACTAAACCCCATTCCCATACCAATTGTATCAATGAAGACCAAGACCCTTTTTCGGATAATGATATTTCATATTCTGCTCCTCCTCCTTGTTTTCCTTCGGAATTAGCTACCACACATTCTACATCTGTTCCTGTTCCAATACACTCGATTTCACTGCTACTTGGCTCTGAATTGGAAGACGTCGTTGCCCTTGTTTTCAGGCTAACCCTTTTGAATTTCAGGCAAATCGGGAGGTGGGTTTTGGTAAATCGGCGGTGGGTGGTGATTGGTAACGATGGAATTTGATAGCAAACGGCAGATGCACCATGGCAGCTGCTGCTCCGGAACGCCATTTTTTTCTCCAGGCACTAGTCTTATTTTTAGGACCAGTTTGTCTTGTTTTTTTTTTAAAATAATCTTATTATCTATACTATATTATAAATCAGATTTTCCCTATCTTTTCAACATTGAACTTAAAATTTTCAATATTAATTTTAAGTACTTCCCTAAAATGTCCCTCCTATCTATTCTATATTTATCTAAAATAAATATAATACTCTTTCTCTCTCCTCAAATCTCAACCAATCATCTTTTTTCTCTCTCCTCTATAAATCAATTATTCCTCCAATTCATTCAAAATATTTTATCTCAAAAACCGTACATCGATAAATTATAAAAGTTGTGTGGGTGTTCTTAAAATTTCATGCTCTTTCATTAGAGATGTCATTCGATATACTTTCGACAAATTTTTAAATCCGATGGCGGAGCCCGTATGGCTAAGGCATTTGACTATCATACTCTATGACATATCAACTCCTATAACCTATCATACTCTATGACCTAGGTTCCCCACCATCTCACCGCAGCAATGCGCGGATACTTGCTCTCGTCTACTCTAATAAGGGAATTATTAAGGGATTATGGCACTCGAATGTAACCAACTATGACTCAATAGTTATGTAATGTAGTGACCTTTCAAATTGGCTATTTGATGTAAGTACCTTTCATTTTTGTTCTTTTAATGTATCGGTTGACCTGTTGTACCGGTAGCCGGTAATATTGTTAGTTTTAGTTTGGGATTATGGCACTAGAGTGTAACCAACTATGACTGAATGGTTATGTTATGCAATGTTCCTTAAAACTGGCTATCTGATGTAAGAACCTCTCATTTTTGTACTTTTCATTTACCGGTTGACCTATTGTACGGTCATGGTTATGGTTGTGAGTTATGAACTCCAACGAAATGGATGGTCAATGGTCTTAGACTATGACGAGGTTGTAGTAGGTAGTCTCGGTCTCATTTTTTCTGCCATTTAGGAGGTGCGACCATCTCTTCACCGTCTCCACATCCGGACACGTGCCACCGCCGATTGCCACCAATAATATAAACAGATGTCAGCCACCACCCAGACAACCACCGTCGCCATTCTCTGTCAAACCCCCCCCCCCCCTTTTACCCCATTGTAAACCAAAGTTGCTGGATCTTGATTGTGGTGGGGATAGGATGGTCGAATCTTTCTGGTTAACAATGATGAAGTGATCATAACACAATCTGATTTGGGGATTAAGGTTTGAGTATGATTACTATTGAATCGTGTTCTGAAATCAATAAATGTATATATGCATCTTTCTATATCTAGTGTTGATTTGTGTTCGGGATTGAAGTTAGACATTGAGTTACAGTTTCACATTTGCTCTCCGGAAAAAATTGTTGTTACCGAAGATAGTGCCGGAAATTAGACGGAGAAGATGACCAGAGTATAAAGTCGTCGGACTAACCCAGTAGGATACATCGAGTAAACAAAACAGAGAGGTTCTTACATCAATTTTAACACTTTCGTAGGTTACTGCATTACACAACCATTCACTCATAGTTGGTTACACTCCGGTGCCTTAATCCCTATTCTTTTTTACGTCAAACGTGGCATTACCGGTTACAAATAGGATGTTACCCGGTAAGATACATTAAAAGAACAAAAATGGAAGGTACTTACATCAGATAGCCAATTTGAAAGGTCACTACATTACATAATCATTGAGTCATAGTTGGTTACATTCCGGTGCCATAATCCCAATTATTAAACATAAAATTGATTTGGTTCAGTGGTTGTTTTCTTTTTACTTTTCTGTCCTTCTTGTTTCTATTTTATTATTTGAACCCCCTAAAGTTATATAATTTTTTTTTAAAATTTTTTGTAACATCTTTTTTTATATACCTTTATGTTTTACTAATATTTTTTATATTTTCACATTTTTACTTGTATTTTGTCATTTTTATATTTTGACATTTTTAGCATCTTATTTTTTGTAATATATTTTTTTTAACTTTTTAAATTTTTTATAACTTTATTATATATACTTTATAACAATGACATATGTGTTGTAGTTTATGATGATTTAACATTTAGTTTTTTTTATATATATAACTTTTGTTTAATTTATTATTTTTTTTGTCTTTGTATTATACAATAGTTTTCAACACTTTGTAACATTTAAACTTTTATAGAATATTTTTTATAAATCTGTATTTTTTTTAATATTCCATTTGTATATTCATCATTTCTTTAAGTTTTTGGTCTTTTATAAAAAAAAATTTGTAAAATTTTGTTTTACATGTATGTTATCAAAATTTTCTTTTGTTTTCTTTTGATTTATGCATTTCTTTATAAAATTTTTACGAAAGAATAGTATTTGATAACGCAGACATTTTCAAAAGCCGATGTTGTAACAACCGTCTTAGAAATGTAGTAAATAACTTTCTCAAATTTCATCTAAGTTCTTGACATGCTTTAGACTTAAGATATGTGCTCACAGGAAGGTCAATTTGATCTTAAACCTTGAATTATAAGACGAGTCTAGGATATAATACGATAAAATACTAGGTTTCAAGTCGAAAATGTTCGTATTTATGAAAGTTCTAGTCCTAAAATATTCACAAATAATTCCTAAACTTACTAAGATCATTTAATAATGGAAAACTATAAATAGAGGGTTAGAGAGAGAGAGCTTCATTCATCATCTTCTCCATCTATCTTCACTCTCTCTCTAAAACACATAGTGCAGCCACCATAAACACACTAAAATCATCTTTTGATTTTGAGTTGTTAAACCAAAATTTCTTATACTTTTAGCATCCTTGTGATAATCAAAACATACTTCTAGCATCAGATTTCAGGTAACAACAACAAATTTTGAGTTTTTGATCAAAATAAAAGTGTACTTTTTTTATGTTCTTGATGATTTGGTCCGATTTTGATATGAAAAACGTGTTAATAACTAATGGGTTTGTGTCTAAATGTGTTTAATAATCTTTTTGTGAACAAATTTGGGTCATAACATGCTTTAATTTACAAAACCCATTTTTGAAAATAAGGGAAACTTGTTCTTGATGTGCCACACCTTAAACATGTTATAGATGGTCTTGAAATCGTTAAAAGTGTTAATGGTTAGTGTTATTATGTATATATGTACTAGTTTGATGTTCAAACAAGTCCCGAAATCGATCTAGATCTTCATGATAATTAAGTTCTTGTTTCAGCTCGTTTGGATGATGAAACGATCTCCCTGGGATGATCTTGTCAAGATCGTCCCGGGCAGCCCCCTTGATTTTTGGTTCTTGCTCGTTTGTTCTTGTGTGATGTTGTGGTGTGTTGGAACGTTTAATGGGTAACCAATCCTTTGGATTGGTTTAGCTCAGACACTTGATCGTGAATCGATCATGTGCCTTGTTCTTGCTCTTAAATCACTTAAAACGATCTTGAGCCTTTGTTCCCTTAAGACGATCTTGAAGTGCAACCAGGACGATCTTGACCTATTGTCTGCTAAAACGATCTTGCTAAGAGTCCAATGGGACGATCTTGTGTCAGCTAGGACGATCTGGTGCCTCTGAAACCTTAGGACGATCCTGATCAAAACATGAGACGATCTTGAGTACTTCCAAACCCTAGAACGACCTTGTGCATTCATTAAACAACTTGTACTCGTTCTATATCATACCACACTTGGTCCTTAATCATCAAATCATTTCATAACATCATTATCACACGATTTAATCTCACCTAAGGCTATTTCCTAACCTCAAAGCTAGTTCATGAATCGATCTAAAACAACATTGTGCAAACCCTAATTGAGTTCTTAAAGCGAAGGACCATTAATAAAGATACGAGACAACTAATTAACATTTAAAGGTATATATGTGTGAGTTCATAGACGTCCAGTTCGTATATTTAAAGTTCATTCAAACTCGTTTTGAGTCAAAACGTTCAAAGATCTTCAATGGACCAAATCATCAGTTAATCAAGGTTATTTCAATGATTAATTAACCACATGAATTAATATGTGTATGATTTATATTTAGGTTTTCTTCAAGGTGTACTTGGAGTTTGATAGATAAAACCTATCTAGCTTGGTGTTTGTTCTCTGTACTTATAAACCATGCTTGTACAAGATCACTGTGAGTTTCGTAGCCCCTTTTTACTTATATATCGAATTTTGGGGTGAAAGGATACTCGTGCCTTTATGTCTATCATCATTTATGGCTATTTGACTGTACTGTATGATGTGCATCATGATACTTAATGCTTGATACTTCACACTTGATGCTTGATACTTATGTTGGAGTTTGAGATGCTTGATACTTGATACTTATGGTGGAGATGGAGGCACCAGTTGAGATACTTGATACTTGATACTTGCACCGTTAGGCCTAGTATACCGTAAGTTCTGGTGGCATAGAGATACTTGATTCTTGCTATCATAAGTAAGTAGATAGCCATATTTGACACTTGTGATATTTCGACATGGCACCATACTTGACACTTGTTTACAAAACCTACGAACTCACCAACCTTTGTGTTGACACTTTTGAGTATTTCCTTTCAGGTGAACATGTGAATCGCATTAGAGGAGGTTAAGGAGCTTAGCATGATGTCCTGTAGCAGACCAGGCTAGGATTTTGGTGTTGCATGTGTACTTATGTGTTTGATGGCACATGCCTGACTTCTTCCCCTGCGTGGGAGCTTATCTCGTACTTTATTTGATTGCATCTAAAACTTAGGGTTGTAAGCTATGTTTACTTGTTTGAACTATGTGTTTGTTTATATCTGTTTAATCTATGCATACATTTAGTTATTCCTATGTAACATCCATGTGCGCGTGTAGTTTATCTTGCATCTCGAGTTTTCCGCCTTAGTCGGGGTGTGACAGATGTCGCCCATCGGGCGGCTCGAGCTACCTAGTTCTCTAATTATGTTTTTCTATCAAATGAGAGCTCCAATGGTTACAACTCAAAAAATGTCTTTTAATAAAAGAGTGTTATCTTTTTGCAAAGACTTCAAATTCCTCAAGCTATTGAAAAAAAAACCTTCACTTTAATGGTAAAAAGCTCCATTGGAGATGCCCTTATTGTATGTCTAGATGGGTACTCGCACGATGCGACGGTATCTTTGAAAAGGTGATGGTTAAGTGTGTCGGTACCTTTTTGCAGTTAAACAGAGAGAGCAATGGATATATGAAACCAATCTTTTTGTAGGTTGATTTTGATTGCTGTAACACCCTGCTTATAAAAATGTGGATTTCAAAAAATGTCAACATTAAACATAACTCCGTTAAGTAAAGTGCGGAAGCGTCGTTTTAAAATTTCATCTGATCCCTAACGGAATCAATAAAACATAATGAATATTTTAAAAGGTTTTACCAACAATATCATCACAATAGCCCAAATGAAATCCACAATAAACGTAAAAGACAACCGACATAATAATGGCCAAACGGCTGAATAAATGTCTACGTAAGTAAATGCAACTATGGGTAACTAAAGCCATAATCCTTAAGCTCCACAAATAGCTACCCATTGATGAGCGTCCATTTTGTGATAAAAACCCCTAAAGAAAGGCTTCATTTCTATGCTTAAATGAGTTATTATTCCGGAACTATTGGTACTTAATGAATGATGTGATTATGCAGGTTCCCGGAAGATACGAGAGAGGGTAAATGACATCATGTGACTCAAGAAGGAAGCCTATGAAGTTACAAGACACAAGGAAGTGGTTTGGGAGCCAAATGAAGACACAAGTGCAAGACAACAGCCACCAGCGGCCGCTGGCCGCCTAACCAGCGCCGCTGGTACTCACCAGCGTCCGCTCCCTAGCTAACCAGCGCCACTACTCGTTCACCAGCGGCCGCTTCTCGACCAACCAGCGCCGCTAGCCCAAGGAAACCCAGGACCAGCACCGCTGGTCAGCCCACCAACGCCGCTGGTCGGCCCAGATCTGAAACCGACTTAAACCCCTATTTAAGTCGAACTAACCCTCAAAACCCTAAGAGAGAGCCGATTCAGCAGCCCTAGCCGCCCAGGAATAACCCTAGATCGAAGTTGCATATTCCAAGAAGGTTTTGGAGCATCTAAACACCTTCGGATCTTCACTCTTGGTCTAGATCTTTCATCTTTATTTACTCTTTATTATTGAACTATGTCTTTTATCTTCTCAGACTTTGTTATTCCTTTAAATATGCTAGGCTAGTAGGCTGAATACTTGTTTGGATCAATGTGATCATGTAGACACTTATTGTTTTACTCTGTTTGTTTAGATTCTGTTGGAACGTGCTTTACTGTTTATCGTAGATCCATGTTTATTATTAATTCATGTTGCTATTGGTTTTATATCTGAACGTATTAGTTTAATTCTAATGGTTGTCTATGATCATGCTCTAGGGCTAATATGCTAGGACAAAAAACAACTAGTCGGTCTATAACTAGAAGTAAAAAGTGATTCACTTGTAACTGAGGGATCCAGAACCATAGTAACTAGGATGAATTGAACATGAAGCTTAACAATACTAGATACGATCCTTTGACTTGGTAACGAGCAATGTGGTCACCGGAGGGAATTATATCTGGTCATGGCTTAAGAGCCAGGTAATTAAAAGATGAATTAGTAACACAAACTTTAGGTCATAATGCTTAAAACAATGAATCTAGCGAGAATTTGTTTTAATGGGTGGTGTGAGTCTAGCGACACCACTACTAACTAGGTAAAGTGAATCTAACGAGAATATGAACCGTGATTAAGTTTCCAACAGGCTAACAAACCAGAAAGAAAGTATTTGGTCGTACCATGAGATTGGAGATGCCAAACAAGTATTTTAATTTCAATTACTGTTATTTGCTTTTTTCCAAACTATTTTCAGATTAGCCTCTCGCTGCAAAGTGTGTGGTTAGATTTTATTTAATTTACTTTCAAAAGTATTAGTTTATTAGGAGTCAGTGACAAACCCCCAAACAAACTAGAATTACACGTACTACTAGATTAGGTAACGCAACGCGTCCTTGCGAACGATCCTGTAACTTACCACTAGGCTATATTGCATTCACCGGGTTCTCTGCTCGTTAAAGTGTGTGTTAGTTTAGATAGTTACTTGTACAACATAAATTTAAAGACAAGAATAAAACACCACCATCAGGTTCTTTTGGCGCCGCTGCCGGGGACGCGACGCATTCTTGGTTTAGTAGTGTAGTTCGACCCTACTTTGTGTTTCGGCACGAAGTAGTTACTTTTCAGTATTTGATTTTAGGTCAAATTAGGTTAAATAGAAAATTAGGTCAAATTAGGTTAAAATTAGGGTTAGCTTAATTAGTTTGCATTTTCATTTTGTTTTAGAAGTTACTAATCGTTTTCGTGTTTCTTTGTTCTTTTTCATTCCTGTTTCTCTTTCTTTAGTTTTTGTTTAGTTATTTCAGTCAAGATGGGTATTATGCATTGGAAGAAATCAGAAGAAGGTGACTCGGAGATGGAAGAAGAAGTGAAAAGGGAGAAAAATATGAGAATCCTACCAGTAGCACAAGCCAACGTCGCTGGGGTCAGACCAGCGCTGTTGGAACGGTACGAACTATCCGAAAACCCTAAATTCGACTTTGTTCTTTCTTTTAGGTCAGCTGATTTCAGGTCCGGAACTAAGAACTACGATCAGGACGCCTCTATACGTTTCGTTCCGGGAGAAAAAAGGGCAAAAAGGAACTGGAGAGATCTAACTAGCGCCACCGGAATCACACCAGCACCGCCAATGGAGCCCCGTAACTTTGAAGATGTTCCTAGTCATTATCCAAAGCCGAAAGCAAAACTTCCAGAAATATTAATACGTCAAGAACAGTTGATGGAAGAGATTGAGGATTTCAATCAGAAGGATTACACAGGATGGGAATAGGCATGGGAAGAGTGCATGCAACTCCATTGGAAATTTATCAACTCAATGAACGAAATTGTGGATCGCATCAGAGAAGGGTCGTTCAAGGAAAGAAGTTACGAAAAGTTTACATATGATCTCTATGTTGCGAAAGCTGAAGATGTTCAGAGCTTACTACAAAAGAAGGCAGGCACGGTATGGAAAAGGATCGAAGGGAAATTGAAAGAGTTGGTCGAAAAATTGACAAATATGAGGTTGAATGGAGAAGATCAAGCTAAATGGATACCGGAAGAAGCGGAATTACATTCTACCCTCAGTCATGTTAAGTGGTCAATGGAAAGCTTCAGGAGACTTAAGGAGAGAGTTTATGAGGTTAGAAAGTCGATTCGCGAAGTCATCATGTTACATCAGCGCCGCTGGACTTCCACCAACGCCGTTGATAGCCTTCCAGGTGAACACCAACGCCGCTAGAGATTGGTCAGGACATCACCAGCGCCGCTGGATGTCAACCAGCGCCACTGGGCATTCGAGACATAAAACCAGGGATTCAGTTTTGATCGGAATGAGAGGAAAAACGGTCCGCTTCTCGAAACCAGAACCGAACAAAGAATGGAATGATTATTGTCAAGAACTACCGGGGAAATTGATGGTCAAATGTCAAGTGGACAAGACTGGAAGTGTACTAGCCATGCTCGATTCAGGATCCAACGTCAACATCATGCCAAGAACTTTACATCGGACTATTCTTGGAGGAAAAGGAAGAATTAGAAAAAGCTCAAATAAATGTGTACGACTCATCTCCCGAAGAATTCATCGCAGCAATAGAAAAATTGACATTAAAAGAAAAAGCCGAATTGTACAAGTAGGCGAAGACCGAAACTGAAACAGAGCAACCAGCGCCGCTGGGAACACAGACCAGCGCCGCTGGTCACCCACCTGGAGACAACCAGCGCCGCTGGACTGCAACCAGCGCCGCTAGTACGCCTACATGCGAAAAACAGCGCCGCTGGTACCCTACAGGACACCTACTAGTGCCGCTTAGACACCACCAGCGCCGCTGATGCCCCCCGCAGCTCTGATTTTTGCGAAATTAAGCCCGTCTTCAACCTAACCAACCCTGGACTTCATACACAGATCGATGTGGAGGTAAATGAAGCTACTGAAGTGAGAAGGAACTCAAAAAACTCGGAGGAAAAGAAAGGAACTAACGTTAAGGAAGCTATAAGTCACTTCGAACATTCACCAACGGGTGTCGGCCCTAGGCCTAACCCGTACTCCTTAACTTAGTTCCTAGACCGAGTCTGGCTGAAGACTCGTTAAACTTAGCGCTTTTTGGGAGGCAACCCAAGCAGTAATTTTTATTTTTATTTTTCATTTTTTAGGAAATTGTGACTAATTACAACCAAGTGATTGTTTTAAATTTTATCATTTGTGATATTTTATGAAAATGTTATGAGTATCACAGATGCAAGCTTTCGAAGATTGAAGAAACAAGTAACGTATTGCAATCGTATTTAATTTTTTTATTTTTTGTTTTTATTTTAGCTCGTATTTTTCCATTTTGATAAATTGATCGAAGTGTGCAGAAGTATATTGCTTTGTAGTCCGAAGGAAACCATGCACTTGGCCAAAAGCTAAGTGTGGGGGAGTTCGAGCATCAAATCGTTGAAGAAATCAGATTTTGGAACATGTACAGGTGCCACTAGCGCCGCTAGTCAAGAACCAGCGCCACTGGGACTCCAGCAGGGCAGCCCAGCACCGCTGGCATCACCACCAGCGCCGCTACTCACCTATCCAGCGCCGCTACATGCTCAGCAACGCCGACCAGCGCCGCTTGGAACCTCACCAGCGCCGCTGGCGTCACCACCAGTACCACTTTTCACCCAATCAGCATCGTTTACAACTCCGCTACATGCTCTTCTTGGATAATTCGGATCTTCAAACCCCGGTGGTTGGTGAACATACACTTCTTCTTTAACTTCACCGTATAAGAAGGCACTCTTAACGTCTAACTGATACACCTTTATACCTTTGAAACTTGCATAGGCTAAAAATAACCTTATAGCTTCAATCCTAGCAACTGGTGCAAAAGTTTCGTTATAGTCATATTCTTCTCGTTGTGCAAACCCCTGAACAACCAAACGTGCTTTATTTCTAGTAATTATCCCTTTGTCATCTCGTTTGCATTTATATACCCAATGAGTTCCAATCGGTTCTTTACCTCTAGGCACATCTACTAACTCCCAAACTCCAGGTTTTTCAAATTGAGCTAATTCTTCTTGCATAGCTTCAACCCAGCATGGATCTTGAAGTGCTGCCTTAACATTCTTAGGTTCTACTTGTGAAATGAAACCAGAATATAAACACTCAGTTATCAATCCAGTGTCTTTCACTTCACAGAACAAACTAGTCAGGTCCTTATTTAACTGATTTCTAGTCCGAACGGGTTCTGTAGCATTTCCAAGAATATTTTCAACCGGATGATCCTTATTAATTCGATATTGAGGAACCGAATCAACATTCAGACTTTCTCCTAAATTTGTTCTAATCTGAAACTCAGGAGAGCTAAAATCATCTTCTAATTCTTCAGAAATAGGATCATCATCAGGCAGTGTAACCTTCGATGGAGTAGGTGGTGTAGTGTTCTCGGGTTCACTATTGTCTGAATCTGGTGTCTTTTCTTTGTCCTTACCACTTTCATCAATATCAGTAGTAGACTGAACGTTGGTTGGAGTAGTATTGACATTTCGAGTAGGCGAAGATATAGGAGCATTATCCATGTGATCTCTTAAAATAATCACATCATCAACTGTCTCAGGATCTGAATAAGAATCAGGACCATGTAGTGAACTAAACACGCTATCGTAATCGAAGTTTTTGCCACTTCCCGAATGAATAGCGGGCTTATGACTGACAATGTTGACATTTGTTCCCAAATCAACTTTGCCGGTCTGTTTGTTGTAAACCCGTCGAATTGACGTTCCCGGTTTATACCCCATGAGAAATCCCTTTTCAACCTTTGAATCAAACTTTGACTAAGGTAGATATTTCAAGAAAGTACACGGTACACCAAATGGTTCAACATTCTGTAAATTCGGTTTCTTCTTATGTAGAAGCTCATAACATGTCTTATTATGACGCTTAACTACAGTAACCCTATTTAAAATATGACAAGCTGTATTCACCGCCTCCGCCTAAAACATAGTAGGAAGCCATGAATCTGCAAGCATAGTTCTGGCTGTCTCGATTAGAGTCCTATTCTTTCTTTCAGCAACTCCATTCTGTTATGGTTCATACGGAGAACTGTATTGATGTTGGATTCCCTTTGACAAACAAAAGACATCCATCACATTATTCTTGAATTCAGTTCCGTTGTCACTCCTGATTCTCTTAACACGAACTCTATAAATGTTTTCAGTTTCGACAAAGAAATTTATCAAAATCTGCAGAGTTTCATCTTTCGATTTAAGAAAGAAAACCCATGAGAATCTCGAGTAGTCATCAGTAACCACCAAACAGTAATACATCCCACCGATACTTCTTACATTTACTGGACCAAATAAATCCATGTGAAGTAACTCGAAAGAATTGGCAATAGAATTTTCTTGTTTCGGTTTATGTGCAGACTTTTGTTGTTTACCTTTCAGACAAGGTACACATTTGTCTTCCATTCCAAACCGCTTCATGGGAACGCCGTCAACCAAACCATGTTTGACAATGTCATTCATCTTTTAGAAATTGATATGTCCCATTCTTCTATGCCATAGTAACGATTCAGATTCGTTTGTTTTTGATAACAAGCAAACAGACTCCTCTGGATTATCAACACCTAACACAAGGCCATAGATGTCTCTCTTCCTAGGAGCTTTTAGCAGGATCCAGTCTTCAGGAATAACATATCCTGATTTCAATATAAGTGCTTCTTTCTCATTAAAATGGACAGTGTTACCCTTGTCACAAATCTGAGAAACACTTAATTGATTATGTGATAACTGTTCCACATAATTGACTTTTTCCAGCGTAATCTTCCCATTGACAACATCACCTTGGCCCGAGATGTTGCCGCCCTTGGGACCAGCGAAACTAACATACGAACCATTTACATCTTCATAATTGGACAAAACGTTCTTGTCCCCTGTCATGTGCCGCGAGCATCCACTGTCAACATACCAAAGACTGATAGGCTTCCTTGGTTCTCCCTGCACATCAGACAATAAGATGGTTAGTTTCTGAAGGGAACCCAAACCTTTTGAGGTTTAGGTTTGCCGAATTCATCTCTAATGATCAATTCGGTCCAATATCCATCGCTCTGTAATGGAGCCTTGGATGAAGATGGTGTCACAGACTATTTCTTAGGTGAAGTGAAACGAGTCTTAGGAGGTGAATTCCTTGGTGAGTGAGTACCAAATCTAGGTTGACTTCCTAATCGATCATAGAATTTAGACGAACTATTAATTCTAACAGGAGGAGATCGATTTTGTTGAGCCATCTTCCTAGGTGAATTTGTAATAAACAAATTTAAGCTAGATTTGTGCAATTTATGGAGTTTGTGTGTGAAAAGGTGTTTGTGTGTGTATGGAGGTTAGGGATGAAGATTAGAGAGAAAACATGTGGAATGTGTGTGTTTTTAATTAAGAAATGGTAAAAGTCTTACAAATTAGGTGTGAAAGGGGGTATTTATACCATAAATCTAAGATTTCACTAATGCCCCTTCCATCTCTAAAATATTACATTTTAACACCATTTTTAGGTCTAACAAAATTACTCCTTTGAGGTGTACGAGAACGACTCGGACTTACACTACTAGAAGTAGTATTCTGTGAAGGTCCCTGTCGTTTTGGAGTCTTATATCTATTATTATGAGTGTAACAACATGATTTTATCACTCGAATTCACATCAACAATGGTGTTTGGTTAGTGTGTGTGTTCTTGGTGTTTGTGTGTGTGTTGAGAGAGAATTGGGATCAAGTGTGTGTTATTCAGGTGTAATGGTATGGAATGTATGTCAAGAGTTATGCTAATGTTATGATTTCTAAGGAATTGAGGGCTATTTATAGTCTAAACAAATCAACTATGCTAATTATCACAATTAGCCCCTCAACCTTAGAAATCATCAACACATGACTTAACAACAAGTAAGTCCATAACTTAAATTACAATGTATCACTATTTTTGGATTCCTAACATTCGCCCCCTTAGTGATATATTGTAAGGTCTGAAGTACGTGTTGTTTTGTCTTGTAGGAATGAATTTGATGAGCCCGGTGATGAAGACAATTGGTGTGTTGAAACAAGTCTTCAAAGCTTTCTCATTGTCTTTGGAGAACTTGATTCTGTCTAGGTCTTGGACTTCTTGAAGTTAAATCATTTGTTGATTCTCAATGTTCTTTTAGAACAGAGAATGATGAGTGTGTGTATGTTTTGAATCTATGAAGATTGTTGAATCATGAATCAGAGTTGTCTTTTGAGGTGCGGAAGGTAGGAGCTTGTCTTGAATTCTTCAATCTTCGAATCTTGAAGTCTTTACTTTGAAGTCTTGGAATGAATTTTAAGAAATATGTACTCCCCCCCTTGATGTGTGCAATGTAGCTTTTGGTAAAGTGTTGTTGTATGAGTTGAAGATCTTTAATTTGATGAAGACTCTTTTTGAAGCTTTTCTTCTTTTGTCTTGAATCTTCAGCCTTTTGTCCTTTGAAGTTTTGATCTTTGTCACATCGTCTAAAGCACTTTTGAGAGTAAACATTTGAATGAGGATTTGATAAGTCTCTTATGAATTAATCAAGCTCCCCCTCAATTCATGAGTAATCACAGTCTCTTTGATTTTTGAAAAATCTCTTATTAAATCTTGAATGTATATTCTCTTCTTTTCAAATGAATAATCTTCAATTTGAATTTTGGAACTCTTGCAGTTTGGAATGAAATTGTCACACAACCTTTGAAGAAGAATGATGAGTTGATGTCACAAATGAAATTTTAAGATAAAAGAACTCCAAATAAACTTGAAAACTTCTAATCAAGAATCTGAATGATAGTATCTCGAAAAGCAATTGAAACAACCAAACACAAACTTTTTCTCCTTGTCCTTATCAATCATTCTAATTTCTTCTCCTAATCAATAATCAATCATACTATTTTCTCCCCCCTCATAATGACAAAGTTGAGAACCAATGTCATTATGCAAACATTGATTGATTCGATTGTTTAAAAGAAATAATCATGACTAAAATCTAGACATTATGCTCATGGAGAATTATCAACACTCAAAACATCAATCTAACCATATAAACCAACCCAATGGTTCCTATGGATGACTAAAATGTAAGATTGAAGTTGTTGGGATAAACATTGTATCATAGTGTTGGTGTTTTCTGTGTTCGGGTGATGAGAAAAAGAAACAGGATAAGAATGATCCGTTTGCATTCAAAAATCGAAAGGATTAATGAAATGACCGAAAGAAATGTATCTCATTTATCGGATTTCCTATGTATCATTGAGAAATGCACAAAGCAAACCTCTAACATAGTTCGGTCTTTTGGCTTTTCAACCTCAAGAATGCTTCAAAGAATGTAAACCATGGTCAGTGTCACCTAAGCGTTCGATAACCATGTTCTACTATCCTTAAAGACTTTTAGGAAAAATCCAAGGTCACAATAGACTTCTTGTTAACTCAATAATTTCAAAAATGTAATTATGAGACCTACGTTCAAAGCTGGAAATGATGTTAGCAATGGTAGGATTTCCATTTGATCATCGTGAAATATCAATTAAGATATCACTACAAATGTTACGGCTATATCACAAAGATATGCATGTATATCACAAAGATATGACGCAAATGTGTCCTAAAGAATGAATAACGATCAAATTAATGATCAATCACGAGAGTTCTAGACACAAAGTGATGAAATGAAGTCGAGGACTGGAGCAGAGTGTCACCCTTTTTCAATATCAACGTCTTCCAAATGAAGAGTCAATAGAAATGAGAAAATCTCCGTGAGAAGTAAAACAAGCATTTGTTAAGAAACACTTGAGTGGTTAGGTAAGGATGTGCATCGCTTCATTGGGTCCATGAAGGCTTCTTCAATACCGAGATATCAACAAATGACATCCGATAGAAATGTGTTTTACCCGGCAATTTGAGAATTTTAGGGAAGGGTATCAATTCTTTTAACCCTTTTCTCACAACATTATCACCATAACCTCTCACTTTTCGACTGTACTCCCTCCAAGCTTAGTTGCACGAATTCATCATCACTCAAAAATACCCTCACTATCTAATAAAAGAAGTGAAAACTCTGGGGTTAGAACTCATCGGCGATGATGAAATTCATGGAGTAGAATTTTGAGAAAAACCTAGTCGCTCATGTGCAAACTAAACACCGAACTTCTTTTGAAGCAAATGTTTTGAAAAAAATCATCAAATGTGAAAAAAAAATTTTAAACAACACATTTGAAGTTTTGAAAGAGATTTGAAATCACAAACTCCCCCTTAATCTATGCAAAGATAGAGCAAAAAGATTTTCATAGAAAAGGTGGAGCAAAAATGATTTGTGTGAAATCAAAATAGGTTTTATGAAAAGTGAACTCAATCAATTGTTCAAGATGAGATAACTCAGGAGTACACAAGGGCGTTCAATCCTTTGCTTCTCATATCAACAATTGAGAGTTTTTGATACAGGTGTAACAAAATTGCAATCAATATCTTGTATTACACATATACATTCATATAAGACCATTTGGAAGTACACAAAGGCGTTCAATTCCATGTTATCCTATATCAATTTATATGTATAACAACATGAATTAATTTCAATTTTGAAACATAAATAATTTTTCTTTTTAAAACTGGGTTGCATACATAGTATATGCAAGCTATTTATAAAATAAATAACACAAATAAGCACGGGTTATACACTGAGTGTGCATAAGCCACGAAGTAATAAATACATCATTTAAACACGGGTTACATACAGAGTATATGTGAACCACTTTTGAAGTAAAAAAAAAATTAAAAAAATCTTTTTTTTTTTTGTTATTTTTTCAAAATTTTATATTTTTGTATTTGATTTTTGGTTTTTTCAATTTTTATAACTTTTGAAAAATGAATCAAGAATTCCTTCCATGGTAAAGGTAATTAAGGATCAAGATTTAGCATACCAAGTTTAGAGATTAAGAAATTAAACCTCTTTTCGTCCAGTGGTTTTGTGAACAAATCAGCGAGTTGGTAGTCACTTCCCACGAAGTAGAGTTTGATGTCACCTTTCTCAACATGATCTTTGAGAAAATGATATCTCACATCAATGTGCTTTGAGCGTGAGTGATTGACTGAGTTGACAGCAATTGCAATGGCACTTTGTGAATCACAATAGATAGGGACACAATCATATTTCAGACCATAGTCGGTAAGTTGTGTTTTCATCCATAACACTTGAGCACAGCAACTAGCAGCAGCCACATATTCAGCTTCTGCTGTTGACAGATACACAATTTTGCTTCTTGGATGACCAACTTACAATCTTATCCCCTAAGAATTGTAAAGTACCAGATGTGCTCTTGCGACCAAGCTTACAACCTGCATGATCTGCATCTGAATAGGCAGTTAAATTGAATCCAGTATCCCTTGGATACCAGAGACCAAGATTGGGTGTACCCTTCAGATAACGAAAAATTCGTTTCACAGCTTGGTAATGTAAATCAATCGGAGCGGCTTGATACCTAGCACACATACATGTTGCAAACATTATATCTGGGCGAGATGCTGTAAGATACAACAACGAACCAATCATGCTTCTATACCTCTTTTGGTCAAATGGTTTCCCATTTTTATCAGCATTAATGTTTGTACGAGCAGCCATTGGAGTTGAAATTGAAGTACAAGTAGTTATTTCAAACTATTTCAACATATCTTTTATGTACTTACCTTGTGATATAAAAATACCAGTTGGTAATTGTTTGATTTGTAGACCCAAAAAGTAATTCATTTCTCCAATCATGCTCATTTCAAAATGATTGACCATTAGAGATGAAAAATTTCGACAAAAAGATTGACTGGTTGACCCAAAAATAATGTCATCAACATATATTTGGACAAGTAAAACATGTTTACCTTGCTTACGAATAAACAGGTTAGGGTCAATAGTACCTTTGGTAAAGCCTCCTTTGAGTAAGAAAGTAGATAAGGAATCATACCATGCTCGGGGTGCCTGCTTCAAACCATAGAGGGCCTTGTCTAACCTGTAGACATGGTTTGGCTTCTTAGGATCAACAAAACCTTCAGGTTGCTCCACGTAAACTTCTTCTTTGAGTTCTCCATTCAAGAAAGCTGTCTTTACATCCATTTGAAACATTGTGAAGTTTCTGAATGCGGCATAAGCTAAGAAAATACGAATGGCCTCCATTCTTGCAACAGGAGCGAAAGTTTCGTCGAAATCCACACCAGGTTGTTGGCAGTAACCCTTTGCAACCAATCTAGCTTTGTTCCTTACTACAACTCCATTTTCATCCTTCTTGTTTTTGAAAATCCACTTGGTGCGAATTGGTTCTTCTTTCCTTGGATTTGGAACCAATCTCCATACCTTCAGTCTCTCAAACTGAGCTAATTCATCTTGCATTGCTTTAACCCACTCTGGATCACAAAGAGCTTCAAAGATGGTTTTGGGTTCAATGTTACTCAGTGAAAGTGCAACAAGACACTCATTGACTGTAGTACGGGTAGAAACACCAGCTTGTGGATCTCCGATGATCTGTTCTGTAGGATGATCTTTGCGCATACGTGACCACTTGTTGTCATGAGGAAGAGGATCTTGTTGATGAATGTCAACATTATCATCATTAAATCCAGAGTTCTGTTGAGCAATGGAGTCATAGCTTGGAAGAACTCTTTCCTCAAAATTTGGATGATCAAAATCCAGTGGCACATACACATTTGGAGTATTTGATGGATTTGTTGTTTGGGTGATTTGAGAAGGTTGTTCTTGAACATTCTTTTGAGAATAAATATCTCTCGAAGGTGATTCTTCTTGCTCTGCAGAATTTGAAGATGATTCATGATTGTTGTCAGGAACTAATTCATTTGTTTGAATGGGGTCATTGTTCGGAATTGGTTCATTGATGACTTGAGGTTCCTTTTCTTGAATCGGTTTTGAGTTATAGAATTCTTCGAAAAGAATATCTAGCTCTTCACTTGTTGGAGTTGGATATTTCTTGAATTTTGAGGCTAAGGTAGACGTCCTTGAGGAAGCACTTGAAGTACTTGGATCACTAATTGTTGGTAGCAAACTTTCTTGTTCAAATATCATGCCAGACATCTCATCAAGCCAAACATTCATGGTTTCTTGAATCGTGTTTGTTCGACGATTGAAGATGCGATATGCAATCGATGTCTTTGAGTAACCAACAAAGTAACCTTCGTCACCTTTCCTTTCAAACTTTCCAACATTTTCCCGATCATTCAAGGTATAACAGACACACCCAAAAATATGGAAGTAATTGATGTTGGGTTTGCGTTTGTTAATAACCTCATAAGGAGTCTTCTCATGACGCTGATTGATGATGGACCGATTTTGAGTATGACAGGCAGTGTCAACAGCTTCAGCCCACATGTTTGATGGTAACTTGGAATAAGCAAGCATTGTTCTTGCTGCTTCCACCAGCATACGGTTTCTCCTTTCAACAACACCATTTTGTTGCGGGGTTCGGACAGCAGAGAATTGGTGAGTAATGCCTTTTGATTTGCAAAATTCATTGAAGATGGCATTTTTGAACTCAGTACCGTTATCCGAACGAATATAACGGACTGGTAGTTGAAGATTCACTTGAGTGGAAGTGATGAAATGGATCAAAATTTGAGTTGTTTCATCTTTTGAAGCAAGAAACTTAACCCAAGTGTATCTTGAATAATCATCAATGATAACCAGAATATATCTCTTCCCGTTTCTGCTTTGTACTTTCATAGGCCCACAAAGATCCATGTGAAGCAAATGAAGAGGTGCCAAAGTGTGTGGGATTTTCTTTGGTTTGTGAGAAGTTCTCTTGATCTTCCCAACTGCACAAGAAGGACAGACATGCTCACTCTCATATTTGTAGTCAGGCAAGCCTTCAACAAGTTGCTTGTTGACTAAAGCATTGATGGTTTGATAATTCAAGTGAGACAGCCTTCTATGCCACAACCAAGAATTTTTCGATGTAGCTTTTGAAACAAGACAGATATTATCAGTTGGTTGGTTATCATCAAGATTAACTGTGAAAAGATTGTCTTCACGATCTCCGCATAGGATATCAATTCCATCTAGAGTTTGGACTTTGCACAGAGATTGTCGAAAAAGAACTTGAAGATTGTTGTCACAGAACTGTCCAACACTGAACAAGTTATGACTCAGGCCTTCAACATAATGAACTTTCTTGATGACAATTCCGTTTCTTTCAATATCTCCATAACCTAGAATTGGAGCGAAATTGTTGTTTCCGAAACGAACAGTCCCCATGAATCTTTCAACAAAATTCTTGAGCAATGATTTATTGCCAGTCATGTGTTTTGAACACCCGGAATCGAGTATCCATACACAGATGATTATTTCCTGCAATCAAAAATTTAACCGACTTTAGGTACCCACTTAAAGACGGGTCCTTTGTGGTTAGTTAATACAGGCAGGGGGTATAACTTAGGATATGCATACAAACATGCTTTCGAATCTACATACTTATTAACAAGCACATTATCTACAAGCACATTTGAATTAAACATACGATTATTAACACACGAATCAAAAGTAACATGTCTACCAGCATTGAAACCATGCATATGAGAACTAGAATTAACATTGTTTACAACATCAGAAGGTCTAGCCTTGGCACCATTAACATTGTTTAACACAGAGGACTTAAAAGATAAATTGTTTGAATCAACAGAAACATGCTTCTTCTTACTATCAGCTTTTCTTCTTCGCCTTTTCTTCTTTTTATCAACATTAGTGAACTTAGGTACTAATGACTTAGCTACCCATTTAGTCTCACTAATTAAGCTCTTTCCACCTGTCGAATTGATACTAAGAAGATTAGAACGAAAGTTTTGAAGCACTTTTATCTTTTTAGACTCTTTTGAAAGTGCAGAAACTTCTTGTTTCTTTGTTTTATCATGAGAAAACCAGCCATATCTATCCCTATACCTAGTTGCACCATTTGAAGTATCCCTAGTTAGCAAAACAGAGATAGACTTAGACACTTTAGAAATTGAACTAGAATGAGAGCTAGACGAAGGAACATTTGAATTGAATTCCAGAAGTTTCATTTTGTTGTATTTGATTTTGGGATTGGTCTCATCTTGTTTGGTTTTAACATGCTTTTTCGGGGTAGGACACTTTGTTTTTAACTTATTCATTCTTGGTTTGGTGACATTCTTTGGTTCAGTCTTGATGAGTTTGGAAATAACCCGTTTCTTTGAATAATCTGAAGTTGGAGCTTTGAAAAACTATTTTGGAGATTCCTCTTTTGATTCAACTTTGATTTTGGTAGATTCAATCTTTTTCTCAGTTTCAGAATCAAAAACATATTCTCCCTCCATGAATTTATCAAAATCATTTTTGGTGAATGGTGAAACTGGAGAGATTTTTGAAAAATCAGGAGTTTTGTTTTCCAACTTCACACTATTGGTAATTTCAGGAGTGAAAACAACTTGAACTGACACATCTTTGTTTTCACAAGAAAATTTAGTAGAAGTATTAACACCTATACTAGCACAAAGCTTAGGATGAACAACTAACTCTTCAGGAAACTTACAAGTGAAAAACCTAAAGTAGTACGATATCAAAACTAAACTATGCGCAAGTTCGTCATAGGATAAATCAGATTGCACATAATCATCAGCTATTACAGTAGCAGCATTTTGACATGAACACTCAAAAGAATCAGTCAAGGTTTGGGTGGAGGAAACAGTAGATGAAACACAAGTAGTCTGAGTGGAATGGTCTACTAAAAGACTAAAATCAGTTTGGGTAGAAACATTCACACAGACTGTGACGTTCCACATAATCCATTAGTCTGACGTTCCACATAATCCATGAACCTTTTCTTCCAAAGTCCATAGTTACCACGATAAAGAACTGGTGGTCTTGTATCAGTACCCAGAGACAATGCTTCACGAGTAGTCATTTGAAATTGATTTGAATTGACAATTGAATTGATTTTGAAGAAAGTATGAAAGTATGAAACGATCTAATTTGGAATGAACTGAAACGATCTGAATTGAAATGAAAATGAAACGATCTGAATTGGAATTAAAATAAAATGATGTAGAAGAAGAGTAAATGAAACGATCTAAATGTCCAGGAATGAAATGATCTCAATGTGCAGGAATGAAACAATCTAATTTGAAACGATCTAAATTGAATTAAGAGTGAAACGATTTAAACTTGAAATGATTTTCAGAAGAAGAAAGATTCTAAGTATTCTGAAATGATTTGGGCAGAGTTTTGGTATGAAATGGAATGAAATGAATTGAGCAAAACCAATCACGAAGATCAGTTACCCAAGAGTAGTATGATTCCCAAACACAACTCTTCACGAATTACACAAACCAGAGAATGTTCAAGTAAAACTTGAAACGATCTAAAAGAGATCGTTCTGGTTTCAAGGAAAACTGAAACGATCTAAAAGAGATCGTTTTGGTTTTTTTTCAGGATTTCTCAACAACTTGTGTATTTTTCAAGAAATTGAATTGACCAAAACCAATCCAAAGGATCAGTTAGCCACAATCAACTCTTCTCACAACAACCACACTTGTCAAAACGATCAAAATTTTAATCGTTTTACAAGCCACAACACTGAAATGTATGTTCCAAGGAAATAAAAACTAAAACGATCTAAATGAGATCGTTTAGCATCTCATAGTCGTATTCAACCTCTGAGTATGAACACCTCCATTGACGATTTTTAAAACTTCAATATCTTTTGATTTTCTGAGAATTGGATCATGAAACCACTTGCAAACAGTTTGTTTTCACCTTAGCAATGATCCGATTAACACTATTTAGCTTATAACACAACAGAATCAAATCCCAAATTTTAGCGCCAAAAACTCAAAATCTGAACTTTTGATCCAGGTCGAATTAGAATACGAAACTTGAGAGGATTATGTTATTAACTATGAGGAATCGAACGGTGAACAAACATTTGTAATTTTATGTGATTTGAGAGGTTAATTTTTGGATTTTCAGTGAAGAACAAAAACGAACAGAAACAAAAAAAAGAAACAGAATTAAAGGTGATTTTTGATGAAAATGTGATTGAATTCAGTTATGGATCGAGATCAACAATGGTGTTTGGTTAGTGTGTGTGTTCTTGGTGTTTGTGTGTGTGTTGAGAGAGAATTGGGATCAAGTGTGTGTTATTCAGGTGTAACGGTATGGAATGTATGTCAAGAGTTATGCTAATGTTATGATTTCTAAGGAATTGAGGGCTATTTATAGTCTAAACAAATCAACTATGCTAATTATCACAATTAGCCCCTCAACCTTAGAAATCATCAACACATGACTTAACAACAAGTAAGTCCATAACTTAAATTACAATGTATCACTATTTTTGGATTTCTAACAATGAGCAACAATATCTGAGTCACTAGATCCTCCAGAAGACATACCATTTTCAGGACATCTCCGTTTCCTATTTGGACAGCAACTATAAACATGTCCTACTTCATAACAATAGAAACAAGATTTTTTAGCTCTTGCTTTCTTAGCTTTAACATCAAACTCAGCTGAAGTCATGCCTAAACATTCCTTAAGTTCAGTTGTGGCTGACTCCTCTTTTGATAAACCAGTTGACTCATTTTTATCCGAAAAATGTACCTTCTTTTGAGAATTTTTATGAGTCCTGTATGGAGTTAAGGGGACTTCACTAGACGTAGATTCATCCTTATTCCATACTTTATCAATCTTGTCATGATCGACCTTTTCAAAATCAATTTCATTTGATGTAAAAATAGTATCACATCCTTTCATTGTAAAACATTTAATGTTCTTATCTACAGGACAAGTTGACTTTACTTGACTAGATCCTTTAGAAGCACTAGTATCATAAACTCCATTCTTAGGATCCACTGGTTTAACAAATGAACTTTCAAGCTTATGTTTCTTGTTAAGCTCTTTAATATTATCAATCGAGTTTTTAGAGCTTTTAGGGGTCTTTGGATCAACATTTTGTTTTTCTGAAATGATTGGATCAATTTCACTACTATCAATCTTTTCAGTAAGCTGTGTTAGAGACTCTGTATAATTATCATTTAATAGACCTCTAAACTCATTATAACTTATACCCAAACCACTTTTATCTTTTGAATCCTGTGGTACAGGTTTTTGCATCTGCATTGATTTTATTAAATCATAATCCCCTAATTTGATCTAGTCTTGTATTAAGCTTAACTATCTCCAACTTTGCGTCAACTAATTCTTTCTCCTTTTTAGAAAAGTCTTCAGTTAGTTGAGCATATTGTTCATTTCCCACTTTTTCCATCAGAACTGACTCCTTTAGTTTTTCTTTTAATGCAAGAATATCCTTATCAGATGCACGAATCTTATCTTGATAAAGACTTTCTTGTTTTACCAAACCAGAATTTTTGGCAAACAAAGAGTCGTTTTCTTTGTTAAACATGTTGTTCTGACTAGTTACGTTAATAACTGACTTATTCAAAACAAACACCTCAAGTTTTAAATCTGACAACATTTTACACACATCAATTATAGAAGATAAAGAACAAGATACCTTCTGATCTGCAGCCTTGCAATCTGCCATGTATGCAACAAAGTCTTCAGTTGTCATACCTTCAGGTATCACGAAGTTCTTCATCTGTTCTTCAATGCTCTTCATGGAAATGTCATCAACAGGACTTGATGACTCTTCCTTTTCTTTAGATGCTTTTACTGCTGTCATTTGTTCATTCTCAGATCTTTCGGTCTCAGCAACATGACATATATTCTTCTGAACTATCTCAGATGCATTTTCTTCACTTGAGTACACAGCATAATCAATTGTTGCAGCTACTTCATCATTTAATTCTACCATGTAGGCATGATTCGAGGTATCATCAGATTGTGTATTCCATTGATAAGTACCATCTGGATTTTGAACAACAACCTTTGACTCCGAAAATGGTGATGAAACTGGCTGTTGTGGAGTAGCAGGATATGCAATCATTGCTTGCGTCTTATGATTACTCGGAGTAATACCGCCTTGATTGTAATTTTAACGACCAGCAACGGTATTATCAATCCTCTTAGGTCGTTGACACTCTCTTGCAAAATGACCAAATCTATCGCAGTTATAACATTTCATCTTGGATTTATCAAAGCCTTTAGTGCCATTACCTATAGGTCTCCCAGTTCTCTGAGTGAATCTTCTGACCTTAATAATAAGCATAGCAAGCTGCCATTGTAGATCCATTTCTTCCAAATCATCAGGATCTATTTGATTGTAATCCTCATCAATTACTGCAGGATCAGTAATCTTTCCTCCAATAAATGCTTCATGAGCATTACAAAAGGCTGAGTAAACACTCATTCTACCTTCTGCAGAACTCATACTCATTGGCATAGAATGGAAAGATTGTAAATTGCTCTTAACATTCGAATGTGTATTGTCATAAGCAACATATCCAGCAATACCTTCAGCATCTACTATTGGTGTAGCTTCTGCACCACTTAGAAATGCATTGTTTTCTGACCTGGAACTTGCTAAATGAACAGACTTAGCATGATATAAGGATGGATCTTGTGTAAAATCCGAGTGAGTATCTTTAATCCTTCTCTTCATGTCTCTGTTCTTCAGCTTGGAGACTACCTTTTCAAAGTCCCATGTACTGTATTCCTGATTATCTTGAAGTTGATGAACATAAACAGTCCATGTCTTAGGCAGTGAGTCCAAAAACTTATCAACTAGCTCAGTTTGAGGATAAACAACCTCAAAGTACGACAACTCAGTGGTCAAATGACTGAATCGAATAATAATCTCGTCAAGAGATTCTCCTTTCAATCCATTAAAGGCTTCATACTGGCGCTTCAGAAGCTTGATACGATTCTTCTTCAAAGTTACATCGCCCTCACAATATCTTTCAAGAGCGTCCCATAAAAACTTTGAAGTAGTGTACTTTTTGAACAGATATACACTATCTTGAGGCAAGGCCATAATAAGAGTGGACAATGCCTTTCCCTCAACAACGTATCTTTTACATTCTTCAATAGGCATATCAGCATAAGTATACCTACCGATCACTCCATTCTTCTCATATGAAGGCCAATCAAAACCTTGAGTTATCACAAGCCACATTTCCATGTCAGTGAGACGAATGTAGTCTTCAAAACGTCTCTTCCACATCCAATAATTTTCCATACCGAAAAGATTTGGAGGTGTATTACCCCGACCAACCTCATGATCGTGCATGATCATCTGGCTGATAAGTAGGGCATTAGGTGAGTTTGCGGCAGCTGGTAAAGTCGTCATTTCGAATCCTTTGAATTCAAGTAAAACGAAATACTACTTAGTTCGTGTGGCACGAAGGACACGTGGCACGAAGCACGAAGTCACGTGGCACGAAGCACGAAGTCACGTGGCACGAAGCTGTATGACTTCTACGAAGTACACGTCGCACGAAGCACAAAGAATACACGAAGTATACGAAACACTAGTCATGACCTAAGTCACGAAGAGTGGTTCGCGCTGACGTGGCACGAAGCTAACACGAAGTTAACAGATGACGTGAACACGAACACGAAGTTCACTTCGTGCTGACGTATGCACTAAGTAGCACGAAGAAGAGCACGAAAATGCAAATTAACATGAATTTCGAACAAAATTGCAATCAATAGCTAATCAAATGATCTTAAACCTTCTGGTAATCAACCTTAGGGCTCTGATACCACTTGTAAGGTGCCCTATTGTTGCGTGGATCGTAATAAGATGCGATTCGTTATGTCAAGAGTGCGGAATCCTCTTGAGATAACTAGATTGCTATTGCCTTTTGTTGATTAATAAGCAATTAAGCAACCCAAGGAGATGCACAAGGCTTGTGGTTCGTGTAGGAGATCACACGAAGGAACAAATAACCTTGACTCGTAAATTCGTGAATAATTCGAAAACAATTAACAAGGATTAACCTAATTCCGTAGATTAGGTCTTGTATTTATACTAGTTAAGTATTGGATCGTGTGGGCTTAGGCCTTAATTGCAGCTTAGGCCCGAAACAATAAGTCAATCGACTGCCTCGTGCTGACGTCAGCACGAGGTTGTTCCTACATGCTGATGACGTCAGCACGAGGGACGACCTTTGACTCTTTGTTTAGCTTTGTTTGGCTCATACATAACATCCAATCATCGTTTAAGTGTTCTACGACACTTATAAACCTTGATTCTATGTTCTTGTACTTGCAAAACAATATATAACACACAAACACAATACAAAACATAAACAGATATAATATTGAAGTTCAAACGTAATAATTAAATATCAACACAAGTTCTTATCTAAATGATTACAAACATAGTTCCTAAAACGTAAACGATAATCAAATCTATGTTGCAATTGTCACAACGAATCTGCATCTACAATCCAGAACCATAGTAACTAGGATGAATTGAACATGAAGCTTAACAATACCATATGCGATCCTGTGACTTAGAAACGAGCACTGTGGTCACCGGAGGGAATTATATCTGGTCATGGCTTAAGAGCCAGGTAATCAAAAGATGAATTAGTAACACAAACTTTAGGTCATAATGCTTAAAACAATGAATCTAGCGAGAATTTGTTTTAATGGGTAGTGTGAGTCTAGCGACAACACTACTAACTAGGTAAAGTGAATCTAACGAGAATATGAACCGTGATTAAGTTTCCAATAAGCTAACAAACCAGAAAGATAGTATTTGGTCGTACCATGAGATCAGAGATGCCATACAAGTATTTTAATTTAATTACTGTTTTTTGCTTTTTCCAAACTATTTTCAGATTAGCCTCTTGCTGCAAAGCGCGTGGTTAGATTTTATTTATTTTACTGTCAAAAGTATTAGTTTATTAGGAGTTAGTGACAAAACCCCAAACAAACTAGAATTACACGTACTACTAGATTAGGTAACGCAACGTGTCCCTGCGAACGATCCTGTAACTTAGCACTAGGCTATATTGCATTGACCGGGTTCTCTGCTCGTTAAAGTGTGTGTTAGTTTAGATAGTTACTTGTACAACATAAATTTAAAGACAAGAATAAAACACCACCCATTAAGTGCCATCTTTATATTAATTTGCTTCCATTTTGGCAATTAGGTAGTGATGATTATTCTTGCAATTACGAAGATGATAATTTGGAACTAAATTAATAATCACGTCTAGAAACACCTGCAAAAAAAATATATCAATAAGAAATAGATTTGCATTAAATGATAACATGAATAATTCATAACACACACTATATATTGCAATATCTGGATATGTATTAAAAGAAGGAAATTAGAAATATCAAAGCAGATGGAGGCGGATGATACCTATGTTATCAATTTCGGTGAAATTTCGGTTTTCTGTGGTTGGCCATATTTTCGGTTTAGATTTCGTTTCCGAAATTTTCAGTGGTTTTGACCGAAATTCATCTATCTAAATTTCGGTTGATTCCGTGGTTTTTTCGGTGGATTTTTTTTTTTTGGGCTAACTTAATAAAATAAATGGGTTACTTTTTGGGCCTATATGTCAATTAAACCCATCAGTAATAAAACCCACCAAATATAAAACAACAAAAGAAACCTAATTTCCAATAACCACCTATCGGATCAAGATTCAACTATTCAAGCAGCAGTAGCGCAAGCAGACTTCAAGCAGCAGCACCATAAACAACAATTAGGTATGATCTTTATCTTATTTTCTATCTTAATTTCTACTTTATAAAGTAGCAGCAACATAAACAACATCTATTTTTCTTTCTTATTTTCTATCTTAATTTCTATTTTTTATTTTATGAAGTAGCAGCAACATAAACATCAACTAGCAGCAACATCTATTTTTTAGTTTTCTGTTTTTGGTAGGCAGTAGGGCTGATTATGACCGGTAACAATGGTTCAACAACTCCATCTTCTCACGCATCTGTAAACCCTTCAAACACTAATACAATGTCATCTGATTCGAGTAAAAGATCGAATAGAGATATGGCATGGGAATGGGGAGATCAGAGAGATCCCAATAACAAAAGTATTGTTTGGTGCCAGTTATGTAATAAGAAGATGGGTGGAGGAGGAATTACACGACTAAAGCAACACCTAACTCATACTGGAGGACAAGTTTCGGGCTGTGAAAAAGTGACTACGGAAATTACGAAAAAGGTATTGGCTTCGATGAGAGAAAAAGACCAGGCACAGTTAGAAAAAAAAAAAAGAAACAGAGAGATACTTAGATCATGTGCAAATGATTATTCTGAAGTAAAAGAGGGTAAGGAAGCTGAAGTTGATAATGATGATGTTCAAGAAGTTGTATCTAAAGAAAGTGTTTCAAATAAAAATAAATTTGTAAGTCCTAGCAACACGAGAGGTCCCATGGATGTTCTGTTAAATACAGATTTTGAAAAAACAAAAAAAAGTTCCTTGGATAGAAATAATCCAATAAAAGAGAAGTTAAAGATGAGAGCTTGGGATAAATTTGCAACTTGGGCTTATTCTGTTGGTTTACCTTTCAATGTCGTGCGTGATGAAGGTTTCCAAGATTTCATCAATGCTGTCGGGGATTATGGAAGAGGTATGCCAGCTCCATCGTATCATAATATCCGAGTCACATTGTTGAAAAGTCGTTTAGAAGAAACAAAAAGGTTTGTGGATTCATTTAGGCCACATTGGAAAGAATATAAGTGTAGCATTATGTCTGATTTCTGGACAGACGGGAAAGGAAGGTGTTTGATAAACTTCTTAGTCAATTGTCTTCATGGAACAATTTTTTTGAAATCAATTGATGCGTCAGAACATGTGAAGAATTCTAACTTGATTGTCCATATGATTAATGATGTGATAGAAGATGTTGGAGAGAGGAATATTGTGCAGGTAGTTTTATTTAAATACATTGAACTACTTCAAAACATATATATTTACTTGATTCATGTTGTTTAGGGTCAGATTTTCTATAACTGTGATCCTGAATAAAGATATCACTAACATGAAATTCTGTTATACACGATAATATTTATATGTTTTGCAGGATCCTAGATTCTATAATCAAGATACAGGATATTCAGGAAATGGCTAACGGTCGAACATGTGTATCAACACTTACGCAACGGGTTTCATGAGAGAGTCAATATGCAATCCCATAAATATCGGAACAGAATAGAAGAATAAACGTGTCAAAGGAGACTCAACATCTATTTTCCCACTTCAACACGTTGATTAACAAGACGCGGAAGATCCCGGATATTTTGGATAGTTAGTTAGATGTTTACATTATAAATAACGAGTGATTGATCGAAGTCTAGGCACTTAGCATTCAGTACTCACACTTGTAATCACACACACTCATTCATTGCTTTACTTTCATAACTTCGATCAAATCACTCACTCATTCATTGTATTGTAATCAACATAAATAATAAAAGAACATAAGAAGGGTCGATTGCATCCTCCCGAGATTTTTTACTTAAGATTACTTAACTGGATCAAGGGTTTTTCCTCGTCAACAAAATTCTGCTGTCTTTACTTTTATTTGCATTTCATTAAGATCTTTACTTTTATTCGTATTTCGTTAAGATTTATACTTTATTTGGCGCTATTTTAGATTATCATCAACCGTTTTCTTATTTACTCAAAGAATTTCGATCTCAAAGATCATTTCGAACTCGTTTCTAGAACAAACTCTTAGTTTAATTATTTTTGATAAGAAAACTGTAAGTCCCAAACTATTACTAGATGGGTGCTGAAGACACCTCTATGTCAATGGTGAGTGTACTTTGCAACACAATCACTTAATCTGGATGTGACCAGTTTAGAGTAGTTGTGTACCAGGTAATCTGGAGGTTTACTTATTAAGGTGACAATGTAAATAAGTAAATACAATGCAATAGATATAAGTTACAGGTATTTATATCGATGAGACAATATGTAATTTTAAAGTGTATTTTATTTATTGATTGTTAAATAAAATACAAGGTTGTTGCGGAACCAAGATAATACAAAGATGTAAATATCCTAACAACCTATGAAATACAATTGATCTATACTTGGAAATTCTCCTAACAATCGAAACACTTAAAGTTGTGAAATGTTCCTTTTTGCGATTGAGAGAATATTGCACAAGTTCACCAATATTGCAGAATGTATGTGTTTGCAAAGTTGTTTAAATGCTTGGGCAAGGACCTCTATTTATAGTCGAAGTATGAGCATTGGGATCTCAACTTCGACGTATAAATATGGTTCACAACACACAAAAGTATTGTTAAATAATCCTTTGTGTGTACTAAATAAAGTAAGACAAAAGGTTACTTTATTCAACCACTCTACATCTTTGCACTTTTATCCACAGACAAGATTATTGTCCGGGTAAAAGGATGTAGTGTAAAAGGTCCTCCTCGTAATCAGTGTAAAGCTTTGTAAGAGCATTTACTCTGGAGGATTCTCCAATTGATTGATCTGGTAGATTGTCAACTGGGCTTCGCTGCCATTGTCAATCTCTGTCTTCCATTTGTTGTCTTCGACTTCAACTAGAAGGTCTTCAGATTCTAGTCTTCAGATCTCAACTGGAGGAAGTCATCAGTTGCTTAAACTGTACGATGCAACTGGACTTATAATATTTCGGAAAATTCTTCATGCTCTCCAGATGCAACTGGAGAGCTCCAGTTTTCAGCCAAAACTGGACCTAACAAAAACTTTTCTTTTTATTTGAAGATCCTTGAACACCAAACCCCACTTACAAATCTTCGGTTCATTAGTTGTCTAAAATCCTTTCTAAAATTATCTTAGGTAATTTTTGACGAAACAATTTGGCGCCCACCATGGGGCAAAAAGGTGTTTTTGTAATTTGATCACATTATCTTAATCCTGATTTCAAGAGTTTTTTTACCAAATTAATCCGCTAAGAATGTCGACCTCCCAAAATGCTTCTTCTGCTGTTTCTGGATCTACAACTTTGAAGAATTTAACCAAATCTACAAAAAGTAATAATAACAGGAACACTGGAAAAGCTATTGATGATTCATCTGTAGGATCTGATCCAATTGGCCCGATGTCTAAGAAGCCGGAACCCTATTTCGATCCATTTGCAGGATCACAGGTAAGAACTAATCATGGCGAAACTAACGCTAACCCAAATGTTGCTTCCATGATTAAAGGTTTGCAGGCACAATTAGCAACGACACAATCAGAAAATATCGCTAGATTTGATATTTTGGAGTCTAGAATGATAGGAAGCGAGAGCCAACGATCTCGAAGTCTAGAAGTCAGAATTCATGACTTAGAGGCTCAAGAGAATTCACCTGCAATTAATAGGAGTGTCAACTTTGAAAGAACCAGTACTCAAGGAGCGTCGGCGTCTCAATCATTGGGTCATTTATTCTTTACTCCTCCTGCAAAACTCGAATCTGCTTCCTTCTTTTATGGAGGAAATAGTTCAAATAATAACAACAATAACAATAATAATGAACAAACTCCTCCGTCTTCTACGGTGACTCCAGGTTTGACTAATTCCCCTCTTAGTTATGAAAATAATGCTAACGGTATGCAGGACAATGTGGCAAATGCGTATTTAGCAAGGGAGTTGCAGAAAATCAAGGAACTAATCTCAACAGTTCCGGGATACTGCCAGCCAATCCCAGAAGCCGATCCACAGATGTACAAGGTTTCCAGGTTTATACCGGCTATTGCTAGCGTGGAAATTCCGAAGAAATTCTCAGCACCTCATATGAAAATATATGATGGGACCACTGACCCAGAAGAACATGTGGCCCAATATTTGGAAAGAATGGAAACAGTTCCAATTCCAATGGATCTGAGGGAAGCATGCTTATGCAAAGGTTTTGGGGCTACATTGTCAGGTTCAGCCCTGAAGTGGTTATTAATTTTACCAAATGGATCTATTACTTCTTTTGCACATTTAGTTAATCAGTTTAATTTACAATTTTCTTGTAGTAGACTTTTTGAAAAGATAACGAGTGATCTTTATCAAGTCACTCAAAGGAATAATGAATCTTTAAAAGAATTTCTCAACAAGTTTACAAGGGAATCTCTGCAGATTCCAAAATTAGACATGAACATAGCAGTTCAAGCTCTGAAGATGGGATTAAGCAAAGATTCTTTATATTATCAGGATCTTGTTATGACACCTTGTAGGTCACTTGACGAAGCAAGAAATTGTGCTTTGAGGTTCATCAGGTTGGAAGAAGACGAAATACTGAGAAAGAAGATGGAGACACCATCAACATATGATCGTCCAAATAAGAGAACAGAAACTCCCATATTCCAACTAAGCACAAACAAGCCATATACGAGAGCTGTGCAACAAAATACAGTCGAGAGGCCTAGAAGTTATCAATATCCTGACTTATCTAAATATTGTTTCCCTGTTGATGTTGCAGGAATAGTAGCAGCAATGAAGAATCTTGGGGACAAAGTCAGATGGCCTCCCAAGAATCCTAAGAATGATGCAAACAAAGACAAGTCAAGATGGTGTTCCTATCATGAAGATTTTGGGCATACTATTGAAGAGTGTTTTGCTTTCAGGAGGGAAGTTGGGATACTCGTTGGCAAGGGATATTTAACAGAACTATTTGGCAAAAAGAAGGCTCAAGATATCGATATTAAAGATTTGGACAAGCAGATTCAACAACAGCCAGCGAGGCCCAAATTAACTCCGACTAATGCTAGAAATATTAATTATATTTCAGGTGGATCGGAAGTATGTGGTATATCCTATTCGGCAGCAAAGAGGAATGCAAAGGAAGGTAAATCAGAAAAAGGAGAAAAGCCACTGCAGAAATCCCATGTGCTACGAATGGATAAAGTGACTTTTGAAGAGGATGATATGGAAAGCGTCCAGGATCCTCACCACGATGGTTTGGTAGTGACTTTATATATGGCTAACCATTTTGTGCGCAGGATCTTAATTGATAATGGCAGTTCAGTCAATATCATTAGATTAGAAACCTTGAAAAGGATGGGAATCTCTAAAGAAGAAATTTGCAGGATATCCACAGTTCTCGTTGGTTTCAGCGGAGAAACGAAGAATACTTATGGCGAAATAAAATTGCCAGTTTATGTCGAAGGAGTAAATTCAATGCAAAAGTTTTGTGTTATTGACTCTTTACCTGGTTGCAATATTATTTTAGGTAGGCCATGGATACATGAAATGAGAGCTGTTCCTTCAACTTATCATCAATGCGTGAAGATCCCAACTCCCTGGGAAGTAGTGAAGATAAAAGGAGACCAGAAAGATGCTAAGGAATGTTATACGGCTTCCATGAAATCTACAAATAAATCTAATGAAGCTTAGCATTCAAGGAAGAACATTCTTGATACCAGGGAATCTGAAGATCAAGATGTAAAAGAGGTCCAGATATCAAATGAAGATCTTGCTATTAAGGTGTTCATAGGAAAGAAGATACCAGAAAATCTTGAGAAGGATCTCGTCGATTTTCTAAGCAAGAGAAGATCTACATTTGCTTGGAAGCAGGAAGATATGACAGGTATCTCTAAAGATATTATTACTCATAAATTAGGAATTCATAAAAGTTTCAGGCCTATTCAACAAAAGAGAAGAAAGTTTGCTTTGGAAAGAAATGCAATTATTCAAGAAGATGTTGAAAGGCTACTGAAGGCTAAGATAAGAGAAGTGAAGTTTCCAGAGTGGCTTGCAAATGTCGTGGTAGTGTAGAAAAAGAAGAGGAAATGGAGGGTCTGTGTGGACTTCACGGATCTTAACAAAGCCTGCCCTAAGGATCCCTTCCCATTACCCCACATAGATGCAATGGTAGATGCCACAGCTGGACATGAAATGTTGACATTCATGGATGCATCCTCAAGATTTCAACAAATTCAGATGGAGCCTGAGGATCAGAAAGCAACAACGTTTATGACCCCGACAGGTATATATTGTTACACTGCTATGCCTTTTGGATTAAAAAATGCAGGTGCAACATACCAAAGGTTGGTGAACATGATGTTTAAAGACCAACATGATATGGTTGTGAAATCTAAGAAGGCGGAAGATCATCTAAAGGATCTTGAAGTTGCTTTTGACATATTGGATCACTTTAATATGAAACTCAATCCGGCAAAATGCAGCTTTGGAGTAGGTGCAGGAAAATTCCTAGGTTATTTAGTAACCAAAAGAGGAATTGAGGCAAGTCCAGAGCAAATAAAGGTAATTATGGAGCTGAAACCACCCAGAAATGTAAAGGATATTCAGAGATTAACTGGCAGATTAGCAGCGCTGAACAAATTTATATCAAGATCATCGGCCAGATGCAAGGAATTCTATGATATGCTGAAGAAAAATAGAAAGTTCAAATGGGTGAAAAACAAGAAGAAGCATTCCAAGCATTGGAGGTCTATTTATCAACTCCACCATTATTAATGAAACCAGAAAAAGGTGAAATACTTTTTCTATATCTCTCGGTATCATCAGAAGCAGTAAGTGTTGTGCTCGTAAAAGAACACGAAGGTAAACAACATCCTGTTTATTATGTTAGTAAAAGTTTACTAAATGCTGAAACTAGGTACTCACATTTAGAAAAATTAATATTAGCTTTAATAATGGCCTCAACTAAACTTAGGCATTATTTTGAAACACACCCTATCCATATAAAAACTAATTATCCTATAAAAAGTGTGCTTAGGAAACCAGAATTATCAGGAAGATTGGCTAAATGGTCTGTTAAGTTAAGTGCTTTTAATATAACTTATGAACCTAGAACTGCTATTAAATCACAAGCCTTAGCTGATTTTGTGGCTGATTTTACTAAAGATTTACAACCAGAAGCTGATTTAGAAGTTAAAATGTTAAATGAAAATTGTGAAAAGTGGATATTGCATACTGATGTGTGCAGCAAATGTAAGAGGAATAGGTTTAAGAATCATACTAAAATCGCCACAGGGGGATATGTTACCTCAGTCTATTAGTTGTGAATTTACTGCTACTAATAATGAAACAAAATATGAAGCTTTAATAACAGGATTAGAATTAGCAAAAAAATATGGGTATTAAACCCTTGCAAGTTTATGTAGATTCTTTATTGTTAGCGAATCATTTTAATGGATCTTATGCGGTTAGAGGTGAAAAATTAATAGCTTATTTAGAAATAGTAAAAACTCTAGCTAAACACTTTGATTCCTTTAGCATAGAACAAGTCCCGAGACAAGAGAATATAGAAGCAGATGCTTTAGCTTATTTAGGATCCTCACTCAATATTCCACCCGATACTAAGATACCTATAACAAAAATAATGAATCCGGCCATAGAAACATTACAAATTAAAGCAGTTGATGAACAAGTATCAGGAGAGTCTAGCTCTGGGACAATTCAGAATCCTGGATTGAACCAATTATGAAATATTTGCTAGAAGGAATTATTCCAGAACAGGAAAATCACAGAGCTTTCAAGATGAAGGTATCATATTTCTCTATTATACAAGATAGGTTGTACAGGAAATCACTTGCAGGTCCATATTTAAGATGCTTCGAAAAAGAGGAAGCACGAGAAGTCATGAGAGAAATACAGGATGGGGAATGTGGAAATCATTCTGGAGCTAGATCATTACGCGCTAAGATATTAAGAACAGGATATAACTAGCCAACTATGGATAGAGATACGAAGGAATACGTGAAAAAATGTGATGGATGTCAATGGCATGGAAATCTATATCATCAACCAGCTGAACCGATGTATCCCATTGTTTTTTCATGGCCTTTCATGAAATGGGGGATGGATATAGTTGGACCAATGCCAAAGCACCATGTGGAAAAAGATTTATGCTAGCAATAACGGATTACTTTTCGAAGTGGATAGAAGCCGAAGCTTTTGTTCAGATAGAAGAAATAGAAGTGATTTTTTTCATCAAAAGAAATATACTCACCAGATTTGGAGTACCAGCTGAAATAATTTGTGATAATGGCTCACAATTTATTGGAAGAAGGACAAGTGGATTTTGTGAGAGTTATGGTATAAAAATGATTACTTCTACTCCCGTTCACCTTCAAGCTAATGGACAAGCAGAGTCGAGCAATAAGATTATTGTCAATAATCTTAAGAAAAGGTTGAAAGGCAAGAAGGGCTTGTGGGTAGAAGAGTTGCCATTTGTATTATGGGCTGATAGGACTACTGTAAAGCACGCAACGGGACACACGCCATTCTCTTTGGTGTTTGGAACTGAAGCAGTACTCCCACCAGAAATGATGGTGCCAACAGCAAGATGCAGTTTGCAGGCGGTCCAAGATAATAATCAAGCATTATTTGAAGATCTTGACTTGGTTGACGAATTAAGGGAAGCTACAAAAATTCGAATAGCTGCATACCAACATCAAGTAACAAAGGCATACAATAAGAACATAAGGATCAGAAGATTCAAAGTTGGAGATTTAGTGTTGAGAAAAGCATTCAGAAACACTACGAAGAAGTCTGATGGAAAGCTTGCACCAAAATGGGAAGGTCCTTACTTTATACATTCAGAAGTAGGTAAAGGATCTTATTGGCTCCAAGAGCCAGAAGGTAAAATGCTCCAAAGAGCATGGAATGCGATTCATCTTAAAGCTTATTATCAGTAGGAAATTATGATTTTAATATGATACTAACTTGAGTGTCGGGGTGTCATTAGTCAGAGTCGATTAATGTCTATTCTTGGTGTGCAAATTGTTTTGATTTATTTGTGCAGAATAACGTTCAGGATCTTAGCTAATGAAGATCATAAGTTGCTACCCAAGGTACAAGACGAGGCGGTTTCAATCCTAGGTTAAAGGGTACACCTTCCCAAACGACTGAAGTTTAACATTCACACCTCATTTCGCCCGGGTCGCACGTTAAAAAACTCTTAATTGTGGGAAGAACCTCACAATTAAGACTTAAACAAACGGTTGTTGACTTTTCAGTCAACTCAAACGGGTTCGTGATCTCTACGATCACTCAAATGAGAATAGGGATAATATCTCTATTGGAAGGAAAAAAGATTGGTGAAAAAGAAAATAAAGTGATTAATAGGACTAACAAACGATTTAATCAATAATTTTCTTTGTGAATGTTTTTTGTCTTGTAACAGGAGAATAAAGTTCAATGAGTCTAGGTTTTTGCAAAGGTATGTAATTTTAAAAGTTTCTCATATCTTTGTAATTTGCAGGAAGGAATTTAAAGCTTGGAAATGAGGTACGATATTCAAAAATAAGAACTATTTTGATTCATTAGTGGTAGGTTACAAAAAAGTTATATATACATACTGCTACTAAATTAAAACTGACTAGACCATGACCATTACATCACACCTAATCCTTAAAACCCTAGAAATAGGAGCCTCCTTCAAGAATCACGTCAGAGAGACTAGCATTGACTTCAAGGAATTCTTTCTTTTAAAGAAATCACCACAGGTATCAGGGATGTGATCTTCTTCTTGGCCTCCAGTAGTTCATCACGGGCAGCGTTGGTTTCAACATAAGTTTGGAGGATTTCCCCCTGAGAGCTTGAAGATCATCACTCCATTTGCTGATGATCTCAGTGGTAAGGTCTTGTTGAAGTAGGCAGAGGGATTTGGATGATAAATAGCGGGAAATGATGTCTTGAAGCAGTATGCTGTGAAGTTTTGATTGTTTTTCGCAACGAGTAGTAATTTCATCGAGATGCTACAAAATAAAGACAAGCATAAGAAAGATAAGAGGGATTATAAAATGGAAAAAGGGGGATAGATTTTTACCTTGTTCATCCAAACCGGTGATGAAGATAAAGACTCCATGTGTGAGAAACTAAAGGTTTTTGAGAGAAAAAGGGAAACTTTGAAGATTGTAGACATGCTGTAAACTTCTTCTTTGAGTTCTCCATTCAAGAATGCTGTCTTCACATCTATTTGAAACACTGTGAAGTTTCTGAATGCGGCATAAGCTAAGAATATACGAATGGCCTCCATTCTTGCAACAGGAGCGAAAGTTTCGTCAAAATCCACACCAGGTTGTTGGCAGTAACCCTTTGCAACCAATCTAGCTTTGTTCCTTACTACGACTCCATTTTCATCCTTCTTGTTTTTGAAAATCCACTTGGTGCGAATTGGTTCTTCTTTCCTTGGATTTGGAACCAATCTCCATACCTTCAGTCTCTCAAACTGAGCTAATTCATCTTGCATTGCTTTAACCCACCCTGGATCATAAAGAGCTTCAGATACGGTTTTGGGTTCAATGTTACTCAGTGAAAGTGCAACAAGACACTCATTGACTGTAGTACGGGTAGAAACACCAGCTTGTGGATCTCCGATGATTTGTTCTGTAGGATGATCTTTGCGTATACGTGACCACTTGTTGTCATGAGGAAGAGGATCTTGTTGATGAATGTCAACATTATCATCATTAAATCCAGAGTTCTGTTGAGCAATGGAGTCATAGCTTGGAAGAACTCTTTCCTCAAAATTTGGATGATCAAAATCCAGTGGTACATACACATTTGGAGTATCTGATGGATTAGTTGTTTGGGTGATTTGAGAAGGTTGTTCTTGATCATTCTTTTGAGAATAAATATCACTTGAAGATGATTCTTCTTGCTCTGTGGAATTTAAAGATGATTCATGATTGTTGTCTGGAACTGATTCATTTGTTTGAATGGGGGTATTGTTCGGAATTGGTTCATTGATGACTTGAGGTTCCTTTTCTTGAATCGGTTTTGAGTTGTAGAATTCTTCGAAAAGAATATCTAGCTCTTCATTTGTTGGAGTTGGATATTTCTTGAATTTTGAAGCTAAGGTAGACGTCCTTGAGGAAGCACTTGAAGTACTTGGATCACTAATTGTTGGTAGCAAACTTTCTTGTTCAAATATCATGCCAGACATCTCGTCAAACCAAACATTCATGGTTTCTTGAATTGTGTTTGTTCGACGATTAAAGATGCGATATGCAATCGATGTGTTTGAGTAACCAACAAAGTAACCTTCGTCACCTTCCCTTTCAAACTTTCCAACATTTTCCCGATCATTCAAGGTATAACAGACACACCCAAAAATATGGAAGTAATTGATGTTGGGTTTGCGTTTGTTAATAACCTCATAAGGAGTCTTCTCATGACGCTGATTAATGATGGACCGATTTTGAGTATGACAGGCAGTGTCAACAGCTTCAGCCCACATGTTTGATGGTAACTTGGAATAAGCAAGCATTGTTCTTGCTGCTTCCACCAGCGTACGGTTTCTCCTTTCAACAACACCATTTTGTTGAGGGGTACGAACAGCAGAAAATTGGTGAGTAATGCCTTTTGATTTGCAAAATTCATTGAAGATGGTATTTTTGAACTCAGTACCGTTATCTGAATGGATATAACGGACTGGAAGTTGAAGATTCACTTGAGTGGAAGTGATGAAATCGATCAAAATTTGAGTTGTTTCATCTTTTGAAGCAAGAAACTTGACCCAAGTGTATCTAGAATAATCATCAATGATAACCAGAATATATCTCTTCCCGTTTCTGCTTTGTACTTTCATAGGCCCACAAAGATCCATGTGAAGCAAATGAAGAGGTGCCAAAGTGTGTGGAATTTTCTTTGGTTTATGAGAAGTTCTCTTGATCTTCCCAACTGCACAAGAAGGACAGACATGCTCACTTTCATATTTGTAGTCAGGCAAGCCTTCAACAAGTTGCTTGTTGACTAAAGCATTGATGGTTTGATAATTCAAGTGAGAAAGCCTTCTGTGCCACAACCAAGAATTTTTCGATGTAGCTTTTGAAACAAGACAGATATTATCAGTTGGTTGGTTATCATCAAGATTAACTGTGAAAAGATTGTCTTCATGATCTCCGCATAGGATATCAACTCCATCTAGAGTTTGGACTTTGCACAGAGATTGTCGAAAAAGAACTTGAAGATTGTTGTCACGGAACTGTCCAACACTGAACAAGTTATGACTCAGGCCTTCAACATAATGAACTTTCTTGATGACAATTCCGTTTCTTTCAATATCTCCATAACCTAGAATTGGAGCGAAATTCTTGTTTCCGAAACGAACAGTTCCCATGAATCTTTCAACAAAATTCTTGAGCAATGATTTATTGCCAGTCATGTGTTTTGAACACCCGGAATCGAGTATCCATACACAGATGGTTATTTCCTGCAAACAAAAATTTAACCGACTTTAGGTACCCACTTAAAGACGGGTCCTTTGTGGTTAGTTAATATATGCAGAGGGTATAACTTACGAGATGCATACAAACATGCTTTCATATCAACATACTTGTTAACAAGCACATTATCAACAAGCACATTTGGATTAAACAACCGAATATTAACGCATGAATCAAAAGTAACATGTTTACCAGCATTCAAACCATGCATATGAGAACAAGAATTAAAATTGTTTACAACATCACAAGGCCTAGCCTTGGCACCATTAACATTGTTTAACACAGAGGACTTAAAAGATAAATTGTTTGACTCAACAGAAACATGCTTCTTCTTTCTACCATCTTTTCTTCTTCGCTTTTTCTTCTTTTTATCAACATTAGTGATCTTAGGTACTAATGACTTAGCTACCCATTTAGACTCACTAATCAAGCTCTTTCCACCTGTCGGATTGGCATTAAGAAGATTAGACTGAGAATTTCGAAGCACTTTTATCTTTTTAGACTCTTTTGGAGGTGCGAAAACTTCTTGTTTCTTAGGTTTATCATGAGAAAACCAGCCATATCTATCCCTATACCTAGTTGCACCATTTGAAGCATCCCTAGTTAGCAAAACTGAGCTATACTTAGACACTTTAGAATTTGAACTAGAATGAGAGCTAGACAAAGAAACATTTGAATTGATTTCCAGAAGTTTCACTTTGTTGTATTTTATTTTGGGATTGGTCTCATCTTGCTTGGTTTTAATATGCTTTTCTGGGGTAGGACACTTTGTTTTTAACTTATTGATTCTTGGTTTGGTGATAGTCTTTGGTTCAGTCTTGATTGGTTTGGAAATAACCCGTTTCTTTGAATAATATGAAGTTGGAGCTTTGAAAAACGATTTTGGAGATTCCTCTTTTGATTCAACATTGATTTTGGTAGATTCAATCTTTTTCTCAGTTTCAGAATCAAAAACATATTCTCCCTCCATGAATTTATCAAAATCAGATTTGGTGGATGGTGAAACCGGAGAGAATTTTGAAAAATTAGGAGTTTTGTTTTCCAACTTCACACTATTGGTTGTCTCAGGAATAAAATCAACTTGAACTGACGCTTCTTTGGTTTCATAAGAAAATTGAGTAGAAGTATCAACAGCTATACTAGCACAAGGCTTAGGGTGAACAACTAACTCTTCAGGAAACTCATAAGTAAAAAACCTAACGTAGTACCATATCAAAACTAAACTATGCGCAAGTTCGTCATTCGATAAATCAGATTGCACATAATCATCAGCTATTTCAGTAGCAGTATTTTGACATGAATACTCAAAAGAATCAGTCAAGGTTTGGGTGGAGGAACCAGTAGATGAAACACAAGCAGTCTGAGTGGAATGGTCTACTAAAAGACTGAAATCAGTTTGGGTAGAAACGTTCACACAAACTTTCTTGATATCGACAACAACTGATTCATTCTTTGAATTCGGACTTTGAGACTGTAGATTATGAATAAGTTTTTGTTGAGATTCCACCTTTTGTTGTAAACCTTCTATTTGTTTTTCCAAAAATGTGGATGGAACATACAATTTAGTTGGTTTTGGTGGGGAAACAACAGATTCTTGGTTTTGAAAATTAGACGCAATTTCTTCTAATTCAAAAATTGATGACTTTTTCGTGTCATAAGAAGTATTAATTGCATCATAATTAACCAAAAATTTATTATTTTGAATTTTCTCAACTTCATCAGTCTCAAATTCGTCATTCAATGGACGAATGAATTGTTGAACCATACCAAGTCTCAAGTACTTTTCATCATACAAGGGTTCGATCTTTTCTTTGGCTTTTTGCAATGGAGTGATATTCTCAAATCCCAACCCAAGAAGAAGTTCTGATCTATCAATCTTTGACTTATTGAAATAGGCAGTGAAATCCAAAGAGGGTTTTGTTCAACTTTGTACAACTTTTCTTGATAGAAAAGTATATCCTTTTTATGTTCCTCAATTTGTCTTCCAAGATTTTCAATCTCAATGCCTTTTAAAAAACAGTTATGATTTAAATCAGAAACTTTTCTTTCAAGTTCAATTGTTTTTGGTGTAGCTTCTTGAAGCTTCTTATTTAGAATATCAACATCCATTTGTCTCGTATTTGCACGAAGCCATTCATTGGTCTTTTGAACTTCAAGATCTTGATTGGCTTTTTCAAGATCAAGAATGGTCTTTTCTAAATTATGATACTTTTCCAATAACTTAGAGTCAGGAGACGCATTCATTTCACATTCTTTAACCAACATTTGTTCTTTATAGTTTTGAAATTCTTGTTTCATAGCATTATACTCAAAAAGAAGTTTAGAATTTTCTTCAAGAAGTTTTGTGTATTCCCTTTTTGAAAATACAATGCTATTTTTCAATTTCTTGTTTTTGTTGGCTAAAGAAGTGTAATGATTCGTCAGGTTTGATAAGGCAATTCTACAAGACTCTTTATCCTTAATTGATGAAAAAGTAGAGTCAAGATTTACATCGGGATATTCCTCGTCAGTGTTGTCAGCCTCCAGCATTTTATCTTTGCTCAACCTTGCCATGAAACATACATTGGCAGACAGATCTTCATCTTCATCATCAGTAAGCAAGAGCCACTTTTCATCTTCAGCAATCAAGGCTTGACCGGCTTCAACTTGCTTTGCCAGAAGCATCTTCTGCTTGTAGTATGCATAATCCTTTTTGCAAGGCAGTTTGCAATCCACAGCAAAATGACCAGGAATCCCACAGTTGTAACACTTTTTGTCAGATGTCTTTTCTTTCTCCATGATTTGTTTCTCATTTTCTGCTTTCTTGTCTCTTTTCTTGGATCCAGTTGTTTCACCTTGTTCAAAACTCTTGTGATGATATTGTTCCTTCTTTGGAAATGCACTTGTTGATGAAGTTCGAAGATTATTGTTAGTTGGCCTCGCTTTGAAATATTTTTTCTTGAAATGCTTGGTAACAGCGGCAAGAGCTTGGTAGAATTCATCAGGAACACCATCTCTTGGAGCCAAGTAATCTTCTCCCTCCTCATCAGACGAAGAAACAATAGTCATTTGTCTTTTAAGAGTCTCAGAAACCTTTCGTTCAACAACCAATGCCAAAGGATCAGTAGATACAACTTCTGGCACTTTGTTGAATGAATTTTTGCTTAGAACTTTGCTCTCATTCAACTTGAAAGATTCATAAAGAGTATGAATGGTGAATTTGGTCAGATCTTGATGTTGCTTGATTTGGGTTCCATAATCTTCCCATTCGGGACCAAGTGCTTTGATAAACTTGATGTTCAACTCAATCTCATCTTTCTTGACCTTGTTCTTTCTCAGTTCATTGATCACATTCCAAAATCTGTAGTAGACGGACTCAAGAGATTCATTTGGAGATTTCTGAAAATTGTCAAATTCGGTTAAGACATTTGTCAGTCGAATCGTTGAAGTTACATCAGAACCTTCCATTTGTCTAGCAACTTCATCCCATATCTCCTTTGTTGTGTCGTAAGAATCAACTGAGCCATAGATCTCACAGGAAGTGCTTGGTACAAGCATGACCTAGCTCTATTGTTAGCAGCAGTACGATCTCTTTGTTCGGCGTTCAAAAGATCAGGAGTCAAAATCGTACGGGTAGTAGGATGACGATGCATAGCAAGTCCATTGATGATTGAGTCCTTGAGCATGTAACCATTTGTCTAACGTTCAATGTAATCCATGAACCTTTTCTTCCAAAGTCCATAATTACCACGATAAAGAACTGGTGGTCTTGTATCAGTCTCCAGAGACAATGCTTCACGAGTAGTCATTTGAAATTGATTTGTGTTGAGAATTGAATTGATTTTGAAGAAATTAGGAAACTATGAAACGATCTAATTTTGGAATGAAATGAAACGATCTGAATTGAAATGAAAATGAAACGATTTGATTTGAAGTAAGAATGAAACGATCTGAATTGGAATTAAAATGAAACGATCTGTTTTGAGATAAGAATGAAACGATCTGAATTGAATGAAGAAAGAAACGATCTGAATTAGAATTACAATGAAACGATCTAATCCTAAAATGATTTCCAGAAGAAGGAAAAATTCTAAGTATTCTGAAATGATTTGGGCAGAGTTTTGGTATGAAATGGAATGAAATGAATTGAGCAAAACCAATCACGAAGATCAGTTACCCAAAAATAGTTTGATTTCCAAACACACCTCTTCAGAAATTACTCAAACCAGAGAAAATTTAAGTGAAACTTGAAACGATCTAAAAGAGATCGTTCTGGTTTCTAAGAAAACTAAAACGATCTAAAAAAGATCGTTTTGGTTTCTCTTCAGAATTTCTCAATAACTTGTGTATTTTTCAAGAATTGAATTGACCAAAACCAATCCAAAGGATCAGTTAGCCAGAATCAGTTCTTCACAACACAATCACACTTCTCAAAACGATCAAAATTTGAATCGTTTGACAATCTACACCACTGATATGTAAGTATGAAAGAAAGAAAAACTGAAACGATCTATTTAAGATCGCTCTAGCTTTACACAGTCATCTTCAACCTCTGAACATGAACAACTCCATTGACGATATTTAAAACTTCAATATCTTTTGATTTTCTGTGAATTGGAACATGAAACCACTTGCAAACAGTTTGTTTTCACCTCAGCAATGATCCGATTAACAAAATTTAGCTTATAACACAACAGAATCAAATCCCAAATTTTAGCGCCAAAATCTTAAAATCTGAACTTTTGTTCCAGATCGAATTAGAACACGAAACTTGAGAGGATTATGTTATTAACTATGAGGAATCGAACGGTGAACAAACATTTGTGATTTTATGTGATTTGAGAGGTTAATTTTTGGATTTTCAGTGAAGAACAAAAAAACGAACAGAATCAAAAATGACAGAATTAAAGGTGATTTTTGATGAGATGTGATTGAATTCAGTTATGGAACAAGATCAAAACGATGTTTGCTCTGATACCAAATGTAATCAACACGATTTTATCAACCGAATTCACATCAACAATGGCGTTTGGTTAGTGTGTGTGTTCTTGGTGTTTGTGTGTGTGTTAAGAGAGAATCTGGATCAAGAGTGTGTTTTTCAGGTGTAATGTTATATGTGTCATGCAAAAGTCATGATTTCTAAGGAATTGAGGGCTATTTATAGTCTATTCTATCCAACTATGCTAATTAACACTATTAGCCCCTCAACCTTAGAAATCATCAACTCATGACTTAACAACAAGTATATCCATAACTTAAATTACAATGTATCACTATTTTTTGATTTCTAACAAAGATAGGTTAAACATCTCATCACCGAGTAAATTAAAAGATTTTACATGATTACTTCACTGTAACTCTGCAACGCGCTTTAAAGATAATTAATGGGCATAAACCGTCTAGATTCTAGTAACGATAGCAAACATGATATTTTTGAAAACTATGGTTATGAAATTTATATTTACTTAAGAGACAAAGTTAAATATAAATTTGGGGACAATTGTTTAGGGTCAGATTTTCTATAACTGTGATCCTGAATAAAGATATGACTAACATGAAATTTTGTTGTACATGATGATATTTATATGTTTTGCAGGATCCTGGATTCTATAATCAAGATACAGGATATTCAGGAAATGGCTAACGGTCGAAAATGTGTATCAACACTTACGCAACGGGTTTCATGAGAGAGAGTCAATATGCAATCCCATGGATATCGGAACAGACTAGAAGAATAAACGTGTTAAAGGATACTCAACGTCTATTTTCCCACTTCAACACGTTGTTTAACAAGACGCGGAAGATCCCGGATATTTCGGATAGTTAGTTAGATGTTTACATTATAAATAACGAGTGATTGATCGAAGTCTAGGCACTTAGCATTCAGTACTCACACTTGTAATCACACACACTCATTTATTGCTTTACTTTCATAACTTCGATCAAATCACTCACTCATTCATTGTATTGTAATCAACATAAATAATAAATGAACATAGGAAGGGTCGATTTCATCCTCTCGGGGTATTTTATCTAAGATCACTTAACTAGATCAAGGGTTTTTCCTCATCAACAAAATTCTGGTGTCTTTACTTTTATTTGCATTTCATTAAGATCTTTACTTTTATTCGTATTTCGTTAAGATTTATACTTTATTTGGCACTATTTTAGATTATCTTCAACCGTTTTCTTATTTACTTAAAGTATTTCGATCTCAAAGATCATTTCGAACTCGTTTCTAGAACAAACTCTTAGTTTAATTATTTTTGATAAGAAAACTTTTCTTTTTATTTGAAGATCCTTGTACACCAAACCCCACTTACAAATCTTCGGTTCATTAGTTGTCTAAATTCCTTTCTAAAATTATCTTAGGTAATTTTTGACCGAAACACATGTCATATTACTTTTTGTTACATTTATAGTTTATTACAGATAACGGGTCAAACTTCAAAGCTGCTGGAAAGATTTTAGAAGAACAACACCCTAAGATGTTTTGGACTCCTTGTGCAGCACACTGTGTGAACCTCATGATTCAAGATGTGGGTGAGAAAATACCGAAGATAAAGAATACTTTGGCTGATGCACGAACAATTGTGTCTTTCATTTACAATCATAGAAGGTTACTTAAAATGATGAGGAAGTTGACAAGGGGAAAGGAGCTACACAGGTCTTGTGTAACTAGGTTTGCAACCCAGTTTTATACCATTCAGAGTATCCATGAGAATCGACATCATATTCAAGTGTTGTTTGTTTCGGAAGAGTGGAGGAAAAGTGATTTTGCAAAACAGGCCCGTGGAAAGAAGGTTGAGCGAATAATTGCAAAAACAGATTTTTGGGACAACTTATGGGATGCTATGGATAGAGCATAGAATCAGATTGGGAGAAATGTAACCGATGATGATAGAATGGTCAAGAAAGTTTTGGGTATGATTCAATCAAGATGGACCGGCCAACTTTATCATCCATTACATGCACCCGGGTGCTATCTGAACCCGGCTATCTTTCATGGGGAAATGGTTGAGTGGATACGAAGTCATAGGGACATTCTTACGGGCCTTTATAATGCTATTGACCGTCTTGTGCCCGATGAAGATGACAACGATATAGTAAGGGCTGAGTTGAATCATTACATTGATTCAGCCCACCAATTTGGATCTCCGGCTGCTATAAGGGCTAGAACAAAAGTTGCACCATGTACTAATAGTTATTTAGATTTCTAAGTTGTTCATTATTTCACCGAATTTGAATTTATTTATAAAGTGTAGATATATGGTGGCATAGTTATGGGATCGACACTCCTGCCCTCCAATCATTTGCTATTAGTGTCCATAGCTAGACTTGTAGTGCTTCACCGTGTAAACGCAATTGGAGTACATTTGACAATGTAAGTTTTTTTCGGTAAACTGATTGTTAAAGTTGTAATAAAGTGAACTTGTAGTAGTTGTCCTCAATTAAGTAACCTGTTTATTCTTTATGTTCAGTTACATTCAAAGAAAAGAAATCGCCTTTTGCAACAAAAACTCAATGACCTTGTATACATCCAATACAACACAAGGTTACATAAGCGTTTCAACTCGATAAAAGCCAACAAATCTTTGGATTCTATTATCTTGAGAGACGTCGATCAAAATGATGATTGGGTTATACCAACGGAAGATGAGCTTCAAGAGTATGTTGATGGTACGGATGGTCTTCTTTGGTCAGCTGCTAGGGAGGCAATGGGAGGAAATGAAGATGTTGGCCTAGTCTTAGGAGCAAAAGATCGCGCTACAGAGATGATGATGAACAGGAGGATGATACTATGGTTGATTTAGATGCCTTGGCTGATGTCGACTCGGAAGAAGAATTCCAAGACTTGTGATTTGATATTATCATGTTCTTTATATGAGTACTTCACTATTTAAGCTTCTGAACTCTGCTTTTCTATTTCATGTGATTGTCTGAATTATGTTTTCTGCTTTGCTTTTTGGATTCTTTTTTCTGTTTTCTAGTTCTCTGCTTTTGAAGTCTGTTCTCCAGCAATCCAAATTCTGTTTTTCTATTTTCAGCAATCTGGATTTGTTTTCTGTTTTCAGCAATCTGCATCCGTTTTCCGTATTCAGATTGTGTTTTAAGCAATCTGTTTTTGTTTTCAGCAATGTATATTCTATTTCAGCACTTCCAAGTTTCATATTTTACTCTTATTTATGTATATATATATATATATATATAAATATATATGTAATATTAGAATTACCGAAATACCACGAAAAAAAAACGATATTTTGTATATCAGTCCTTGACCGAAACATCGAAATTTATGTCCTTAACTACTTAGGATGATACATAATCAACAAAAGGCGGTACATACCTTTCTTGTATTAAAAGATCACATACTTGAGATTTTATTGAATAACACCATTCGGTTAATAAAAAAGTTATAGGAAAAGACAATGATAAATGGAAAAATAGAAAAAAAAAAAATTTACCTCAAACTTCTTGTTATCCATGTCAAAATCCCTAAATTCTGACAAAATATTACTATCCGTTTAAGATATTCTTCAATCTTCAATTTTCAATCTTCAAATAAAAATGGAGACTATTGATAGGGTACCTGCAGAAAGAAAAAGAGATTACACAATATTAAAACTTAAGACAACGTATTTTAGATTACACAATAAAAACACATTATGTTTTATAAAAATACAATGAAAACACATTGTATTAAATTCGTATAACAATATGTTTTGACCAGTTTTCTAGTTTTCACAGAAAATTTAGTTTTCAAATGAACATTTCACATAAATATATATAATAAAAAGTCATGACACATATTTTGGAACTAAAGTCTAAAACTGAAAAAAATAAATAAATAAAGCAATGCTTACTCAGTCATTATACTACAGTATTTTTGTGTGTTAAAATTATAGACATGTTTCCGACATATATTTTTTCTGGAGATACTCCATAGTTTGTTCATTAAAGACTAATTAAGGAGAATTAATGAAAAAGAAAAAAGAAAAGTGGATGTACAAGCTCTTGCATTGATCTTTGTGATCGATTATTTGATACATTAACATATCAACCAAAAACCTGAAAACTGAAGATTGGAAATCAAATTGAAGTCAATCACATAAAGTACTGAAAAGAACCCCAATCGAATAGATACAAAACCAGAAACCACAACTAATATAACTTGAAATGTGATCCAAATCTTGATGCTTGAGCTGAGAACATTTGCAAGTTGGTGCATCTACATCGATCGATCACCAATCCTTATAGTTTTTACGGAAATAATTTTTATAGTTTACTTTGTATTATTGTAAACCTACCGAGTCTTCTATAAATAGATATGATTAGTTGAAAATTAAAAATGTTATGAAAACTAAAAAACCGGCAAAAACACACCGTGATCTGAATTTAACACAATGTGTTTTTAATATGTTTTTAGAAAACACATGCATTACGTTAAGTTCATATCACAGTGTGTTTGAACAGTTTTCTGAATTTCACACGTTTTCAAAAACACACTGCAATTTAAAATTTAACATAATGTGTTTTTAGAAAACCCAACAAAAACACCACATTGTGTTTTTGGAAAACAAAATAAAAATATATTGTGTTAGATTCAGATCACGGTATGTTTTAACAATTTTTTAGTTTTAATAGAAATTTTCGTTTTTATCACAGTGTGTTTTAGCAATTTTTTAGTTTTAATAGAAATTTTATTTTTCAAACGAACATTTCATATATAGAAATAACTACACACGTATGAATCAACCATGAATGGGAGGTCGTCGTCTATTCGTCTAATATTCACAACTCCATCCATTCGGGCATCCGTTTCTTGGTGGTGCTTCCCCCCTCCTACAAGTGAGTTTGCATGCATGTTCCACCACATCGTTGCTACTAAATCCACACATAATTCTACGTCCCATGGAAAACATGTTACGTTTCTTGTTCACGCCTTTGCCCTTTCTCTTACTCTTTGTTCCTTGCGACACGCGATCACTATCGTTTAACAGCTCATGGTGATGCTCAAGCCTACTAGACTCAACACGACAATCATGATCCCTTGAAATAAGCCTCTTTATTTCGTTCATATCCAAAAATGAATCATCAACCTTCTTGTCAACTCCTAAGCGATTACTATTATTATTATTATTATCATTATTATTATTACACGACTCTGCGTTCTTGATAACTTCGAGTTTGTACCTAGAAGGCCTCGGCGTGTAATCAGTCATTCGTCTACAATTAGTCTCTACTATTAAATCATGACCAAACCATGATCCACGTTCATACCATGCCCATGCGGCAGCCTTTGTGATCGCCAATTGGTCTGAACTTTGTTTTTTGTCCATCTGAGTGACAATAATTCAAATAGTTGTAGCTATTTGATTTTCTTGAAGTCGATCAGTATGTATAATTATTTCAATTCATTGATGTACGTGTATATTGCTAACTAGATATGTATGTTGTGAATGAATATATAAAAGTAAAAATGGTTCTTAGCTGACATTTATATCTCGAATGTGAAAGAATGTTGAACAACGATATAATTGATCAATTTAGGGACGTACGTGGCAATTTATTGAAAGTCATTGGTTTCCATGGCCAATTTTCTGAACAGCAAATGGGTTATGCTGGTCCTTCCTTGGCCACACACTACCTTAATTAATAACGGTTACTAAAACCACTTGATATACTCCCTCCGTCCCAATTTAAATGTCATAATTTGACATTTTGGATCTTTCGTGTTTAACTTTAACCGTCAATATTTTTGTTTATGTTATATAATATTTGATGTGATATATATAATTGTATAGGGTTTTAAATGTATTTTACATTGATATGATTTTCATCAAGTAATATATAATACAAACAAAATTATTTACGATCAAAGTTATGAAAGAAAGACTTGACAAGTCAAAATAGGACATTTAAATTGAAACAGAGGGAGTATTTATTTTCAGAGTTAGACAGGATAATTCACCCGGAGGAGACATTACGATTATCATTTTATTGTATGTTATAATACTAGCTTATTACCTCCATCATAACACGCAGGATTTATACATTGTTTTTTATATTAACAAACATGTAATATATAAAAACGTTTAATATCTAAATAAATATTTATAAACATTTAAACCACAGTTATTATATCATGTTCATTATAGGGCTGCCAACGAGCCGAGCTTTTATCGAGCAACTCGAGCTCGACTCGATCGAGTTGAACTATTATCAACTTCGAGCTCGAGCTCGAGCCCAAAATTAAGGCTCGAAATAATTATCGAGTCGAGCTAGAGCTTTACATAGCTCGGCTCGAAATAATTATCGAGTCGAGCTCTAGCTTTACATAGCTCGACTCGAATACTTATCAAGCTTTTCGAGCTTTCCATATATTATGTATATATTTATATGTATAATTCTTAAATAGTAAATTTCTAATTTTACAAGGGCTATTTGTATAAATTTTGTTATAAGTAATATATATTTTCGAGCCGAGCACGAGTCATGTTTATAGACAAAATTCAAAATCGAGCCTTTTTCGAGCCGAGCTCGAGCCGTATTGTAGGTGCAACGAGTCGAGCTCGAGCCTACACACTGAAAGCTCGTCGAGCTCTAGCCGAGCAAATATTGTTCGAGCCGAGCTCGAGCCATGCTAAGTTCGAGCTCGACTCGACTCGATAACACCCCTAGTTCATTATCAATGAAAAGTTTAACAAATAATGCTTTCATCATAAAACTAAAATATATACATGAAACACATATATTCCGATAAGTCTAATTCACCATTATATTACTCATGAAATATTAAATAAATATCTTTATTTTAATCTATGCATCTAAACAATTATATATATATATATATAAAACCCATGTAATATAAAAATACTTGAAAAAAATATGTGGTGTTGTTGAAATAAAATCATTAATAATAGAAAGAAAATGTAACTCTAATTTCTCGTTGTAATATTATGATTTTAATGTATTATTAATAAATAAATAATAAGAGAATAATACAACTAAGATTCTTTACAAAAAAATAGTTAAGTAAATGGTATATATAATATAAAAAAATAAACGTATAATAAATTTATAAATTTTTTTTTATCAAAATTTAAATACCATATTCAACGTATGAACCCATTTGAAATCAAAATTTGGTCACATATTCTTATCATTTACACCACACTAAAATTACAAGTGTATAAAATTGTACATACATGAAAATATGGTATACTGTATAGATGATTTCATTTATTTATAAGTTATATACACTAAATATTACGAAATATTATTTTTATAAATATATGATTAACAACCAACAAGGAATTAGTCTAGTGGTAAGGTAAACACTTAGTGATCTTAAGGTCTCAGGTTTGATCTCCGCTAGGCACAAAAATTAATTCTTTTAAGGTACCTGTTACCAATGAAGCCTAGACCCATATATGAAGTTTAAATACGCGGGTTCGATCCTTCGGGGTGCCCAGATCATGTGGGGATTAGGATAGAGGTATTTTACCGGCATCATATGGCTCATACGGGGTGGGTCGATGGGTATCCAATTGAGGTACCGGGTGTTACGCCTGAAATTTCAAGTACCTATATCTTGAAAGCTCAATATCTTGATAACTCAGGATCTTCACACAGTGGAATATTCGGAATATTTACTAACGTATTATTACGATTATTGTAATCGTTAGAACTTTGTTTTTAACATGTTTTTCATCATGATTTGTGTGGGAATTAAATGTTTAAAGGTAGATTAGATAGATATTTCAATATGCATATGTATATAAAATGGGTGAAAGGAAGAAGTACAAAGGAGGTGGGAAGGGGTATTTATACATTATCCTAATTTCACTAATACCCCTTCCACACTTGGATAATTACAATTCGACACCACTAAAATATAAAGCTAACAATCTCCCCCTTGGTGTTGAATTGTAAATGGTGCATCGTCATCGATCTTTAAAACTTGGTGATGGAACTTTAAACATTCTGTGGATGCGAAAACTTGAGTTTCTTGTAAAATGTGGAAGCTTGGTATAAATGCGGAAGCTAGGCTTGGTGTGAAGTGCGGAAGCTTGGCTTGGCTTTTAGTGTAGATTTGGTATTAAATGATTTATCACTTTAGCTCCCCCAACTTGTCATATGTACAAACACTTCTCAAAATCTTGTTCCCCCTCAATCAATGACTCTATTCAAAATATATACAATAAAAACATACTAAAAGATCCAAAAATGATTTGTCATTTAGCTCCCCCTCAAGTTGAGCATAATCTTCAAAACAACGAATTAACTTATGCATTGTGCTCCCCTCAGATGGGCAATCCATTATGCCCCCCTTCAAAAAGGATAATCAATCTTTAAACCTTTTTCTCCCCTTCAATCTGAGCATAGTCTTGCGATTAAAGAATTAAACTTCAATACTTTCATTGTGCTCCCCCTTAAATGAACAATATCTTCAATCATTCTATTGCTATCTCTCCCCCTCATGATGAATGTGAGAACCACGTTCATCATGTATCAGTAATAGTTAGCACAAAAGGTGAATGGAAAGGTTTATTATGAAGTTTTAGTATTGAACAAAACAGATTTTGAACGGGTTGTACACTGAAATGTGTACAAGCCATTTCCACAACAACTTACTTTAAGAGAATTTTAGGAACCCATTTTAGTATGGGTCCAAAATTCTTACATACTTTCGAGAAATAATGGTAAGTTGTGTCAATTTGATCCACATAGACTGAATTCCACAATGGGGTTTCATTTAAAAATAGTTTTTGTGGAAACAATGGTGATTTGAGGGTGGGAGTTGGAGTTTGAGGTTTGGACTTTGGTGGCATATGTGAAAACCAACCATATTGATCTCTAAATCGAGCGGTTTTGGTAGTAGGATCCTTAAAAAATCGACAAGTGTTGTATCGAGGGACTGTAGGAGTCTTAGGAAAGTTAGGCACAGATTTCGGAAAGGTTGGTTTTGACTTTTGAAGTGGTGGGGGATATCTCTTTGGTGGTTCGATAGTGGTTGATTCGGTCTTTTGTGGTGGTTGAGGAGGTTTTGGTGCAAGATTTAGAAATTCTGAAATTGAATATTTGATTTGTATTGAGTCACTTGACTGCACTTTTGGTTTGGTGGAAAAAGAGTTGTTTTCTGGTTGTTTCAGTTGATTTGGTGAAAGGGAATCGGGATTAAGGGGCGATGAAAAATTCACTTGAGTTGACAGAGTTGCAAGTTGAGTTTCTAAAGACCGAGAATAAGCTTGAAGTTGTTCGATTATCTTCAGAAATTTTCTCTCTTTACTCACAAACAAAATGGACTTGTTTTGCAATTCGTTGCGAAGTTGAGATATCTTTTCAATCGAAACAAGTTCGTTCAAATGACTCTCTGTGATTCGATCGGCGATTTTGGAATGAGATTCTCTAAGTCGATCATATAACCGATTAAACTTTGTTTCCAGAAGATCATTTTCCTTTTTGGTGTTTTCAAACTTTCCCAAAATGAGATCATTAGTCGACTTGAGCTCTTTGTTTTCCAATTTGAGTTTCTCATTCTCAAGCTCAATTAAATGAATTTTGTTAAATGCATGTTGTTTGGTTGAGTAAATCTTTAAGGAGTGATATGAGGTTGAATCATTGTAGTTGAACAACATGAACATATCATATCTTCATGGCGTTTCTCTTAATCAAAAGTAGGTTTTGTAACCGTGGATGAAAAAAGCTCTCTCAAAATAGGATCATTTGTAAAAATGTCTTGTATGTATGAGTCGTCATCTTGAAATTAAAGGATTGAATGGCAGCCCAATTAATATCTAGTACAAGATCTTGGGCCAAGCACAATTTAAGCCCAATGGAAAAATAAGCAGCCCAACAACTAATTAGTAGCCCAAAAAAATAATAAAATGAGTAAATGTCCAGTAAACAAAACTAACTAAAATTTTCAATATAGAATCCTAAAAGGAAAATGAGGAGATGCAAAAAAATGACAAGTCAAAGTTTCAAAGCAAAGTGAATAGTTTAAACGTGATATTGTCGACACTTTAAACTTTACAGCTACACACTTGACAGCTTAATATGGACACCTCTTTATTAACCTCCCAATAACAGTATGACACGTTATCCTTCAACAACCCATTACGCGTTTTTAGTCTTTCAAAACACGCAAATTGACTGTCCCTCCACGAGATTCGATTTAGTTCTTCCACACAAAAATTTTCACCTTTTGGTTTATTCGAACCAACAAAAGAAATAACTTCACAAATCTCTTTCTCAAATATCAACTCATGCTCTCAGTTTCACTTTATCCTTTCTTTATCTTAAAGAAAAAAACACTCACTCTTTTTATATCTTTCACAAAACAAAAGATTATAATTACAGACGGATGAGAATGAAATGAGTAAATCAAATGGATAAAGAAGTAAGAGACTCAAGCACAACTAACTGTCAAGGTTGAAAATGGTGCAAGATGGACGAGCTGAAGAAAATAAGACCACACAATTAGGAAACGAGCAAGTACAACGAACAACAAAGTTCAAGACGAATTGAAGAGGGTAGGTTCAAGAAACTGGTAAGTGAGTTTTTGCTTAATGAAACAAAATCAGTTTTTAAAAATTATTGGGTTTTGTAAAGGAATGGATTAAGACGGGTTTGGGTTTAGGTAAGAAATGATGAACAAATACCGGTATTCGAAATGTAAAGAACAAAAATGAGTTTTTATGAACTAATACCGGTATTCGAAATGAAAGCCGATATTAGTGAAGGTTTAATAGAACGGGAAAATGAAAGTCGGTTTTAGTGAACAATAACTAATACCGGGTTTGGTAAAATATAAACCATTACCGGTTTTCGAGAAGACAAATGGGTAGAGTTTCGACTTGAAAAATGAGGAATATAAGAAGTAATACCGGTTTTGGTGTAAACCAGGTATTTTTGACGAAAGCCGGTATTACAACTATGAAACTAAGAAAATGAAACCCGGTAGGAATCCCGGTAGGAAACCCGGTATTAGAACAGAAATTCAAAGAAGAAATTGAATCCCGGTACGAATCCCGGTAGGAAACCCGGTATTACTAAAGAAATAAAACTGAAAATTTCAAAAATGATGAAAAACGGTCCGGATTTTGAACCATGGGCTCTGGTACCACTTGTAATCGTTAGAACTCTGTTTTTAACATGTTTTTCATCATGATTTGTGTGGGAATTAAATGATTAAAGGTAGATTAGATAGATATTTCAACATGCATATGTATATAAAATGGGTGAAAGGAAGAAGTACAAAGGAGGTGGGAAGGGGTATTTATACATTATCCTAATTTCACTAATACCCCTTCCACACTTGGATAATTACAATTCGACACCACTAAAATATAAAGCTAACAATTATTATTGTTATTTCCATGTAAGTTAAATATGCAGGTTCAAGGATATTTAATATCACACATTGGAAAATACCTCTAACGGTACGAAACTAAAGACATAAGTGAAGAAATTCTTCAACACGTCAAGAAGACTTAGTCTACCAAGATAATCAGACTTCAAGTTGAAATCAGCATGAGGAAGAATACATTAATGGTCACTTGACCAGGCAAGATCTTCTTCAACGTTCGAATACTGAAGATATGGAAAATCCTTACATTATCGGATAATTAGTTAGTCTTAAGTATTATAAATAGAAGGAGGTCGATCGATCCTAAGCAATCAATATACACTGCTTACTTGTATTCACATACCACATTCTATATTCTCATCGCTACTCTCACACATAGATACATCGATCAATCGAATTCCTCCATTGTAATCATTTTAACATTCATCAGTAAGAGAACAAAGGCAGGAACGATTGTTTCCTCCTGAGGTTTTTATGCCAGCAATCCAAAAAGATTAAGGGCTTTTCCTCATCAATAAATCACAGTGTTCTTATTCCTTTTATGCATTTTACTTTATTTCTATGTTATATAACGTTTTTCTTACGATTATCGCTCATATCTTTACGTTTTGCTCACTTTTGATCATCTTTTACAAAGTAATATTTTTATTTACATTTAAGTACTTTAGTTAAACATATTTTATGCTTTTATACTTTTTCTTAACGAAATTTTAAGTATTATCACGTTTTAACGTTTTTTATTCAAGATCTTGACACTTTATATGTTAATTTATTAAATTTTACAAGTAGATCTTTACTTTTACAGTCCTATCTTGATAAAAACATTCATTTTAGCATTATTTTACATGATTATTCAATATTTAGCAAACACGTTACATTTTCGCAATTATTTCAACACCTCAGTATACTGACCTTTCAAGATCTTTAAGCACACAACCTCACGAACGAAAGTTTGGTTACATAATTAATCTAGGTCTTCAAAGGTGATTATCTTAGGTAAATTTTTGACAAAAACAATTTGGCGCCCCCGTGGGGCAAAAGGTACTTTCAGTTATTTAAGTCCTAGATCCAGAGTTTAGAAAAACTATTTTTCCTAAATTAATTCCAAAAATGTCGACCCAACCAATTAACTCTTCGCAAGCTACTCCTGTTGTTTCCTCATCAATGACTGATATTGCTACAGGAATCAATTACAATCGAAAAAGCAAGAACAACGCAAATCGTCCTAATCAAAGCAAGGATAAAGGACCTGCTGTTCAAACGAATGAATTTTGCATTGTCGACGAAAATCTTGCAGGAAGCCAACCTAAAAACACTGAAACAGAACGAGCGGAACGATCAAGTTCCTATAATGATCAAGGCTATCCAGATCCCTTTAATCTCGGATCTGAAGAGACTGCTAGAAACGTTAATAATAAAGATATGCCTAACTTGTTTGAAATTTTGCAGAAACTCACTAAAATTGTTGAAGAAAACCGAGAGTTTACTCAAACACAATTCAAAATATTGGAATCAAGAATACAAAGAATGGACCACCGATGACTCCAAGTAATATCCCACAAAACATTCAGGCCGCTGGGACATCTGCTACTGCAGGGGTAGGTTTACATAATGCTAATAATTTTTCTAGATCGTTTGCTTTCACTAATCCATTGCAGGAACAAGAAACGAATGAATATATTGCGAGAGAATTCCAAAAAATCAAGGAGATGATCTCAAGTGTTCCTGGATTTTGCAATCCAATCCCTAAGGTCAACCCTGCTTCTTATCTCATCAACAGATACGGGGATAGGATTGTGAATGTGGAAATTCCAAAGAAGTTCCAGGTGCCAAACATGAAGCCATATGATGGAACTGCTGATCCACAAGAACACATCGCATTGTATTTGGAGAAAATGGAAATTCTGCCGATTCCTTTCAATTTGAAAGAAGCATGCATATGCAGAAGCTTTGGCTCCACATTATCAGGCTCAGCCTTAAAATGGCTGCAGAGTTTGCCTCCTCAATCTATAAACTCTTTTGCTGATTTAAATATATGTCATTGTTTAGTCATTAATAACAAATGTACATATTATGTTGTATAATGCATAAATATATAAAACATACATGGTTGTGGATGAATAAAATATTGTTATAGAGGTATCATTTTCTTATAATATATATATATATATATAAATATAGGATAGAAATCAAATGAGAAGGTACCTTAAAGTGAGAATGGAGAGAATGTTTTGTAGCTTGTTTTTTTGAACTTTTTTTTATTATTATATTTTAAACTTTTTTTCATTCTCTTTTTAATTAACTAATTCCATATAAAAACTTTAAAAAAATTTTAAAAATACTTTTTTTTCAAACGGCGTAGCCCGTAAGCTATAGGCGAAGCCTCTCAGTGTGGCGGAGCCATGATAGCTAAGGGCGAAGCCCGTTAGGTAGCTCACTCCATCACCGATCACCCCCTATGACCTATCACCCTCTATGACCTATCACTCCCACCAGCTACCCCTTATTAATATCCTTTAGGACGAAGCCCGTACCGTACCCTTACATGTAAGACTCACTAACTCGGGTTAGAAATTTAAATTTTTTTTTTTTATGGATTGAGTTAATTAAAAAAAGAATGAAAAAAGTGAAAAATCAAAAAAAAATCAAAAATACAAGCTAAAAAAAAACGAACCTTCTCTCGCTAAGAACCTTCTCTCTAGATCCTTACCCTATATATATATATATATATAGGGGAAATATAATTTGAGACCAACTAAAAAAAGTCCAAAAAAGGACCATTGATTTTCATAACTTTCACACCACCACCATCATCTACTACGATATACAAGACTTTTTTGTAAAAACACTAAGACTTTCCAGCGACGGGCTTACAGAAAAATCATGTGTAAGTTACTTACACATGTGTAACTTACACATGATTTTCTGGTGGGCCCGTCGCCAGAAAGTCTTAGTGTTTTTACAAAAAAGTCTTATATATCGTAGTAGATGATAATGATGTACAAAAATCAATGGTCCTAGTTGGTCCTAAAATAAGAGGTGGTCTCAAAATATCTCACCCCTATATATATAATATATATATATATATAGTGAAAAGTGAATTTAAGGTTGTACGATACCTATGTTTATATGTGGAACCCTTCATATATATATATATATATTTAATATTTTTCGTTTAGTGAATAAATATTTTGACCCCCATGAATTTTATAGATTAAAAATAAATATGTGAGTGTTCTGTTTGTACACCGAACCGGGGTTAGGGTAAAATGGAGGTAATGAGTGTTTTAAGGTAGTTCGTTGGCGATTCCCTGAAGGTAGGGTTCTAGCCTCTTTACGCCAACAGAACGAGATGAAGATAATGTGTGCGTGTAAAGAGTGTTTTTTGTGATGCCTTTGTGAGGTCTTTTGATCCTCCATTTATAGGGAGAAATTGGGCGGGAAATATTTGGCGCCCTTTTTTACTTTTCCTTAGGGTTTCCTAGGTATTCGATCTATGTCAACCATTTCCTTAATTATTTGCTAGTGAAGGTGGAACCGAATCCCTTTATTTATGGATGATTAGTTATCTTCTTTTTTACCTTGTGTAGCATCTGATGTTCCTTCGTGTCGCATCGCATTTTGTTGATGCTTCGCGCGGCAGGTTCTGTGTATCGCAGGAGGGATATACCATCAAGCCCCCCAGTCCAAAGGGACAAGTTTTGCAAAAGACTAGTGGTCTTGGACTTTCCCTGGTATTTCCTGCTTTTAGAGGGGTTTATGTGTAAAATTGTTCCTGATGTTTAATTTCAATTGATTTGAAAGCTAATCAATCTTGGTAGATGGGAAAGCTAATTGTTCCTTTAGGTACGTTACTTTTCTCCTATGCTTTTTTAAATTTGTCTTTCTTATAATCGTTGTGATGTCAAAAATCGGCATTGAAGTGACTGAATCTACTGTGATTCGGTCGAGATTAGAGAAATTTGTAGAAAAATAGTTTCCTGGTAAAATAGCATCTTTTAGGCTTCCTACCGATGGTGAGACGATTCTGACCCCACCGGTTGGATATGTTGGTTTTTACATAAAATCAATGTCTAAGGGGAACGTAACATATCCTTTTTCGTCCTTTCTTCTGGGAGTTTTAGATTATTTTGATGTGCATATCTCTACTGTTACTCCGTTAGGTTTATCTAGGATAGTGGCTTTCGAGGTCATGTGTAGTGCTTATGGTGCGGAGCCCTCGCTAGAACTCTTTAGGCATTTTGTACAAACTTGCCCTTCTGGTGAATGGGATACTGTGGGGAATCGCTCTAAGAGTGGTTGTTTTCTCAGGGGGGGGGGGTTTAGATATTCGTGATTGGAAGAGTGACTTTGTGTTTACGAAATCTTCTCTTTTTCCTCCCGGTTACAATTCTGTTGTGGATAGAAGTTTGTTGTGTATCCATAAGTATGAGAACCCTGTCCCTAAGCTCATTGTTGATGATTTCTGTCGATATATTCGATCTAATCCTATAAGGGTGCTTTTGTATCCTGATGCTATTTTGTATAAAGCAAAAGTGCTTGGTTTTCTCACTGTTTCGTAGATATGACTTTCAGGAAATTTGTGAAAAAAGGTGTGAAAGAAGTGACTTTGGTACCTTCTGCTGGTGGTTAAAGGAGCAATGTTGCTGATAATCTTTCTCAAAATGCTGAGTCTGCTGGTGTCCAAAACGATCTTCCTGAGATTTCAAGTTCTATGAATCCTTCTGGCCCTAGTGTTGATATTTTGGATCTTGAGGTTGTAGAGGTTTCTGCTGCTGATAAAAGAAAGAAGATGAATGTCGATGTTATGCCAAATACTGTTGCTGGTCGTGTGAATAGGAGGAAGGTTGGGGATGATGTGAAGGCTGCTGAGTTTTGAAAGCCTTTTGATTCAAAAACAGGTACCTTCTTTATTGTTTTTTTTTATTGCTATTATTATTTTATGTATCCAGGCTTTCCTAAATGCATCTCTTTGTAGGTTCCCATGGAATGTTTAGTTGGATGGATGGGGAAGACATGAATGCTGAGGATGTGAAGAAAATAGATGCGATGGACAACGAGACTTTCCTTAGGGTGTTCAAAAAGGACCGCCAGTTGCATACATACCTGGATTCAGTAGCTGCCAAACGTTTCACAAGGATGTCTTTGGATCTTAGGTCGAAGAGTCTTGAGGAGCAGTCTTTGTTGGCCACCATTGATGATCTTAAGGCAAAGGAAGCCCGGTTTGTTACATCTGTGGAATCGTCAAACATTGTGCAAGACTTGAAGCAAAAGATGAATGATCTAAAGGTGAATGTTGTTCGTGGGGAAGCTGTGGCCAAGGTGAACCAGGAGTTGGTTGTGGAACAGATCACTTGCAGAGCCTTGCGTGATGAGTTGAACATGTTGAAGGATGAGAGGGTTAGGCTTGTGACAGAGGTCATCCCATATGTTTGTAAGTCATTGTTGTATTCCGATGTGGTGGGGCAGCTTTTGGGTGAGCTGACGTCGGTTGAGAGAGCGGAGGAGAGGGCCACTGTATTGGATGAGTTTGCAGCGGAGGGGAAGTGTGACGTTCGCTGCAGGGCTGATTATGTTGCTGACGCTGCTTACTGGGTGGACCTTGTGGACCAGAAGTGGAAGGATGCTGTTTTTCCTTACCTGGCCAAGGTTGTTGTTGACCTTAGTGTAACACCCCGACTAAGGCAGAAACACGGAGTGCCACAGAACGACATGGTACAAAAGAATTAAAAATAAATCATCAACATAAAGTTTCAAATGCCATTCAAATTCAAAAGATAATAAGTTCAAGTTAACATTTAAATATCATTACATAACCAAAGTCATAATCCAAAAGATTGAATGTTTGAATTACAAGTCCAACATGCCACAAACAACACGTCATCCAATAGGCAGTCCATAAAGCTAACTTACTGCTCTAGACCTGAAAAGCAAGAAGAAAAAGTGTCAACTACGAGAGTTGAGTGAGTTCATAGGTTTATACTACTACATATACGTACAACCACTTTAATATACGAGTTTAATCAAAAGTTTCCAAGTATTTCCCATCATAATATGTACACCCAAACCGTATGTTCAACAACCATAATAAAAATCCATAACATGTCCCAAATCATTTATTTAAGACTTTCATACTCAACATTTCTGATGAGTTTAACTTGAGCCACTACTAAGACCCTTTCACGTCCAAACCAACATAAAACCTCATATAATCGCACATGCTGTCAATCATGTGTGTTAGCCATACTTGGGTCGTGCCATGGAGACGACCATTAAAATATAAAGTAGACTAAAGCACCCCTAGGTCGACAGCCGTTGAGGGCGGCCACAGAGGCGGCCAATCAACCTGTCACCATCTTCGTGAGTGAGGGGACGAATCCTAGTTGCGCAACTCTCTAACTACATGCCTCAATGAGCTAATAGTAGTGTAGCGGGGACTAGACGAATCCTAGTTCCTTCGTGTCGCAGCGCATTTTGTTGATGCTTCGCGCGGCAGGTTCTGTGTATCGCAGGAGGGATATACCATCATGTTCCACACATAAGATTAGGTACCTAACAACTTTATATAACCAACCCCATATATATATATATGGGTAATGGAGGGAACCCTAGCCCCGGTACCACAATTGGATACCCATCGACCCACCCCGTATGAGCCATATGATGCCGGTAAAATGCATACATCCTAATCCCCGCATGATCTGGGCACCCCGAAGGATCGAACTCACGTATTTAAACTTCACATATGAGTCTAGGCTTCATTGATAACGGGTACCTTAAAGGAATTATTTTTTTTTGACCAGCAGGGATCGAGCTTGAGACCTTAAGGTCACAAAGTGTTTGCCTTACCACTAGGCTAATTCCTTATTGGTTATATATATATATATACTAGAGGTTTGTAAATATGTGATTGTCATGTACCTAACTTATGTATAGAACCTTTCAGTTACTAATTTTTTCATTTATAAAATAATGAGGGGTCAATCATTTATTTGTTATACAATAAATACTCATATTAGTATGTGAGATGGTTTTATATATAACTTGGATACATAACAACCACATATTCACTTTTCTTTATTTATATCTATACTTCTAAGTTCTAACTACCTTATAACATCTACAATGGTTGTTTTTTAAAACCTTTTTATCAAAAACTTATTATAAAAACGTTTTTCATAAAACTTTTTCTCCAATGATAAATCATCAAAAAAAAGTCTTTGAAACGTTTTTAGTAATATAGTTTAGAAGAAAGATAATGTTGTTCTCCTCAAACGACTTGAAGTTTATCAAGTCATTGTATAAAAAGTCTTTACTCCAATGGATCAAAGCTTTTTTTAAAGCTTAATGTAATTGTAAAAAACTTTTATCAACCTCTCCATTGGAGATGCTCTTATAAAGTACTTAACCCAATCATTTTTCAAAAAAAAACTTGATCTACCCAAACTAATCCTTTTGTTAATTCACTATTTTGAATACTAATATCTATAGTACCCTTAATTATTTAAAACATAAATCATACAACCCTTAAAATAACTATACTACGTTCTTTTATATACCAATTATTTTACCACACCGCCTCCATCACTATCGCTGTCATCATCACCAGGCGTCGTAACCATCACCCATTATCTTCACCGTCGTCATCACCATCACCACACCGTCGCATGATGTGGACCAATGAGTAGTATAATATAACGTAACTCAAAATAAATTAATAAGTGAGTCACTATGGTTATATTTGATATCATAATTGAGTCGACCTCTACACAATATAGATATACAGTAGCTCTGAAATAAAATACTACATGGGCTACTACGACATCACTATCAAATCAAGTTGGAGTGGATAGTTACTACTACTAGTGGATAGTCGTTGACATCGAATGCAGCGTGAAGTAAGTTGAGCCGACATACACGTGCCACGTAACACGCCTTCCATACGGACCGCCCCGCATCCGCGCTCTTTATTTTTCCATCCCCTCTTACAGTCCTTCGTACTCCAAACGCTGTTTTACTTTATTTTTATTATTTTTCCTTACTTAATACTACAACTATTATTATTATATTATAACGTTATTCTACTTTTGTCTCCGTGTGATCCTATGTCTATATATCAAAAATAAAAATCTTATTTCTAGCACAAACAAAAAACCTTCACCTTCTATTATCTTCTCATATTAATACCTTTTTCTCCCATCCATCCATCCTTTCATTTTTCCAATCTATATCTATATATATATATATATATCCCATCTTATTTTTAATTGTTTGCTTATTGAAATGGAACTAATGAATATGGTATCCATGGTTTCTCGAAGTGGCCGTCAGTTGCAGCGTTATAATCACGGTCAACGCCAAGTTGTTGGGTAAGTACCCATATCATTCAATTTCTATTTATGTAGAAAAAATAAATGATTGTATTATTATTATTATTATTATATGTATGCTGTGTTTGGTAAATATAGCTGGAATGTATGCTAAATTGGTGGTTTTGAATTTGATACAGATGTATACCATACAGAATAGTTAATATGGGGCCAGACAGGAACATAGAGGATGCATTAGAAGTTCTTGTCATTAGTGCACAAAGAAAAGGCAAAGGAATGTTATTTCCCAAGGTATAGATACATGATAGATATTGTACTAATAAGCTTTTATATAATTATTATTTAAGAGATTAATTATCGTTACTATTGCTATGATTTAACATATCTTAAAAATATTAATATCAGGGAGGATGGGAATCTGATGAATCGATCAAAGAAGCTGCTCTTAGAGAATCCTTAGAGGAAGCTGGAGTCTTTGGAATAGTTGAGGTACCAAATTTTGACATTTTCTTATTGTCTTTTGAGGTCTTTTTAATTGTAGAAAAAAAAAGGAAGAAATAGTCATAGTCAAGTGTTCTATTTGATCAAGGAAATGATAAATAAAGCCGACTACAACAAATATACATATTTTTCTGCAAAGGGACAACTGTAAACTGTACAAAGCAAACATTGTTGTAAATGGCTAAAACTTGTAGTAGCTTTATCACTTTGCTTTGATTAACTGCATTACGAATGTTCAATTAATGATTTATGTATCTTGAATTTTTATATTATAGGGCGTATTGGGTAAATGGTGCTTCAAGAGCAAAGGCAATGATGGATATTATGAAGGGCATATGTTTCCGTTACTTGTCAAGGAGCAACTAGACTTTTGGCCCGAGAAAAACATTCGTCAAAGAGTTTGGGTGAGTGTACCAAAAGCTAAGGAAGTGTGCCAATATTCTTGGATGAAAGAAGCCTTGGATCTATTAGTAACAAGACTTGAGTCAGCTCCTTCAAGTAACTTGTAAACATCCACCTCTCTATGTGCAGTTGGTGTGTGCGCCATCACATTTTGATGATTACTCATATATTGTCATGGATAAGATGTCTCTTTACCCTCGGGTAGTGGCGGTTATATCTCGTTTTTTATGGGATTGAGCATTGTTGTTATCGTTGTTGTAAGCAACATGGACGAATGAGGTCTCTCTTAAATTGTTTCCTAGGAAGATATGATCGATCTTGAGCGATGAGCCAGATACTAAAGTTCTTCTTGATGGTGTACCGGAAGTCGATTTATAAAGAATATTTGGGTGTTTTGGGAAGGCAAGCATACACGTATCCACACATATATCGACCCAGAACTACAATTTGTGGGTGATGAATCACTTCGAAGTTCGAATGAACCAACTAATTTTTGGGTGATGAATCACCACAAAATTATGGTTAATTACTTGTAACAGCGACCTTGTGATTGCAAAGAAGCAACAAATTAGAAATGGGAATTGAAAGGATAGATCATTTACAAAAAGTTTCTTTTCCTACATGTTATGGAAGTATATCATTAATTCTTTTGTTACATTTGTACCATCTAGATTATTATAATGGAAGTTAACCATTCTTAAGGAATATTAGTCGTGTTATTCCTTTGATTACAAACTTCTATTTATCTTCGTATATTGTTTTATTTAATTTGACTTTATTATTTTGATTTAGATATATTTCGTTGAAACATTTCAATAAAAACTTAACCATTTCCTAAGGGAATGGTCTACAAAACATTTGGTGTTACTTCATTATATATATATATATATATATGGGGATGAAAATATAAGGTTGTCGGGTATATAAACTTAGGTGTGGAACACTCACATATTGTTTTTTTAATCCATAAAAATCATGGGGTCCCATACATTTATTCATTAAAAAAGAAACAATAAAATATTAGTATGTGAGGGGTTTCACACCTAAGCTTAGGTGTCGGACAACCTTATATTCCCTTTTCCCTATATATATATATACTAGATTTTTATCCTGCGAGAAACCGCGGGCTAGTTTATAAAAAATTAAATTTAATAAAATTTTGTAGAAACTAATAAAATTGATTTGAATATAATATAGTACAATGTATAGAAAATATTTAAATAAATGTTATAAAATTAAGAATTGTATTTAATTTTGAAAATGCCTGCAATTGTTGTCAGTGTAGAAATGATCACTTAAAATACTTGATGATACATTCAAATTCGAGAAGACAAAGTATGTAATACTACATTTATACTATTAAGTACACATATATTTCATTTACATATTTCGATGTAAACGATGAAAAAACTGTAAATAGTTTCACTTATAAGAACATAATATTTATGGTCATACAATTGTAATGTGTTTTTTTAATTACAATTTAAATTAACCAATTTTAGTTGACTAATCTTTTGTGTAAATTCATTAGTATAATTTAAAACATTTAAAAACATGTGTTTATTTATTATGTATACTTATTTAACATGTTTACATACTTAGCTTTTAGCAGAATTGTTTAAGACCGGAAGTATAGGGTTGTTTTTGTAAATATCTTAAATACACGGTAAAAAAATAAAATCACATAATCTAATCCTAATCTCTGGACCACCACACAAAATCATCCGTGCTTCACTTTTCTCTATCAGAAAACCATGTCTAAAAAAGTATGTTTTATTTTTCTTTATTTTATTTCATTAATATTGTGAATGTCTGCTAATATTATTTACTAAAAGTATGTTCTTATCTTTGTTACGTTATTGTGTCATTATTTAAAATTATTACGGCTCTATTTTGGGAGCAGTTTTTTTTAGGGTTTTGGGGTTAATGGTTTAATCTTGTAAACTTTTAGGGAATAGGGGACTATATATTGATTATGTGATTTAGAAATCCGTTGCCAGTTATGAGGGATGGGACCATGTGTGTTTGTTTTTTTGTTTGTAAATAAAACATATTTTATCTTGGGATGATACCAAAAATATATATATATTTATATATATATGTATATATCTATATATAAAACTATATACGTGTTTGTCCACGTTGTTTACCAATATATTAAGGTACCCTTTTATTTTAGGGTTTTAGAAGTTCATATTTGGCATAATCTGTCTTAGCTAATAAAATATTTGATTTTTTATAATTTTGTTGGGTTTATTTCATTTGTATTCATAGTTGTTGGAGTTTAAATACCAATTTCTGTTGAAATGTGGAGATATTAAGGAGTTTGAAAAGAAACTGGTTAGTTGTTGTTTACCAATAGAGTTTTTCATTATTATTTAATTTTATGTGTATGACTCTAAGAATTGGAAAGATGAAATATTTATTCTGATTGTGTTGTTTAGGTGATACCATAGATATTTGGCAATCTGTTTCCACAAGAATTATTGTTTTGTATGAATTTGGTTGATAGTAGGGGGAAGACACATAAGATTTGGGGTACACGTTTAGATGATGGTAGTTGTTTGCTTTCTGGAACTTGTTGGAAAAAGTTTGTAAAAAGTGATCCTTTTAAAGTATTTGGTACTGTGTGTTTTACTTTGAAAGAGGAATGCATGTTTGGTGTTCAAGTATTTTGTAGTGGTGGTTTGGAGTATCGTAGGATGATGCATGCTGGTGATTCCGCTGTTAACAGTCAGTTGTTGCAAAAGATTACACTTTTCATCAAGGGTACAAACTTTTCATCAAGTAATTAGTTTCAGAGTCTTTCTCAATCTCTGCAGCTAAAGAATCGCCGGTAACCGAGAATGCATCCTGCAAACACACCACACCCCAACTATGTACGTATTATTATTGTTTAAGTATGCTAATTTGTTTATCATTGACACCCAACAATTAAATGGTTATTGGCAAAAAAATACCTTCGAATCCAGACCAGACAGTGACTCATCACCGAGTTTCACAGTTGACACCTCTGGAATTGTACCCTCTTGTATCGCCTCTTGTATCACCGCTTGCATTGTTGTATCTTGTATCACCTAAATATCATTCATTATATTAAAGATGCATGTTACATAACACTCATACCCATTACTTTAAAATTAAAAAAACGGAAATTATAACTTATGCTTGTTTGAGTACCTCATTGTTGGCATCTTGGGAGATTAACTCAGCAATGATATCCGGATCATCACAAATTTTATTAATAGTATAAGCCCCATCCTTGTGTTTGACATTGTAGTCGTCTATTTTGATCTTAAAAGCTACTTTCTGGTTAAGTAGCCCATCAAGCTCATGAGGGTAGTTGTCCTCTTCATTGTTGTTCACTTGTCTTTGACGGATATCAGCCGCATTTAAGCCTAGAAGCTTTTGGACATCTCGATCCCACATCACAAACGATGCACTGCCGGTGTTGTCTTGTACTCTCATGGTAACCCTGAACCTAAAATATGTAGCAACATCTATAAGACACAAAACACCAAACATAACAAATATATCTGTGTTTCAATTTTATATGCTTATTTATAAATATTTACCTTGGACCAACTTGTGTGGCCATTTTTTTCTCTTTTCGACACCATATACTATCAGCGGGAGAATTCATAAGCTCCTCAGTCACATCTTCTTCAGGAGCAACCTGCAAGTATTCACTTTTACTCACAACTTTCTTCAGACATTTTTGGCAACCAATAAAGAACCATCCAAACTCCTTTTCAAGCATTGCTATTGTAGCAACAACACCACACTCCCCAACCTGAAAATAAAAACACAAGTTTTTATTACAAATAATTTGTACACTTTAGTATATAATATACTAAATATCATGTTATACCTGTTCAGCCTCTCTAACTTCATCCAAGTGTTTTTTTTCACTGTTTAGCAAAAATTCTAGTCGATTAGGGTACAAAGTCTGAGTTGACAGAGATGCATTAGATGTTTGAGTAGCTCCTTCTTGCACTATCAACCTATCATGTTTGGAAACAACACAAAAATAAGTAACATATCTTAAAGGATATATTCATCTATTAAGATTTAGTTAGTTTGCTATGTATTTAATATTGAAAACATGCATATTTAACCTCTTCCTAAAATCATGAGCTTGTTGGATATCTTCATTTATGAAGATTCGTGTTCCAAACTTATTAGATTGAACTGTCACATTTTCTGCAAAAAATAACAAAGAAAAGAGTTACCTAACATTTTCATTGTGCACTTAACAGCATATACATATACGAAACTTACCCCTAAATTCGTTAAGGATGACATGTTGCATGATGGTGATAACATGCTCTCCAGATTTGTTCTTCTCCACATAGTCATTAAATTGAACTGCATAGTCATTCCACAAAGTGCAGCGTTGTGTGTTACCCCTACAATATAGAAATTGAAAAATCTGTTGTTTTTGGCAAACTTATATAAAATATTGGGTATATAAATATTACCAATGATTATTCATAAATGTAGTTTGCATTCAATACTCTTATACTCGATTTACATATTCTGACAAGAATACAAAACCTAAATTCCATGTACTAACAAATATCCTTTCCTGATTTAGAACAGATTGTTTTCAACTGACAGATTCTTAAACCAAAAGAAAAAGTAAATTTTACAATATATATAAATATATATCATGTGGGTACTTACTCCAAATCTTTGAGTTCCAGCATAAACTTCTTCCATTCCCCTTTTTGTGATTTGAACAACTCTAGATTTCCACACCAAGTGACACAACCAATCACATCTGTGAAACAACATAACATAAAAAGTGAAGATGTTCAAACGATAAATGTGTATTGAGTTAAAAATTCTAGTATATATACTAACCAATATTCAATGTGTCGTCATCTCTAGCTTTTTTAACAGTAATCTCATCGAAAGGCAAGAATGAAAAGGCATATGGATCACCACTGAAAGGGACACCAGCCTGCACCTCGGTGCTTCTGTAAAAATTACACTTCAAATTATTTTTGACCACAGGGAAAGGGTCATCAGACTGACCAACACCAAACCTCTTAATCAACACAGCCATATCCTCTTTGATCTGGTGATCAAAGATAGGAACCAGATCTTTTTTCACTGAACATTGAATCTTCCCACCCTGAAAAAATTGGTTTTCCATGTTGAAAGTATGATGCAAGGTTATTGTGAAAACGTGTTTCAGCACGTTCCCGGATCGATTAACACGAGATCTAACAATCATAGATGTGCGGAATCCGTCTATGATCGTCTTTAGGGTTAATTAATGATTATCATGATAAACACACACGAAGATAATAAGAACAGGAGATAAACACAAAAATACTATCATTAATCATATGATTACAAGATGAATCCGTATGAACAACATCTACAATGATTACGGATTACAATCATTGAGACGAATCGTGATAGTTTGGGCGGTATCTCGAGGTATAGATCTCTACCTCGAGAACCTAGTGAATGACTTTATGTTGCAACTAAATCATCAACCTAAATTCGTGACCTAAGACTTATATTTATAGGTTGTATAAACAGACTGGGCTGTCAAATTCGTACAAACGAGTTGGGCCTTACTAACTTAATAGTTCTTACGAACTTAAACTTCGTAAGCATAATTGTACGAATTTCTCAGCCTTTTAGAATTATTGCATCGGACAACAAATTGTGCACTTTATGTGCTCTAACAGTTATAACTGTATATTTTATAATAAATATATAATAAATGTAGACACAATAAATAGGTTACCTTCTCGTCAACCAAAACCATCTCCAGCTTCTGCACCGGATTGATCCATCGACGAATTATCCTTACCTTCATGTTCAATCAATTTAGAGACGCATCAAGTTCGTTCACATATGTAATCTTGTTATTGGCCATACCTAATGGATGGGAAAACCTAATAGAGAAAAATTAATTTTCGGATGAGACTATTTTGGATGTGAGTAATCCGGCTTGGTCAACACAAATTAAAACACTCTCTTTCTTGATTTTGAATTTCTCTATGATCACAACTATAGAGATGGGAAGGTACATGTTGCACAGTAGGTGTCAACTACAAAATTAGGTTCCCCATATTATGTTGTACTTTTCTTTTATAAAATATATATAATATCTCTGTGTATGTATGCATATATGTTGGCATATATATTTACATATTCCTGCATGAAACAGAGCATGCGCCGGAAATGTATGGGGGAAACAATTTGCATTAAATACTTGTGAGACAACTACTCTAATCACATTGTACTACTACAATCACCCTAATACCTAAAAATTAGAATTATCACAATTTTAAATTAAATTAAATTGTACTACTACCATCACCCTAATACCTAAAAATCAGAATTATCACAATTTTAAATTAAATTAAATCAAAATATATCCAACTTGTCCCTCGAGCCAAAGTCCCGCCCAAACTCTTTCAATTCACTTCACCTCCCGCCTTCTGCCTCCCACACACACTAAAAACACCATTATAAACACATCAAATTGGTCATCAAAGATGTCATACTTCCAATGTGGATTTGGCCAATGGTCAACACGTCAACAAAGTGACGCAACCTTTGCGGTCTCCTTTAGTTTGAAAAGGGGGATATATATATATATATACTAGGTCTTTTACCCCGCGCGATGCGCGAAATATTATAAGTTATTGTTAGGTTAGTGTTAATTTAAACTCTTTGACGTAGACACACACAATAACTAATATTTTGTTTAATTAGTTCAATGCGATTATTATCTATTTTGCAAACACATTAATAAAAACAAAACAATGTTAAATATGAATATAATAAATATATCAAATTATCAAAATGTTTTGGAGATACATACGAAGATGAGAAATAATGTTTACACATAAATATAATTTAGATAAAAACGGAAAAAAGAAAATTAGATGATGCAAAAAATACATAATTTAATAGAAGCAAATAAATAAAGCTACATGTATTTAAGAATGACTTTCTACTAAAACAAAAATATCCATAAACATTTTTGTAGCAAAAACACAATTACATATCAACGAAAAACCTATTTACACCAAATACTACATAACATTTACGTTCTTCAATGTTTATGAAGTTAAATATGATATGAGGGGTCATCTTACAACTTATCAAACAAACAACCACCCCCATAAAAACCTTCAAGCTAAAATACTAAATCCATAAGAATTTGAAATAGTAAACCTTATTTTCTTGTAGTTGTGCAACCCGAATTTACTCAAAATTCACTTAGAGGAAAATAAATAAATTATGAATCACGTAACAAAAGAGTTTTATATATGATATTAAAATATTAATATTATTAAAAGAGTTCACATAAACATCAAAACATTAAATGGTCATGTATGAAATTTTCGTTAGAAACTTTGGTAAACATTTTATTAAAGGAAATGATGACAAAATTTATTGTTTTATGCATTAGTATACAAAATAAACTTTGTGCTAGTTGATCGATGGGAAACAATAATGTGCATGGCAAATCTTTTTTTAATATAATGAAAGAGTTATACTTGCCTTATAAAATTGAATCTAAATAATGAAATAAATATAGTTTCTTCTTTTTCACATATAAATATTGTGGAAAATTGATGGAGACACCACATAACATAAATCTTACGTGACAATTTTTTAGAATAATTTTGAGTTTGAAGAATGATTTAGAAAGCTCGGTTTCCTACTGTTTTAATAATTATATATATATATATATAAGTTGGATCAAGAGGTGGAACATTTTGCCGATTTTTAATTTTTATTAATGGGTACTTAATGGGGTTATTTAGGGTACTTAATAGGGTTCATTATTTTGGTACATTATGTATTTTGCATTCATTTTGCATTTACATATTAGAGTGATTAATGGTTAGATATTATTACTTAACTAGTTGATGATGTTTAGTTTGGATCGGCAAATGCATGCTTATTATAGTTTAATGCACATGTAATTATCAAGAGTGGACATAGTGGTCTACATGGTGGTGTTGTGTCAAATGTGTATATATATGGCATTAGTTATAGATAATCGAAATTCAATAACAACATAAGCTCATTTAAAGAGGAGTCATTAATTTGTTGCTTTTCATCTGCTGGAACTAATGAACTCTCTAGCCATCAATTCTGGGCATGTTTGGTAGAGGGAATTCAAGCCAGAAAATGGAAATAATATAATTTCCTTTGTTTGGTACAACAAAGAAATACAGGAGAAATGAGTACACAGAGAAATGGATTTCTTAGAGAAATTAAGTTACACTAACTTAAGTGAAGGAAATCATTTTCTCCCCCTTTTAGCTATATAAATTAGAAGACGGAGAAATCAATTTTTCAGTTTCTTTATTCTATTTTTAAACATCGGTACAAAAATACCATATACATTTTCCAGACTTATAAAAAGTTGAGTAACCATCTGATCCTTACCCCGTTTGTTTCCCGGTGGTGTCGGAGACATCGATAGTGCAGCATCAACGGCGCCGGAGGAGGTAGAAATGTTCCATTCGGCATCGATGAGGTTGACGTCTTTTTCTTCAGTTCTTCGTCGTCTTCTTCATCATCGCCGGAAGGATTGTTATCGGAATCTCCATCAATGTCGAGATCTCCGGTGAAGATGGTGGTTATGATTGTGTTTTGAAATCATCATTATAAATGGATGAAAAGAAAAAAAAAAAGTAAGAAATGGAAGTCGATGAAATCACCGGAATCTGGTGAGTGGCGATGGAAAAGAGAGTGACGAGATGAAAGAAGGTTTGTGGTAGCCTTTATTAGGAAAGGAAAGTGGAACCGTTTTTTATATCATAATTTACTAGGATAGCAAATTTTGTTACCAAACTCTTTTCAGTTTAATCAATTAATTAGAATATAACAAATTTTAGATGTTAAAAATTAAAATAAATAAAATTATTGGCATAAGATTCTATTTTCATTTCTCTACTTATTTAACCAAAGATAAGAAATAATTTTTCACTCATTTCTCGTATTAATTTCTCTGTTATTACCAAACAAAAAAAATATTGAAATTCTCCCTTAATTTTATTTCTCTCTATTTCATTTCCGTGCTTCATTTTATTTCTTTAGATTTGTCCCTACCAAATGTACCCTTATCTTCTCACCTACAACGGTTTGGGGTTTCTCTAACAAATATCAATTGACTGTTTCTCATTTTTCATTACTATTACAAATATTTGTCATTCAAGTCTTTATCTAGCCTTCTTAAATTTCTTAAGTCATTTTTTTCCTCCATGTATAATGATTGAAAAATTTAACATAGTAATTTAATTTTTTTTATTTATTGCATATTGTTATATAGTTATTAATCTATAGCTTTTTGTTATATATATCGATTTAGTTATATTACATGTTTGTTTATTTATTTTAAGGATTTGCTTCTACTTAGTTTATGTATATGTGTTTGTATGAATTATTAATATTGATCATAAAGTAAATTACACTTTTCGTCTCTGAAGTTGACACGTTTTTCACTTTTCGTCCCTTAAGTGAAAAAATTACAATTTTGACCTTAAAGTTGACAGATTTATTCAATCATCGTCCCTCGCCAAACGTCGTTAAGTTTCAGCCGTTAAGTAGGACACGTGCAACACACGTGAGGGACTGAAACTGCAAAAAATGACAAGTTCAGGGACGAAAACTGATATTTATTTTTCTGTTGTCATTATCTTCTTCTTTTCTGGATGACTTTCGTCGGAAAATTCGCTGAAAAACTTAAAATGCTGATCTCACTCGTTTCTTCGAATTAGACCACGAAACAACCACCAAACTTCTCAAACTTAATTTCCGCATGAATCCTAACCAAAAGATTTCAGATCCAACCCTTGTCGGAAAACTCAAAATACCCATAACATGGATTTTGAGCAATATTTCTGTACGATTTAGCTTGTTCCAAGAATGCAATATTTCTGTTTTCGCAAATAAGTCCATGTTGGATTAGGTGTACGTGCTCCTCACTAAGACACCAATGGAGCAATATTTCTGTACGATTTAGCTTGTTCCAAGAATGCAATATTTATGTTTTCGCAAATAAGTCCATGTTGGATTAGGTGTACGTGCTCCTCACTAAGACACCAATGGTGTGCCTCATTTATTATTCCATAAGCTCTGCACCAAAAAGAAAAATACAAAATGGGGAGAGACCTTCATGTGGGTTCGGTTTTTGTCAATGAGGCAAAGACATAAGATCGAAAAATTAGAAATATATATAAAGAGGAAGCAAAGAGGGACGAAAGGACCAGGATGCCTTACAAGCCCCTGCAACTCAAATATTTCAGATCAAAAATTCCGATCATCGTCACCCGATTCTTAGTTTATGTAATAGAAGTTCAAAGCAATTTACAGTTCGCCATTTGGTTAATTATAGCACTTGTTCTATATTTTGTATAGAAACTTTAAATCCGTTATTCGTGAAATCCTTACGTCGAAATCTCATTCTGAAAGTTGTTACAACTTTACTATTGATTCATCTAGTATTGTGTTAAGTTTCATAGCGATTCGTTACCTTTCATTTTTGGCGATTTAGTTAGATGTTAGTTTCATCGTACGGTTTCGATACAATTTACTGGTCAATCGTTAAGGTTATTAAGCTGTTACAATAGTTAGATTAGTAGATTGAGGTACAAAGAATTCGGGTGTGACAACCGATTCATTGGATCTCGTTTCGGTTATAAGTTATTTGCACTCAAAGTTGCCTGTTCGTACAAGTTCTATGCTAGTTTGTTAATTTTTTTGGTCAACTGGGTCTTGGTTATAACTTCATTTACGATGTTTTTCATTTACATTTCATGAAATATCGGCATTTTAAGATTTTTTTTTTTGTTAGGATTCGTGCGGAAATTAATTTAGAGAAGTTTGGTGGTTTCAGGTCTAATTCGAAGAAACGAGTGAGATATCGGCATTTTAAGTTTTCCGGCAAATTTTCCGACAAAAGTCAGCCGGAGAAGATGAAGACGATGACAATAGAAAAATAAATTTTAGTTTTCGTCCCTGAACTTGTAATTTTTTGCAGTTTCAGTCCCTCACGTGTGTTGCACGTGTCCGACTTAACGGCTGAAACTTAACGACGTTTGGCGAGGGACAATAATTGAAAAAATCTGCCAACTTTAAGGTCAAAATTGTAATTTTTTCACTTAAAGGACGAAAAGTGAAAATGTGTCAACTTCGGGGACGAAACTTGTAATTTACTCTTGATCATATTGTTTTTTGAGTAATTATGAAGATGAATATTTTAAGCATTTTCTAATCTTATTGTGCTTATTAGTTATCACATAAGTGGGAGGGTTTATCAATTTTTATGAGTTTTAATCCATTTTATGTATTCCATCATTTTTATGTTTTTCGCATAAAACACCGGGCTTGGAAATTTGCTGGATTCTAACAAGTTGGAATGACAATTAAATGTGGGGCAAAGACTTGACGAGATTAGACTAAAAGTTAGAAGAGAACGTAGGTAATTGCAAGTGTATTTGTACTCATACTTTTATTTTAAAGTTATGTTCTTAAAGTGTTTGATGAAATGCTTACATGAGCTGTGTTATTACAGATGGAAAAGAAAATATGAAGACCACTTGGACTCATGTAGTTGTCAAATATATTATGGCGGAATTAGAAGTAGCGGTTAAATGCTTAACTTCGTACTAAGTGATATCTGACATTTAAGGTATATATCTATATATCCAATCAATATTTTTGCATAAAGTTTGAATCTTTATTTATATGGTTCCAAATCGTTTGTACAAAATTTTTGTGGTCAAGCGGATATTTCTTGATTTTTTATAAGACAATTCTATTGATTGAATGATTGTATCTTTCGAAACTGCTGGAATAATTTTATTGATGGAATGATTTTTCTGGCATTTAAGGTATATATGATGGATTTCGGTTCTAATTAACGCAAAAGAAGCATGCAATCAATAAACAATAGCATATTAAAATTTTCTAGCAACCGAAACCAATCCCATGGATCATCTCGTCAAACAAAAGTTCAAGAGAATGAATACAAGAAAATATACCGTTGAAGATTTCCTTATGGAAGATGCAATTAGATTCAAAATAGAATCTCTCTATTCGGGGAGACACCTAAAGTTCCGATCTCGATCCTTAGCACCTTCTTGATTTAAACTCGATCCTCTAAACACCCTTATATATACGGTTCTTTTACCCCAAAATTAACACTACAATCTATGTATGTTAATATATAAAATCAAATACCCCTTTGAAATGGATAAAATGACATGCCCCAATTCTGCCCAAATCGGCAGATGATATATATGTGAGAGAGGGAGAGCCGAGAGTGAGAGAGTGAGAGTGTTTTTCAAGAGAGAAATTAAGTGTACTAGAAAAGGTGTGTCTTGACTCATAAAAAGACTTGTCCTTATATTTCTTGTTTTGGCATGCAAAAATTTGAGATTCCCTATGGAACCTTACGGTTTCTCACACCCAACACCAAGACAAAAGCAATAACCATTTTATTTTATTTACACACCTTTTATATGTCTAGTCAAGTAACATGTGAATTTATATTTGCATAAATATAAAACAATACACTTATTTGTAATCATAAAATGCTAGACATTGTGTTAGGTTAATTAGTAGTTGAATATTTAACTACATCATTAAACCAAACACAAAACATAAATAATCAATTTAGACCATTAACAAAATGTCTGATTAATTCAATCTCTCTTTGAAGGTACATTAATCAATTATCGACCGGCCTTTGTGTGTGACCGAATAGGATAATGGACTTTATATATATATATATTATTCATGTCATGGACATATCTTTGAATTATAGTGCACCACGGTCAAACCTTTAGCCAACCCGTGTGCATATATCCAACAGACTCCCACTTGCACATACATGATAATATCGGTGTGTCTTGAAGACATACCTAGTATAACCAATACATCATCATTGTTATACTCCTACTAGTTTTCTTTCAGTATTTATCCTTTATTTCTAGATATCCAATTAAACTTGTGACATGGTAATGTCAATCACAATCGTTCAAAATTATGTTTCTCGATATAGATTTGTAGTGATCAAAATAGACTGCAATCATCATGATTCAGTACTAGCACGGCCATGCATTTATTATCAGCACAAATCAACAAGAGCCCCGGAGATATCGCTTCAACCTACTTAAGGAAGAAGGAACAAATCGCTTTGACTATGTAGACATCTATCACATTTCATACCACACCCAATCCACACCCTTATGTCTTGCATTTACGCATAGCGTTAGATGCAGGTCAAAGCACAACACTAGATGTGTCAAGATTCTCACATATCTCCACTCTAGGGAAAAAGTGTTGCCATCTTAGAATTACTTTGTGACATAAACCATGAAGTAATTCCTAAGTGTGGTCACTCCAGAACCTTGAATCCATTATCAAGTTCCTCATTAATGTAGTGTCATATAAATCTATATACTACACTTCATAGCAGCCTTAATTCACTTCTCTTTCCATTAGAGAATGACCGACTGTCGATTTTATGAATTAATATCCAATGGAGTTTAAAACATGCAAAATAGAACATAGTAATATGCAATGAAATGATCTCATCATGCGTATTTTATAATCTCCATATAAAATCATCAAATCAACTGCAATAAACTATTACATAATATTCTAAGTGTCAAGTTAACATACTTAATACAATTAAACTAAATCATCAATATTACCAATTCCAATAGATCTACTATGAGCCTCATGTTTGGCTTGAGGTAGGGCTTTGTTAAATGGATCGGCCAAGTTTTCACTTGTGTCGACCTTACTAATGATAATGTCCTTATCGGCAACAACTTGACGAACATAGTGATACTTTCGGAGTATGTGCCATGTGCGCTTTTGAGATCTCGGTTCTTGTGCCAAGACAACCGCACTCATATTATCACAGAAAATCTCAACGGGATCATGGATGGTAGGAACTACGCCTAGATCCCCGATGAATTTCTTAATCCACATGGCTTCTTTAGCTGCCTCGCAGACCGCTATATACTCCGACTCTGTCGTCGAATCCGCAATAGTGCTCTGCTTAGAGTTTCTCCAAGTAATTACGCCCCCATTTAGAGTGAACACAAACCCAGATTGTGAAGAGCAATCATCTATATCCGATTGGAAGCTAGCGTCTGAGTATCCTTTGCCACTCAACACATCTTCCCCTCCATAGATCAAGAACATCTCTTTAGTCCTCCTAAGATATTTCAGAATGTTCTTGACTGCTGTCCAGTGTGCCTCGCCAGGATTTGCCTGATATTGACTAGTCATGATTAAAGCATACGACACGTCAGGCCTAGTACATATCATGGCATACATGATCAATCCTATAGCCGAAGCATATGGGATACGACTCATCTTGGTCACTTCTCCATCAGAAGTAGGACATTGAGACTTGCTCAATGGTATGCCAGGGTTTATAGGATCACATCCCTTCTTAGAGTCTTGCATACTAAATTTCTTTAGTATCTTATCTATGTATGTACTTTGGCTTAGTCCTATTAGTCTCCTAGATCTATCACGGTAGATCTTTATTCCCAAAATATATGCTACATCTCCTAAGTCTTTCATGGAGAAACATTTCCCTAGCCAAGCTTTGACATCTTTCAATGTCGGGATATCATTTCCCATGAGTAATATGTCATCGACATACAAAACTAGGAAGACTACAACGCTCCCACTCGATTTGACATAGACACATGGTTCATCTTCACTTCTGATAAATCCAAACTCTTTGATTTTCTCATCAAAGCAAAGATTCCAACTACGAGAAGCTTGCTTAAGCCCATAAATGGACCTTTGAAGCTTGCACACACTATTAGGATATGTAGGATGTACAAAACCCTCAGGTTGTGCCATAAACACATCCTTAGTTAGCTTACCATTTAGGAAAGCAGTTTTAACATCCATTTGCCATATCTCATAGTCATAAAATGCGGTTATGGCAATCAGTATTCTAATGGATTTCAACATGGCCACTGGTGAAAAAGTTTCATTGTAGTCTACACCATATCGTTGCGTGTAAACCTTAGCCACCAGTCTGGCTTTAAATGTGTGTACATTCCCATCCATGTCAGTCTTCTTCTTAAAGACCCATTTACACTCAATGGTTTTCATCCCTGGTGTATGATCAACCAAGTTCCAGACTTGGTTATCGTGCATGGATTGGATCTCGCTGTCCATAGCATCCTGCCATTTAGCAGACTCAGGTCCTGCCATGGCTTCCTGATAAGAGATAGGTTCGTCAGAATCTATATGCACTTCGTCACCCATAGATATGTTTAAATCAAGACTTTCGGGTGCACGTTCAGACCTGCGTACATATGGTGGCTGTATGTCAGCATCCTCTTCAACAACAGGTGCGTCGACCTCTGGAAGGGAACTAGGGACAATATCGGTTTCCATGTCAATTGGTTCTTGAATCTCTTCAAGATCAATAGGGCTCCCACTGACTTCTTTGGATATGATGTTCCTTTCAAGGAACACTCCTCTTCGAGACACAAAGACTCTGTTCTTTGAAGGGTTGTAAAACGAATCTCCAAAACCATCATCTGGGTAACCTACAAAGAACACCTTTTGTGATCTAGGTCCGAGCTTATCTTGAGTCTCACGACGAACATAAGCTTCGCAACCCCAGACTCTTAAATATGACAACGAAACAGGCTTGCCATGCCACATTTCATGTGGTGTCTTGGAAACCTTCTTGGTTGGGAGGAGGTTAAGGATCCTTGCGACAGTTTCTAAAGCATAACCCCAGAATCTGATTGGAAGCGTTGCACGACTCGTCATGGATCGGACCATATCAAGCAATGTTCGATTCCTTCTTTCTGACACACCATTAAGTTGAGGTGTCCTTGGAGAAGATAATTGTGAAATAATCCCACAACCCCTTAGATGATCGACAAACTCTTGATTAAGATACTCACTGCCTCTATTAGGTCGGAGAATCTTAATCTTCTTGCCCAATTAGTTCTCTACTTCGTATTGGTACGTCCTGAACACTCCAAAAGTTTCAGACTTATGTTTAATTAGATAAACATAACCATATCGACTGAGATCATCAGTAAATGTAACGAAGTATCGTTCACCGTGTCTAGTAGCTGATTTAAACGGACTACACACATCAATGTGTATCAATTCCAATAGATCTTTGCCCCTTTCGCCTGTTCCTTTGAAAGGTTCTTTTGTCATTTTTCCTAACAAACAAGATTCGCAATCATCATGAGATGCAACATCAAATGATTCCAAAATACCATCTGATTGGAGTTTGGCGATTCGTTTCTTGTTTATGTGGCCTAAACGACAATGCCATAGCTATGATTTATCCAAACTATCTTTGGATGAACCAATATTATTGATTGAACTATAACTTGGTTTAACGGTGGTTTCTAATATGCCTCTACAAGGACTAGCCTTAAAATAAAATACATTATCCTTGTAAACGAGAATTGAACCATTATCAAACTTAAAGTCAAAACCATCATTAAACAAAGCATCAAAAGAGATAATGTTTCTTGCCATATCGGCACTGTAGCAAACATTTCTTAAAACAATACATAAACCGGAACCAAAAGAGAGCTCATAATCTCCTACAAAATTTCAACCCAAGACTTATTCTTGTTACCCATGATTAGATCAAGCTCACCGGTCCTTAGCTTTATACTTCTTGTGAGTCCTTGCACATTTGTACAAATGTGAGTACCACAACCTGTGTCCAATACCCAGGAATCAGAAGTAGATGTATTGTTAAGTTCAATCATGTACATACCCAAAGGGTCGGCGACCCCTTTGGCCCGAAGCTCCTTTAGGTCTTTTAAATACACCGGACAAGTACGCCTCCAATGTCCAATTTCCCCACAATGGAAACATTTGGCCTCCTTAGTATCTTTGGCTTGTGTACGCCCTTAGGTTTGGGTTTAGCGTTGGGAGTTCCAACCTTTGCCTTGCCTTTACCATTTGGTTCATTCTTCCTTTTCTTGCGTACCCCTCCTTCCTTGATGGTCAAGACGGCAGTGGCAGCAGGTTTGGTTTTGGCCATGCCTGACTCGGTGGTCTTCAACATGCCATGAAGTTCCATTATGGCTTTCTCCATGTTGTTCATGTTGTAGTTCAATACAAATGAATCAAACGCACTAGTCAACGAGTTAAGGATAAAATCCGCAGCAAGCGCTTGACTAATGGGAAAACCAAGGTGCTCTAATTGGTCTATGTACCCTTTCATCTTGAGTACATGGACACTCACGCTACTGCCCGGTGTCATCTTGCAATAAACGAGAGCTTTGACAGTGTCAAATCATTCTTTCTTTGCTTGCACTTGGAACATGTCCTTCAATTGTGTAAGCATGTCGTACGCCCCAAGATTCTCCAAGTCCTTTTGGAGCTCAGGAGTCATGGTCGCCAACATTAAGCAAGCAACCTCATTCGACTCGGCACAACGTTTCTCAAACTCGTCCCTTGTCGCTTGAGCAACTCTAGCATGTGGCTCTTCAAGAAGGGGTTCCTCTATTGCCCTGATCTTATCATCCATCCTAAGAACAATTCTTAGGTTGCGAAGCCAGTCAATAAAGTTCAAGCCGTTAAGCTTATCCTTTTCGAGGAGACCCTTGAGGCAAAAGGTAGAAAGAGATAAGGAGGAAGAGTGAGTTCCAACCTTTGCCTTGCCTTTACCATTTGGTCCATTCTTCCTTTTCTTGCGTACCCCTCCTTCCTTGATGGTCAAGACGAGAGTGGCAGCATGTTTGGTTTTGGCCATGCCTGACTCGGTGGTCTTCAACATGCCATGATGCTCCATTATGGCTTTCTCCATGTTGTTCATGTTGTAGTTCAATACAAATGAATCAAACGCACTAGTCAACGAGTTAAGGATAAAATCCGTAGCAAGCTCTTGACTAATGGGAAAACCAAGGTGCTCTAATTGGTCTATGTACCCTTTCATCTTGAGTACATGGACACTCACGCTACTGCCCGGTGTCATCTTGCAATAAATGAGAGCTTTGATAGTGTCAAATCGTTCTTGCTTTGCTTGCACTTGGAACATTTCCTTCAATTGTGTAAGCATGTCGTACGCCCCAAGATTCTCCAAGCCCTTTTGGAGCTCAGGAGTCATGGTCGCCAACATTAAGCAAGCAACCTCATTCGACTCGGCACGACGTTTCTCAAACTCGTTCCTTGTCGCTTGAGCAGCTCTAGCATGTGGCTCTTCAAGAAGGGGTTCCTCTATTGCCCTGATCTTATCTTCCATCCTAAGAACAATTCTTAGGTTGCGAAGCTAGTCAATAAAGTTCAAGCCGGTAAGCTTATCCTTTTCGAGGAGACCCTTGAGGCAAAAGGTAGAAATAGATGAGGAGGAAGAGTTTGCATTGCAGCAGACATCTATCATATAAGTAGTAGATTGTATTAGTTAATTTGACATATTTAATCCTTGTTAAAATAATTACCCAAGTGTTTTAAGGAAAAACAATTTTAATTAACAAGGTTAAGATCCATATTTCACGCATAGCAATGTCAGGTTTGCCGCGGTACATTAACTACAAGCTATTTAGGTAGGTACACCATATTACCAATTTCATCCATGATGAAACTCTTAAACTCTTGCGGGATTCTATTGATAGTCCATTATATCAATGCATGTTTAATCCCTCCTATGCCAATCCTTTCTTGTGTCGGGTTCGCCGCGGAACACAAGTCCAGATTGTAAACCGTCCACGATAGCTACACGTGAGATCCGGCCCAAGACTCTCGGGTTATCGCGAATTTCACCTCATCCTTGCCAACACCCAACTGTGATCCGACCCAAGACTCTTGGATTATCGCGAACCACAATAGGTCAGAGGTCGAATGTGTGCACTACTCGTGGATAGCGTAAAGTTTACATTTGAAAAACGGGTTTTTGTTTTGTTATAGCAAAAACATTTTATACAATTTTAAAACTTTTGCCAATATCTTATTGCGTTTGTTAATCCATTATAACCAAACCAATTTGATATTTATTTAAAACATTGCGTTTGTTAATCCATTATAACAAACCAATATAGACGATTTTCTTTTATATATTTTAAAACGATTTTCTTGCAAGCATAGCCAAGACAAATATATAAAACAAAATAATCATCACACACAAACATATCGGTAGTATGCCATAAATTCTATGCGTTTTCCGGTGAGCCACCACACGGAAAAACAAGGTCAATCTAAGGACAAGGTAAGTAGGAGCAATGGCTCCCACTAAAATCACCATCCTTCTTTGTCTCCCTTGTTTCTTGCATCCTCTTGATGATTCCATCTCCAAGATGCTAATCTCAAGTCTCTTTACATTTTACAAGAAATAAAATCTATACTACTTTCTATACTATTACATATACATAGAAAGAGAACGACACAAGTTGTCGTTAATTAATACATCGGTAAAATGGAAAGACGACATGCAAGCCGTTTGATTAATTATTATTACATTCATCCCGAATAAATAATATACAATCAAACATTCAACATACAAGGGTCATTGGCATACTGCTACCGATATCGCAATAACAACATAACATCAAAAGAGTGCCTATAATTTTATGTATTCAAAATCATGTAATATGGGCTTTGAAAGTAATAAAAGGTTTTACAAATAATTAAAAATGGCGCAACAACAAGATGCTGTTGTCCGAATTTTATGTAAAGAATTTGAGTTTGAGTTACATTTGCAAAACACCAAAGTTCTTTTCTGACTTTCAGCCGCCAAGTATATAAATGCCATTTATCTACATATTTATTTATTTATTCTTTCTTTATTTCAACAGCCCAAAACAAATATTTCTATGAACACATACAAATTTAGGTAACCCGATTAAAGGAAAAACTCGAGTTTGAACGAGGTGGCTCTGATACCACTGATGGATTTCGGTTCTAATTAACGCAACGGATGTAACACCCCGCTAAAGCGGAATATACGGGATGCACAGATAAGCACATTAACACACAGTACAAGTTCCAACACAGCCATTACTATATTTAAAGAACAGAAGTACGATTGTTATTACAGAACATAAATGAACTTGAGATAGTCAATATCTGGAAGACAGAACAATTGTCTTTTGAGAACAGAACTTGAACTGATGTAGCAAGGAAAGTCTTCATAGCTCCTGAACTTGTACGCTCGAACAATCGCCAAAAGTATGAGCTTAGAAAGGAAGACTCCTATGCTAAAGAACTATGAACCTTAAGTTCAAAAGGTCAACTACAAAAGTAGTTGGTGAGATTCACATAATGTACTTTTAGTTTACATATACGTATATATGTACAATAAGAACAAGATCAAAAGTTTTGTACGTCGAACCAATGTACTTTGTAATAATAGGGACTAGATCAAGATCTGCACTTTGAACATAAGTACTTTATGATAGTAAGAACTAGGTCAAGAATTGCGCTTTGAACATAAGCACTTTATAACAATATGAACAGAACAAGAACATATAATAAACTTTAGTTATAAGTTTTCACTGCTAAACCGATTGGCCAGAACTGAACCTTAATGTAATAGCATGCTCATATAGCTCAGGTACGTCAAGTAAGATCTATGTCAGAACAATGACATGAACAAGAACAAGTAATATGCATCCTCCTGAACTGTGGAGAATGAGGGTGGGCCTACCCTAAACAACGCTGTCCATAATTACCTACGGTTCATTCCCTGAACTGTGGGATATGAATTGATAGCAGTGAACAAGAACTGAACAAGTACATATACGAACTAGAACATAATAAAGATCAAGTACAGTAGTATAAATGTATTTAAGATCCTACCCATTCAAGACTTAAATACTCCTTCAAACAGTTTAAGAATCATTTCATAAGTAGTTCAAGATCAAGCTCATAATATAGTACGTAAAATAGTTCATGAACATATGTACAAGTACGAAAATAGTTTTCATGCTTTTCAGTCCCCGATAAAGAACTTTGAACAAATGTACGAAAGGGGATTAGTGAACTCACAGTAATCTGGTACAAGCACAAGTAGTATTAATACAGAGAACAAGCACAAAGATAGATAAGTATATCTATCGAAATCCAGGCACGTCTTAATGGATTCCTAAGCACATAATGATCATAAATAAGTACATATATTAGTTCATGTGATTATTCAATCACAGAAATGTCCTTGATGAACTGATGATTTGGTCCTTTAACGATCTTTGAACGTTTTGACTTGAAAGAGTTTTAAATGAACTTTAAGCACGTGAACTGGACTCGAACTGAACGTCTTTGAACCCACACTTAAGTACTTATCGTGTTAATGAGTTGAACATGTCTTAAATGATGAACTTTTAGTCTTTAGAACTCATTTTAATTGATCATAGAACTCGTACTTTGATAATCAAGATAAAACATGTTTTATTCGCACTTAATTAGGGTTTGCACTTTGTACGTTGTCATAGATCGAACCATGATCTAGCTTTGGTGTAGATGATCAGCCTTAGATGTGTTTAATCGAGTGATGATGTTGTTATGAACTGATTAGATGATCAAGGATCAAGTGTGGTGTGTTAAAGAACAAGTACAAGTTGGTAAATGAATGTACAAAGTCGTCTCAGGGTTTTGGGGTGCAAAATCATCCTAGCTTCTTTTCAAGATCGTTCCATTGCTAGCCAAGATCGTTCCAAGGGTCCCAGTCACAAGATCGTCTCACATAGTCTAGTACAAGGTCGTCTCAAGTGTGCATCAAGTGTAAGATCGTTTCTAGTATTTATGGACTCAAGATCGTCTTAAGGAGCAATCATTAAGATCGTTCTAGAGAACCAGAGGCAAGATCGTCCTAATGGACAGCTCACGATCGTCCCATTCCAAGGACATGAACAAATGTTTGAGCAAAACCAATCCAAAGGATCGGTTACCCATTATACGTACCAACAACATCACAACACCATACAAGATCGAATCGAACAAGAACTTATGAACCAAGAGGGCTGTCAAGACGATCTTGGGCTCAAGATTGTCTCACAGGATCGTCCCAATGAGCTGGACACGAACAAGAACATATCACAAGGATCTAGATCTAATCCGTGACAAGTTAGAACATGAAACTTGTACATATATGCACATAAACACTAACCATTAACACTTTTAACGATTTCAAGATCATCTATAACATGAAATAGGTGTGGCACATCAAGAACAAGTTTTCCTTAACTTTCAAAAATGGGTTTTGAAGATTAAAGTATGTTACGACCCAAATTTGTTCACATATATGTTATTAAACACATTTAGACACAAACCCATTCATTATTAACACAATTTCATAACAAAATTGGACCAAATCATGAAGAACATAAAGTTGAAAAAGTTCACTTTTAATTTGATCAAAAACTCATAATTTGTTGTTATTACCTGAGATTTGATTCCAGAAACACGTTTTGATTATCACAAGGATGCTAAAAGTACAAGTGATTTTGATTTAACAATCCAAAATCAAAGGATGAATTTTGTGTGTGAAAAAGTGGCTGCACTATGTGTTTTAGTGTGAGAAAGAAGAAAGAAGAAGAAGATGAAGTATGAATGCTTCTCTCTCTAGGTTTCCATCTTATTTCTTTATATACCTTTCCCATATTAAATGAACCCAATAAATGCAAGGACCATTTGCGAACATTTTGAGCTAGAACTTTAATGAACACGAACGTTTATGAACCGAACTTTAATATTTCATTGTACATAACTATGAACTCGTCATATCAATCAAGATTTAAGATCAAATTGACCTTCATATAAGCACATAATTGAGGTCTAAAGCACGTCAAGAACTTAGATAAATTGAACTGTCTGGCCGTTCTAATGGCAAAAGTACGTTTTTAAGAACTTAATAAGAACATTTCTAAGACGGTTGTTACATTCTCCTCCACTTGGAGGATTTCGTCCTCGAAATTAAGAGTCTTGCCGATCGAAAAGGTGAGGGTACTTCTTCTTAATGAAGTCCTCGCGTTCCCAGGTATCATTATACCCGTGTCTAACACTCCAACGTACGCGAACTAGTGGTACGCGGCTTTGTCTGGTCTGTTTAGCATCCTTATCTATGATCTCGATGGGCTCTTCAGTGAACTCGAGCTCTTCGTCTATATGAACATCCTTAACAGGAATGACGGTCGGGTCGTCAGCCATGCACTTCTTAAGATTGGACACGTGAAATGTGTCATGAATGTTGCCAAGTTCTAACAGTAGTTCCAGCTTGTACGCCATTGGTCCCACACGTTTAATGATCTTATAAGGTCCAATGTACCGTGGCGCCAATTTTCCTTTCTTGCCGAACCGGGCAGTACCTTTCCATGGGGAAACTTTCAAAAGAACTTTATTGCCTACCTCGAACTCGAGAGGTTTACGGCGTTTGTCCGCATAGGACTTTTGTCTGTCTTGAGCTGCCTTAAGCTTTTCTTTGATAACAGCTATTTTGTCTATTGTGAACTGTATGATTGGGAGCTTCATCCAGCTTCTTTCACCGGCGTCTAGCCAGCAAAGTGGTGATCTGCACTTACGACCATATAAGGCCTCGAACGGTGCACACTGAATACTAGTGTGATAGCTGTTGTCGGGTTACTTGATATATTTGTTATCATTGTAATACATTTGTTATATCTTGTACTCGTCTAACATCTTGTGTAGGTTGACTCACAATATCCAATCAATATTCTATTGATGAAATGATTCTATTGACAAGGAAAGGTAGAACAAATGCTAATGGGATTTTTCAATGGGAAACCACTTTGCGGGAGCATTCACGGATGAAATTGCCGCTTATGGCACAACAGGTTTTGTTATAAACCAAGTCAATGTTAATTTTAATCTTTCAATGTAAGGAATAGCATTTGTTCAGCTGTAATCATTACATACACTATAGGAAGTGTGACAGTCATGAGGAGGCGGCAATAGCTTCTCTAGAACCCTGATGTTTGTTGGTCAACAGGTGAGTCATAAGCTAATCCTTTTGCCTTTCGAAGTCATACTTATAACATTCAGTAATGATTATGTTACATTTTCTCTTAGACACGTAAAACAAAATATGTTGATTTTTATGTTTAGTAGCTTCTTGAAATTTTATTCAAAGATGTAAAATATTTTATATACATTTCGGAATTGAGTAAATTGTTTGTTTTACCTGAAAAGTGAAGACTTTTTTTTTCTAGAAACGCCAATGATGCATAAAAGACGCAATAACTCAAGCACAACAGAAATTAAACAAAAAAATGGAATTAAATATTTTTGGTATTTTATGGATTTTATGAAATATACAAGAAACAAGACAATAAAACAAAATGATAGATAAAAGAAACCACCACCAAGATTCATAAAGGCCAAGCCACCGGAATCAAGGATAAGGAAACACTCCAACCCACCACTATGTTTGATAAAGGTCTAGCCACCACAAACATAGATAAAGGAATCGAAGATTTAAGATCTCAACACTATAATTGATAAAGGACGAACCACCACAATTATATATAAAGTGATCACTCCAAACCACCAAGATCAAAGATCTATAAAGGTAAATGAAGATTTTTAAGAAATAGAGGCTGCTTTATTAATTTCATTCAATTCAATATCAAAAACTGATTTTACAAATGAGAAATACAACCCCTATTTATAGCCACATAAACTATTTCCTACAAGTTATCGAAATAATAATAAAATAATCTAAAAGCTGTTATGTGTAAAGGACAGCCACTAAGTTATTAGCCAATAGGAAATGGAAAGATAAAGCTTCAAAAGAATTCCTTTTGCAAGGTGGCCCACAAACCTTTAGAAATAACGTGGGCACTCATTCCCTTATTGTCATCTTCTTTGGACAACTGTCTTCCTTCCTTTATTGGACCCCACAAGCATGCGTCAGAACACTTTATTAAGGTAACTGGAAAAGCTGACTTCCACTGGAGACATACATCTAGAGACTAGAACTTGTCACTTTAGAGCTTCAGTGGATTGGTGGGCTTCAGTGGAGAACTTCACTGATGGATTTCTGATGGTTGTATCTAGAGCTTCTTGCCACTGGAGAAGTGTTACAACTGGTGGTTGAACTGGTTCAGCGAACACTTATCTAAAATGGGCTATCACTGGCAAAATTAGCATGGCTTGCTCAGATGGCATCACTGGCTCAGAATTCTGGTTTAGCTCAGAAATGGACTTCAGCTCAGAATTTAACTTCATTTCAGAATCTTTTTTTATCTCAGAAATTCTGGTCAGTTCAGTCGATTTGCTCCGCTCTCTGGCAAGGGTCAGTTCAGCGAATCTGGACATTTCTGCATCATTCTCCCTTTCTGAAAAGGACTTATCCTCAAGTTCTCGAGGTACTCATCTTGCAGATAAGGCATCAGATCTCCAACATTAAAAGTACTTGAAAATGCCATTTCTCCAAGTAGCTCAACTTTGTAAGCATTATCACCATATCTCCCAGGATCTTGAAAGGTCCTTCGGCTCTTGGCATTAACTTGTTCTTTCTTCTGGATGGAAACCTTTCTTTTCTCAGATGCACCCAAACTAAATCACTTGGAGCAAAACTGACTGTTTTCTATGCTTGTTTGCTCTTGCCTTGTATTCAGCATTGGTTTTCTCAATTCGGGCCTTCACTTGCTGGTGAATTTTCTTGATTTCTTTTGCTCCGGCCTGTGCTTCAATACTCGCCCCCGGTTCAATCGAAAATGGAATCAAATGAATGGGAGTCAGTGGATTGACACCATAACAGATTTCAAATGGGGATTTACCGGTAGAATAATTAGGAGCTTTGTTGAAGGCAAACTCAGCATGAGCGAACTTCAGATCCCAGTCTTTCAATGTCTTCTTTACTAGTGTTCTCAATAGCATGCCAATCGTACGATTAGTTACTTCAGTTTGTCCATCAGTTTGAGAGTGATGAGACATATAGAACATTAATCTGGTTCCCATCAATCTCCATAATGCCTTCCAGAAATAACTCAGAAACTTAACATCTCTATCTGAAACGATAGTCTTTGGAATTCCATGTAGACGAACAATTTCCTTGAAAAATAAGTTTGCCACTACTGAAACATCATTTGTAGTATTGCAAGGAATAAAATGAGTCATCTTCGGAAAACGATCAACAACCACCATTATTGAATCTTTTCCCCTTTGAGTTCTGGGCAGTGCAACAATAAAATCCATGCTAAGATCTTCCCATGGTTGACTTGGAACTGGAAAGAGGAGTATACAAACCTTTGTGAAAAGTTGCCTGCGCCTGGTGACAAGTTGGGCAGCGATTGATAATATTCTGAACATCCTTCAGTAAACTTGGCCAGTAGAAGTGTTTAGTAAGGATCTCTCCAGTCATGTTAATGCCAAAATGGCCAGCCAAACCTCCTCCATGTGCCTCCCTTATTAGTAAGACTCTGATGAAACCTCGTGGAATACATAACTTACCATTTTTAAACAAAAAACCATCCTGAACAACATATGGTCCTTTATGGTGAGCTTCAGTGAGACGATCAGAAAAGTCTGGATCAACAGCATACAACTCCTTAATGAAATAAAATCCAAGAACTATTGTTTCCAGAATTGATAGCAACGAATATCTTCTAGAAAGTGCATCAGCTACAACATTTGCTACTCCAGCTTTATGTTTAGAAATAAACGAATAAGACTGCAAGAATCCCACCCATTTTGCATGTCTGGCATTAAGCTTGTGTTGACCATTAATAAACTTCAGGGCTTCATGGTCTGTCAAACTTTTTTGGCTTCAGATAATGAGACCAGTGAGTAATAGCACGAATAATTTCATAAAACTCTTTATCATAAGTGCTATACTTTAGTTTAGAACCATTCAGCTTTTCACTGAAATATGTCACTGGACGCCCTACTTGTACCAGAACTGCACTAACGCCCACACCACTGGCATCACACTCTAACTCAAACGACTGATCAAAATCTGGCAAAGATAATACTGGAGTTGAACTGAGCTTTTCCTTCGGTGACTCAAATGCTAACTGGGTTGAACTTGGCCAGTCAAACACACCCTTCTTTAGACAATCAATAATTGGAGCCACAACTGAAGAGAAATTCTTGATAAATCTTCTATAAAAATATGTTAGTCCATGAAAACTTCTTAATTCAGTGATTGTAGTAGGAACTAGCCACGATCTGATGGCTTCTACCTTGGAAGGATCCATGGATATACCTTATTTTGACACCACATAACCAAGGAAAACTACACTTTCCACCATAAAATCACATTTCTCCAATTTTCCATACAATTGGTGTTTCCTCAATAATTCAAATACTTTTCTTAAATGATCAACATCCTCAGCTTCAGTTTTTGAATAGACAAGAATATCATCAAAGTAAACAACAAACTGACCAATGAGTGGTCTGGGAACTTCATTCATTAACCTCATAAAAGTACTGGGAGCATTAGATAAACCAAAAGGCATTACTAACCATTCACAAAGGCCTCCTTTAATTTTGAAAGTAGTCTTCCACTCATCACTATCTTTCATTTGAATCTGGTGATAACCACTTTTGAGATCAATTTTTGAAAACACACTGGAGCCATGTAACTCATCAAGCATATCATCCAATCTGGGAATGGGATATCTATACTTAATAGTTATATTATTTATGGCTCTACTGTCAACACATATTCTCATCGAACCATCATTCTTTGGGACCGGGAGAGCTGGGATTGAACAAGGACTCATACTTGCTCTCGCATAACCCTTAACAACCAATTAATCAACCTGCCTTTGCAATTCTTTTGCTTCAGTTGGTGAACATCGATAAGCAGCTTTGTTAGGAAGAACTGAACCTGGAACCTGGTGTTCCATACCTCTAACTGGCGGCAAACCTTCAGGTAAGTCTTTTGGGAAAACATCAATGAATTCCTCCAATAGAGACTTCAGGAGACTGGGGACTCCGGTGAACTCCTTGTCTTCAGTACGTTCAAGCACCAATAACATCATAACTGGAGAGCCTCCAGTTAACTCTTCTTCAACTTCAGTTTGAGACATAAATAAAGACTTGCTGGGCTGGTCTTTCTTATTAACTTTCAGTGACTCGTTGGGTTTCAGAGAAGTCAAAGTGACCTTCTTACCACTTATAAACAATGAATAAGAATTTGCACGACCATTATAAAATACATATTTGTCAAATAACCATGGTCTACCCAACAAAATATGACAAGTATCCATAGGAACAACATCACAAATAAATTTATCTTCATAAACAGATCTAATGGAAAAAGGAATAGTGACTTGACAGTTAACCTTTACCTCTGAACCTTCACTGAGCCATTGCAACTTGTATGGACGAGGGTGTTTTGTGGTAGGTAACTCCAGTTTTTCTACCATATAAGTTGAAGCAGCATTAGCACAACTTCCACCATCAATGATCAGATCTGTAAAGAATAAACTTGAGCTTAATTGAGGTTTAATGGTGGAATTAGGGTTATGTGTGTGTTTGAGTGTGTGAGGGTGATGGGAGGTAGAAGATGAAGTTAGAAAGAGAAAGTAGGTTAGAGAGATGTAAGTATGGAATTATGGTAAAAGGCTTATTACAAGGTTAGTTATAAATGACTTATGTTGGGGTATATATACAAATCATCTAATTAACACTAATACCCCTTCCATAGATAGATTTTACAATTAAACACCACATTTATAATTCTAACAATCTCCCCCTTGGTGTTGAATCTCATTGTCTCAATGTCTTGTATCAACCTTCACTTGAATCTTCCCAACAAACATAAATTCTTGACGATAACTTTCTAAAGCTTGATCTTCTCTTGCAACTTTGAATACTTGGAAGCATCTTTGAAATCTTTGTAGCTTTTGAGCTTTCACAACTTGAACTTTTGAATGTTGATTTCAACTTGACGTTGCTTGGAAAAGTAAGTTGAATCTTTGAGTAGCATGCAGAAGCTTGGTTTTGACTTTGAATTCTTTTGGATTGCGGAAGCTTGATTATCTTGAATTCTTTTGGCATTGCCGAAGATTGGTTTGACTTTAACTCTTCATTTCTTGATCAAACTTGTCTTTGAATAAACAATCATCTTGGAGCATTTGATCCTTTGATCAATTAACACTTCCTCCCCCTCAAACAATCAACTATCTTGGAGCATCTTATTATTTAAACAATTAATCATCAATTTCCTGCTCCCTCTCAAACAAACATTTCTTTCTTGGAGCAACTTATCAACTAAATGATATATATTCAAATTTCTTGCTCCCCCTCGAACAAACAATCATTTCGGGGCATATTTAACAATTTATGACTTTACTCATGCTCCCCCTCAAACTATGAACGATCTTAACTATCCAAGCCATTCAATCTCAAACTTTTCCTTTCTTCTCAATCATTATACAATCTCAAATTCTTTTACTTATCAAACAATGGTCATTTATCCAATAAATCTTTCCATAATCGACCATGTACTTTCAACAACTAATAATCATCTTGAAACATCTCAATCTCGAAACAATCTTTCAACTTATCACAATAATTATTCACTCCCTTCACCTAAACTAATAATCCTTTGAACAACCAAATAAAAACAATATCTACCAATCAAATTCTACCTAATACCTTGAACTCTATCTATCAATCATTTAAACATTTCTCCCCCTTATGATGAATATGTGAAACGTATTCATCATACAATAATGATTGATAGCATAAATGGTAGATGACAACAAACAACAATCAAACAACTTATCCCAATCCAAGTCCCAATTCCCAATGGACCTATTGGTGAACTAGAATTTGAGGTTGCGTTGTTGGAAAAAGATTTTTATATGGTGTTTGTGTTCTTTGTGTTTGTGTGAAGAGAAATGAAATCCGGATAAAATTGATCTGTTAACACAATCAAAAAATCGAAAGGATTGATGGTGTGGCCTAAAAATACGATTACTATTTTTAGGACTTCCCATTATCATCGAGAAATGCACAAAGCTTATCTCTAAATGGTTCGGTCTATGGCTTTCAACCGACAGACTGCTTTAAAGAAGGTAATGCATGGTCAGTGTTACAAAGGCGTTCGATAACCATGTTTTACTATCCTTAAAGACTTTAGGTAAATAAATCCGAGGTCACATAGACTTCTCGCTAACTCAATAAATTCATTAAATGAAAATATGAGACCTACGTTCAATGTTGGAAAAGATGTTAGCATTGGTAGGATTTCCATTCGATAATCGTGGAATACCAAAAATATGATATCACTATGAATGTTCCGGCAATATCACAAAGATATGCAATGTCACAAAGACATATAAAGACTCATTGTGTCCTATTGAAATGAAAAGATATATCAAGTACGCTCTAAACTCGATAGTGATCAAATGAAGTCGGGGACTGGAGGAGAGTGTCTCCCTTTTTCAATATCAACGTCTTCCAAATGAAGAGTCGATAAAAATGTGGAAAATCTCAGTGAAAATAAAACAAGCATTTGTTAAGAAATACTTGAGTCGTTAGGTAAAGATGTGCATTGCTTTATTAGGGTCCATGAAGTCTTCTTCAATATCGAGAAATCAACAAATGAAATCCGATAGAAACGTGTTGACCCTACTTTTTGAGAATTTTAGGGAGGGCTTTTGTTTCTTTTAGCCCTTTCTCACTTCATATTCACCTTAACCTCTCACTTTTCGACTACTTCCTCATGTCCTATTTGCACAAATATCATCACACTCATATACCCTCACAATCTAGAATTGAGAATATAACTCTGGGGTTAGATCTCATCGGCGATGACTAGATCATGGAGTTTTGATGAGTGGCCTAAACTCTCGTGTGCAAATCTAACACCGAACTTCAATAGAGATGATCGAAAATGGTTTAAAAATGATCCAAAGTGTTTAATAATATGACAAAAGAGTTTGAACACTTGGAAGTTTTGGTTTTATAAATAAACTCCCCCTAAATATATGCATGATTTGAACAAATTGTTTTAGTCCCAACTATTACTAGATGGGTGCTGAAGACACCTCTATGTCGATGGTGAGTGAACTTTGCAACACGATCAATTAATCTGGATGTGACCAGTTTAGATTGGTCGTGTACCAGGTTAACTGGAATTAAGTATTAAAGTGACAGAATATTAATACATGCAATAATATAAATGACGAGTATATAAACTGGTGAGACAATATGTAATTTTCAAGTGTATTTTATTTATTACTTGTTTAAATAAAATACAAGGTTGTTGCGGAACCAAGATAATACAAGAATGTAAATATCCTAACAACCCATGAATTACAATTGATCTAAACTTGGAAATTCTCCTAAACAATCGAAACACTTAGAGTTGTGAAATGTTTCTTTTTGCGATTGAGAGAATATTGCACAAGTTCACCAATATTGCAGAATATATGTATTTGCAAAGTTGTTGAAACAGCTTGTGCAAGGACCTCTATTTATAGTCGAAGATTGAGCATGGGGATCTCAACTTCGATGTACAAATATGGTTGACAGCACACAAAAGTATTGTTTAAATAATCCTTTGTGTGTGTTAAATAAAGTAAGACAAAAGGTTACTTTATTCAACCCCTCTACATCTTTGTATCTTTATCCAAAGACAATATCATTGTCCGGTTAAAAAGATGTAGAGTAAAAAGGTCCTCCTCGTAATCAGTGTAAAGCTTTGTAAGAGCATTTACACTGGAGGATTCTCCATTTGATTGATCTGGTAGATTGTCAACTGGGCTTCGCTGCCATTGTCAATCTCTATCTTCCATTTGTTGTCTTTGACTTCAACTGGAAGGTCTTCAGATTCTAGTCTTCTGATCTCAACTGGAGGAAGTCATCAGTTGCTAAACCTGTATAATGCAACTGGACTTCTAATATTTCGGACAATTCTTCATGCTCTCCTAGCTTAAACTGGACCTAACAAATTCCCCCTAATTGTCCTGAAATATTGTCAAGTGATTTCAAACTTAAACTTGTATATCAAGGCCTAATCTTTCTTCAATGTTTTCCTTGAACTTGATAAGATTTTGCAATACGTACTCCCAGCCTCTTTCAACTTTATTCTTCCTCTGTCTCCCCTCCAGCAACCTCAACATTTCAACATGTTCGGAATGACCATACTGATGGACATCCGGGTTCTCAGTTGTCCTTTTAGGCCCACCAAAGTATTGTACCTCAACAACAAAATGCTTGGCACCAGGCTTGATTGAAACCTTAACATCAGTAATCCTGCCTCTATTGTGCCTTCGACGCTGTACATCTGACAAGTATGTGCGAGCTTCAGATTCATTTGTCAGTTTGATTTTGCTCGTGCTCAGCTTTTGTGTAGCAGCTCGAATATCATCAGTTGTGGGTTCAGATGGTTCTACCCAAGTCCTCAGATTTGCATCTCTTGGCAAGGCTTTTTGTTTTCTCCCTTTGGACTTGGGTGGATTCAATACTTTGGTGATCGCCTTCTTTACCTGCTCAGTCCTCTTGAGAATCCCTTCAGACCTAATCTCTCTGGCCTTTTCCACCGACACATTCAAACACTTAGCATCCAGTTCAGCCTCATCATCCTGGTAATGTTTGTCCAGTTCAGCCTCATCTCCCAAGTAATTGATTAGTTATTTTTGTGAACCCATCTTTTCTTGATGGGTCCACTGGACTTCTTCTGAGAAGTCCCAGATACTTAACTGGGTGTTGAACTGGATGAGGAAACTGGAGGATTCTCTCCAGTTTCCGGAGTGAAGACAATTGGTTTTAGTGGAACATTGACCTCCTTTTTCTTTTCTAAGTTTGCTCCTTTTTGAGCAGATTGTTTCATCTTTTGTTTACAACTGAAGAGGATGCACCTCCTTCCAAATTCTTAATTCTGGCAGTACAACTTTGTACCTGCCTTGACAAATTTTGGATTTGATTTTCCATTCTTACCAAAATGTTTTTTTCTTCAGGCTGCTGGCCTTTGGACTTTGGCTCAGCGGGGGTTTTAGTCTTTAGAGTTGAGGACTCACTTGACTTATGAGGTAAAGGATTGTCACCATATTCCTTTTTAACTGGAGCTTTAGCCTTCTTGGCTCCAGTTTTGACCTCAACAGGGTTGGTCTTAGTGGATTCAGATTTGATTGTGCCAGAGGAATCATAAGGTGTTTCAATTTTAACAGATTCTGGCAATTGGTGAATTGTGGGTAAAACAGCTGCCATCTGAAGATCACCAGATTTCCAGGCAGCTTTTTGAGCATCAATGATTTTAGAAAAAGCGTCATAATTTTTACCAGATGCTTGAACCCAAGAATTAATAACCATATGTTCTTTTTCAAGATCAAATTTCAGTTTTTGGTTATCTCTTTCCAATGGCTCGTTTTTCAAATCTGACTCTTTAAGAGCCAACTGGACACTTTGCAAATCATTTACTTGACTTTTCATGTTGTTTAATTCAACCAAAACTGTTTCTAAATATCTTTCACAGTCAGTTCTCATGGTTTCAACAAATAACAAGTCATCATTCAATGATTCAGCAATATCCAATTTCAGTTCTGAATCAATTTCGATATCATAATCCCTTACCTTCTTTAAAATGATATCAACCCATCTTCCAGATACAACATCATCTTTCACCACTGGTTGTTGACTCTCCAATGCCATGAAACACATATCTCTAATCTCTTCTTCATCATCAGATGAATCATCAGAGAGTCCCATTTCCCTTCAGTTTGAGCCATCATGCACTTGTTCTTTTCTTTCTCATTATTTTGTTCAAGAGACATGAGAGCAATCTGGGCCTTAAGTTTCTTGTATTTGGCCTTATAATCATCAGTTTTAACAAAGTTTGGGACAATAGGACCAGTTTGGTAGTTCATCTGACTAGATCTGCATTCCTTCATGAAATGGCCTTTCTAACCACATTTATAGCAGGTAAGATTAGCCTTATCCATTGAGATTGAATTGGAAGCATTATTGGACCCATTAAATCGATTAGATTTATGCTTAAACCTATTAAAGGTTTTAGCAATCATGGCAACCAGATCATCATCGTCAGTTTCCTCACAACCATCACTGAGATTAGTGGTTAGACCAGAGTTCAAAAAGTTGTTTAACATTTCCTTCATAGAATGTGACTGGACATTCTCAGTAGACATTAAAGCAGCACAAGGTTGCCCAGAAAAGTTGGCAGCCTTGGAACTCTGAGCATGGTTTAAAGCATCTTGTTCAGCGAGTAATCTTGCAGCATCATTATCTTCAGTGAATCTGAAGGCTCCATAAAGAGAGGCAAGAGTATGGCTATGCAAGGTCTTTCCTTGTCTTAAGACAAGAACCATGTGTGCCCATTTGGATGGCAAAACATCACAGAATTTTTCAAGAAGAATATCCTTATCCTTCTCCACTCCCAAGCCTCTAAGTTGATTAATTAGGCCAGTAAATCTGGTATAAGTACCAGTCAAACTTTCATTGGGAAGAGCAAAGAAGGATTCATACTTCTTGTTGAGAGCAACCTTTCTAGTGACAATTGTGTCATTTCCTCCTTCAAACTAGAGAACTAATTCATCCCACATAGATTTTGCACTAGAAAATAGCACAAGGGTAGGAATTAGTTCCTCAGGTATAGCAGAAAGAATCATGTTTTTCAATTTGGTATCAAGATCAACCAATCTGCGATCCTCATCTGACCAATGTTCTTCAGATTTCTCCCTGGTGCCTCTTCTCCCAGTGGGATCGAGAAGAGGGCTAACACCACTGGACATGGGAATATATGGTCCATCCTTAAGGATTTTCAACATATACCTCTCTATCCCACCAAAATGCAAAAGCATTCTAGCTTTCTATGTACCAAATGTCTCACCATTCCCATCGAATTTGGGAACAGGAGAGTTGGAGTAGTGTACATGAACGTGGTTAGCTCCAGGAGTAGGAGGAGGAGGAGGAGGAGGGTTAGTATTTAAAGGAGTAGTAATATTAAGATTAGATTCACTAGGACCAGAACCATTCTCACCTTCAGCAGCCATCGAAGCAGACCTAGGTTATAGAATTGAAACAATTCAACCTGCCTGCTCTGATACCACTTTTTAGTCCCAACTATTACTAGATGGGTGCTGAAGACACCTCTATGTCGATGGTGAGTGAACTTTGCAACACGATCAATTAATCTGGATGTGACCAGTTTAGATTGATCGTGTACCAGGTTAACTGGAATTAAGTATTAAAGTGACAGAATATTAATACATGCAATAATATAAATGATGAGTATATAAACTGGTGAGACAATATGTAATTTTCAAGTGTATTTTATTTATTACTTGTTTAAATAAAATACAAGGTTGTTGCGGAACCAAGATAATACAAGAATGTAAATATCCTAACAACCCATGAATTACAATTGATCTAAACTTGGAAATTCTCCTAAACAATCGAAACACTTAGAGTTGTGAAATGTTTCTTTTTGCGATTGAGAGAATATTGCACAAGTTCACCAATATGGCAGAATATATGTATTTGCAAAGTTGTTGAAACAGCTTGTGCAAGGACCTCTATTTATAGTCGAAGATTGAGCATGGGGATCTCAACTTCGATGTACAAATATGGTTGACAGCACACAAAAGTATTGTTTAAATAATCCTTTGTGTGTGTTAAATAAAGTAAGACAAAAGGTTACTTTATTCAACCCCTCTACATCTTTGTATCTTTATCCAAAGACAATATCATTGTCCGGTTAAAAAGATGTAGAGTAAAAAGGTCCTCCTCGTAATCAGTGTAAAGCTTTGTAAGAGCATTTACACTGGAGGATTCTCCATTTGATTGATCTGGTAGATTGTCAACTGGGCTTCGCTGCCATTGTCAATCTCTATCTTCCATTTGTTGTCTTTGACTTCAACTGGAAGGTCTTCAGATTCTAGTCTTCTGATCTCAACTGGAGGAAGTCATCAGTTGCTAAACCTGTACAATGCAACTGGACTTCTAATATTTCGGACAATTCTTCATGCTCTCCAGATGTCTCTGGAGAGCTCCAGTTTAGCTTAAACTGGACCTAACAAATTGTTTTCCATATAAAGGGTGAGTAAAAAGTTTAAAAGCTGCTCACAAACATTAAAAATGAGACTACAAAGGCAGTACACAAAGACGTTCGATGCCTTGCATCTCATTCTAATACTTTGTGAGTAACTAAAAGACAAAGTAAATAAAATGATAAAAATAGAAAATCTTTTTGGATTTTTCAAAAAAAATAAGAAAATGAAGATATTTTTGGATTTTTCTAAAAAAATTAAAGAAATTACGAAAACGGTTTTAACACGGGTTATACACTGATGTGTGTATAATCCACTTTTCATCAAATCATTTCGAAATTACCTTTGGAACCCATTTGAGATTGGGCCCAACGGTTTTTGACTTGTTAAAAGACCAAATGTAAGCCTCATCGATTTTATGAATTGACGTTGCATTCCACGGAGAACTAATACCCGGTGGTTTAGTTGAAAAGAGTTTTCGTGGAAGCAACGGAGAAAAATCATTTGATTTCTTTGAAAGACATCCAATCTTGGGAGATGGAGTTGAAAAATGAGTTTTCGAACCTAATTCATTCACTTTTTGGACAACTGCTTTCACAGGTTTTGGTGCAAGATCAAAAAGTTCTGAAAAAGAATATTTGAATGATTTTAACTCAGTTGACTTAGATTTTAAAATCGGTTTCCATTTTGATTTTATCAACTGAGATTTTGCTTGAGAAATGTGTTCAGAATTATCCTCGAATGATAGAAAAGACACTAAAGTAGCTGTTTTCCATCAAAATTTGGTTTCTTAGCGTACTTTTACTCTTTTGTAAGGAGTAATTAGTAAACTGAGAAAACTTTCTTTTAAAAGGTTTAGAAGATTTACCCGTGTAAATCCTCTATGGAACATCAACTTTAGGTTTGAAAGACTCGGGTTTTGAGAAATATTTAGAAACCTTAACCTTGTTAGAAACACAATCAAGATAAGTCTGAATCGAGGTCTCAATGGTCTTTACAACATCACAACTAGTTTGCACAGGGGAATTCACAACTTTACATATAGGACAATTAGGTTGAGTGCAAACTTCAACAACTTCTTTAGATGAATTAGAAGAGACAAAACAATGATTTTGACTTTGAAAAGATTTGGTTTGTGTTTGCAATTCAATCTCAAGGTCAAAAGTTTTCTTGGTCAAAGATGTTTCGTTCGACTGAAATTGCAAACACTTGTCTTCAAGACACTTGATTTGAGCACAAAAATTAGATCGTTCTTCTTCAGCTTTCTTCTCAAAAATGAAGGACTTGTTTTGTAACTGATGGGTTTGCTCAGAAAACGTTTGTTGCAAAACAAGTTCTTTGATTTGAGTGTCCAAAATGTTTTGATTTAGCTCTGTGAAAGATTTGTCCAACTCATTTCTTAATTTGAAAATCTTTGATTTTAAATGATCATTTTCTTTTTGAAAACTTTCCACGTTGGACAAAATGAGATCATTTACCAATTTGAGCTTTTTGTTTTCAAATTTGAGTTGGTCAAAAGCAGATGTAAGACTCTCATGTTCCTTCCAAAGAATTCTGTATTTCTCGTATTTATCCGAAAACGCATGCATCATTTGAATAACACAAACATGACCTCGAAAACATGAACACTCTTGATTTTCATGAAGGTGATACGACTCAATGTTTGGTTTATACTTGAATGTTATGGCTGACATTTTGACAAAACAAAAAAAAATGATTACAGATCAATAAAAGAACAACTCAAGACAAGAACCTAAAAATTTAATCCAACAAACTAATAAAAATAGAGAATTTTGGCCCAAAACTTCAGATATTAGCCCAATTAAAGAAAACTGCCCGAATGACTAATATCTAAACAAGGACAACTCACAAATGACTCTCTTTTTGCTTTTGATCATTCGTGTTCGTTCTAACACACACATATAATCTCCAATACATATAAACAAAGAACCACAAGTTGAAAAACACTGCTTTTAGTTTCTTGTTTATTTTCAGTTGCCTGAACTAATGTACCTCTAATGTTGGGACATTTTCTAGGATATCTGATCAAGAGTGATTAATAAGCAAATTATGGGAGGAATTAAAAAAAAAACTTTTCTCTTGAATTCACAATACCAGAATGAACTGAATCACCCTCGACACAACCAAGTTCAATGTGAAAATCAATTTTATTGTTTGCCGAGCAATAAGCTCGGCAGATAGATGAAGTCAAGTTTTAGGATTTGCAGAGAAATGAACTATGCAAATGCGGGTTTTTCAACTTCAGAAAACACAAATCAGCAAATGGTGATATTTTGTCAAGTCTGCAAACACGAGAATTTCACTTCTGCACAAACAAGAACATTTGAGAAAATTCTAAGTACAACTCGGCAAAGAAGGTAAGTTGGACGATCAGTGAGTTTTAAAAATCAAGTCAGCAAATACGAGTATTCAAGATCTGGTTGTGAATCTTCTTTGGCAAACACGGGTTTTGATGGTAACTTCTGCAAACAAGACAAATGAGGTCGGCAAATGGCTATGAGTGTCATCACGGCAAAGACTGTACTTAAGTCGACAAAAGAATGAATTCTTCATAAACTGTGAAGAACACGATGGTCGGAAATTGGTGATTATGACTGGCAAATGTAAACTCCTTGCCGGAAATCTTTAAAGCTTGATTACTCTTTTGATTCTTTGAATTAGAATACAAAACTTGATGCAGATTGATCAGTGAGCAATCGCGCACATACCCTTCCCAAAGATGTTCAGATCTATAGTCGCCGAAATCTTGCCGGAGAAATTAAAACAACAATAACTTTGTTGTTTCTTCAAGTTATCCTTTGAAACTTTCACCTAAATGCTCACAATTGAACCCCGCACAAACCCTTGCCAACAGATTTGGAATCTGACACTCGCTGAAAAATATGATGTCGTTGGAAACAGTAACTGTTCAACAAAAATTCGCAAATCGAAAAACTGAAGATTCATCGTGTTCAGAATCATCTCGTGATTAAAACCTTTTAATTTTCAGTTTGAATTGATCAACAACGGATGCTAGATCGAAGAGAGAAGTTTAGAGAGAGATAGATGATGTTTTATTGTTCTTTTCTTTTCTGCTTTTTCTCTTTTTTCTAAATTATTTCGATACAAACAAAAGAAAATGAGATGCACGTGTACTGTGTCTTCTTTTACAGCTTTTTGACTTTTCCTTTTATATTGATTGCCGAGATGACTGAAACAACAAAAAATGGATTTGAGAATCGAACTTATACATTAATCTATCAATTTTAACGCTAATCCACCCCTGAAACAAACTCAGAATCACAATTCAACTTCATATTCTGTGAGAAACAGTAAAAATCAGATAGAAAATTAAGCTCAAAAACACCAAATTTTGAACAAAATCGGTTACAAATATGTTCGTGGATCGCTCGGGTACACCGATTATGCTCTGATACCAAATGTAAAGAATAAACTTGAGCTTATTTGAGGTTTAATGGTTGAATTAGGGTTATGTGTGTGTTTGAGTGTATGAGGGTGATGGGAGGTAGAAGATGAAGTTAGAGAGAGAAAGTAGGTTAGAGAGATGTAAGTATGGAATTATGGTAAAAGGCTTATTACAAGGTTAGTCATAAATGACTTGTGGAGGGGTATTTATACAAATCATCTAATTAACACTAATACCCCTTCCATAGATAGAATTTACAATTAAACACCACATTTATAATTCTAACAATCTCCCTCTTGGTGTTGAATTGTAAATGTTGCATCACATCTAGAATGTAAGATATTTTCCCTCTGGGCAGTATCAGTTACAAGTTCATTAGCATGCATCATTCTTCTGACTACCAACATTTCTCCAACATCTGCACCAACATATGTATATTCACTTTCATCGTCATCATACACTGGTTCACCTTCTTTAGTGTCAACATCCGGTAAGCTTTCAAATCTCCTTAGCAGTGAGTGCTATCTGGTTGGGACACTGTGCCTAGAAGTGACCAAAACCATGACACTTAAAGCATTTTCTTCCAACTGGCTCTTTTGATCCTCCAGTTTCTTTCTCCTTGTCTCTGAAGGACCATTGACCAGTCGCACTGGGCTTCAGAATTGGTTGACTGGAACTTGAGGAAACCTTAGTGAAAGGTTTGTACTGGACTTTCTTCTTCAGTTGCTTCTCAATCTGGAGAGCTAATTTGCAAGCTCCTTCGTACGTCCAGATGGGCTGCAACTCTATCTTTTCTAAAATGGTAGCATTCTTCTGGGTTAGAAGAACCAACAAAATCTGGTGGATCTATCTTGATATCTTTCGTGTCATCAACCTTATGTCTCTTATGCCTTCTTCTAGACTGATTAGACTAATCAGAATCACTAAAAGATCTGGGGGGTGTCATCAGATCTCTTACTAGGACCTTGAGACGAATCATCTCTTTCACCTACGACACGTTCTCTATTCAACCTTAAACCACCATCTTTTAATAGATTAACAACTCTACCAAGTGTTTCTTGTAGATCTTCAAATCTGCATATCCCTCCGAGCATTATGAGCATCTTCTAATGTCATATTTCTTCTAAAAGCCATTAATCTTGAACAAAACAATACCAACAATAACATATTTAAACAAAACAAACAACAAGTCCAACAGATCTAATCTGACCCAATTAACCAAACAATAACCAAAGACTAAAAGATTAAGAAACCTTTTTGTAAACCTGGCTCTGATACCAAATTTGATGCGTAAAACACACAATAACTCAAGCACAACGGAAATTAAACAAAAAAAATGGAATTAAATATTTTTGGTATTTTCTGAATTTTATGAAATAAACAAGAAACAAAACAATAAAACAAAAGGATAGATAAGAGAATCCACCACTAAGATTCGTAAAGGCCAAACCACCGGAATCAAGGGTAAGGAAATACTCCAACCCACCACTATGTTTAATAAAGGTCTAGCCACCACAAACACAGATAAAGGAATCGAAGATTTAAGATCTCACCACTATAATTGATAAAGGATGAACCACCACAATTATAGATAAAGGGATCACTGCAAACCACCAAGATCAAAGATCTATAAAGGTAAATGAAGATTTTTAAGAAATAGAGGCTGCTCTATTAATTTCATTCAATTCAATATCAAAAACTGATTTTACTAATGAGAAATACAACCCCTATTTACAGCGACATAAACTATTTCTTAGGAGTTATTGAAATAAAAATAAAATAATCTAAAAGCTGTCATGTGCAAAGGACAACCACTAATTTATTAGCCAATGAGAAATGGACAGATAAAGCTTCTAGAAAGATTTATTTTGCAAGGGGGCCCACAAACCGTTATAAATAACATGGGCACTCATTCCTTTGTTGTCATCTTCTTTGGACAACTGTCTTCCTTCCTTTATTGGACCCCACAAGCATGCGTCAGAACACTTTATTAAGGTAACTAGAAAAACTGAAATCTGGACTTCCACTAGAGACGTACATCTGGAGCATCCATCTGGAGACTAGAACTGGTCATTGGAGAGCTTCAGTGGACTAGTGGGCTTTAGTGGAGAACTTCACTAATGCTGGCAGAATTAGTGAAACAATTGGTGGTTGAATTGGTTCAACGAACACTTGTCTGAAAAGGGCTAACGCTGGCAGAATTAGCATGGCTTGCTCAGATGGCATCACTAGCTAAAAAATTCTGCTTTAGCTCAGAAATGGACTTCAGCTCATAATTTAACTTCATTTAAGAATCTTCTTTTATCTCATAAATTCTGGCCAGTTCAGTCGATTTGCTCCGCTTACTGGCAAGGGTAAGTTCAGCGAATCTGGACATTTCTTCATCAGCCAAGTTCTTATTTGAGTTTAAACTGTGACAGGTCATGATCCAATATGATCCGAACAATAGAAATTCTAAGTATATCTGACAGCTATGATTTTCCAGTGTGAGTGCAAGTATCTCTCGAGAAGTCAAATATTAAGTCATTAGTTTGTTGGGGTTTTAGAGAAAACGAAGATGAAGTAAACCTTGTGGCCTCTATGTTAATTCAAATTTGGTTGTTTGATGTGCGAAGGGTCTTATTTTGAAAAGAACATATTCTAAAAGGTGACCTATTTTAATTATGATTATTTTCTATCTTGCATTGAAAGGGGAATGAAACTAGTTCTACACTTGGAAACTGCAGAAGAAAAGACCAGACGATTCTATGGCGTATGTAGCTGTGACAACCGTCACCTGAGCGTTCGTCTGATTATACTTTTCCGTTTGTAGAAGGTCATTAATGATCAATGTCGTTGAACCGATCAAAATTAAAACTAAATACCAATAATTAGTACGGGTAAGTAGAGTATCGTATCCACATGGAATCAAGGGAATGTGTTAAACAAATTAAAAGAGTTAATTGAACTAGACATAAACTTAAAACAATTTGATTGATTGATTTGTTTGATTAAAACTAAAGTTGATCATAAACTTAACACAATAATTCAATTAAATAGAAGGGATCATTCTCATGTTTCAAATTATGCTTTCTTTTATGTAACCTAACCTATATTCGTTGGAAATCACATAGACATGATTCGTTATAACGTTTGGATTGAATGAACTTAAGAACTAAAGTAATCGTGTGTGATGATTCACGATAACGAAAAACCAAGGAATTGACACAACTAGATTTTCAATTCATTAAAATGGAATTACAAGTTCATGAGAGATTCTTTCAATAATCTATGATTAACAATAATTTGGAACCAAAAGATGGATGAAATTCATTCAAAGTCATAAACATGTAATTATTCAATCAAATCCAAACAACATTAGATGCAAAACACTATTAAGAATTAAACATCTAATCCAACATGAATATGAGAAAAGGTTGAACATAAAAGTCTTACATAATTGTTCACATGAGAATGATCAAAGAAAACCTAGCCTGTTATCTTCATCATTGATTCTTCAATTAAGGCTTTGATCTCCATGAAAATATGAATTGATGATGAAATTGGGGTGTTGTGTATGTTAGGAAACTGCCCAAAGATGAGAAAATATGAAGTGGTAACTTCCAAAGTCGTCCATGAGGGAGTTATAAACTGAAAATTAATAAAACCCTTTAAATTCAGATTTTTGGTACAGACTGCCTCCTGGACGTCTGAGACTGCCATCCAGAAATGACAGTTTTCCAGATTTTTGCCTTGACACTTCTTGACTTGATTCTTGACTTTGCTTGACTTGTTTATGATCCATTTAACTTCAATTTGTCACCAAAGACCTGAAACACTTAAACAAACATAAACACGCCCTAATCGTCTATTAACATTCACAAAACATGTTCGTTTTCATACTTTAAGATTAGACGAATTAGGCGTTTATCACATTCCCCAACTTAACTCTTTTTCGTCCCGAAAAAGACATTCATCATGTGACAAGTCAATTTACAATCCCATAATATATCCTATCACTAAAGAAACACCATATAAGAATTATATCGATTATATATGTTTATAAAACTCACTCTTCAAGCAACCGTCAAAGTACATTTGGGCGAAACTAAGTAATGCAAACCAAACTACATAATACAACCAACTCACAAGACTTACAACTATCAAAAGATTTACGACTAGCAAATACAAATATATAAATGTGCAATTAAACCTAATAAACCTCAAATTCGCCACAATACATGCATCACACTCTCACAATGTGCACTCCCCTCGGTTCATATTTGAGTGAATTAGCAAAAGATGTGCCAATATATATATATATATATGAAACTCTCAACTCATTATTGCACACTAAAAGTCATAAGCTAGTACACAAATCGAATTAAGACCTCCTAACTCAAACTATTTCTTCGGTATTCATACAAGATTGATGGAAATATGGAATGAAACATGGTAATGATTCTCAATTGAGCGATTTACTAGAATGATTTTTGGAACATTTGACTTTTGGTTCTTTTGAATCAACTTACATGGATAATTGAATTGGATTTCACTTATAACCATATACTTTGACTTTGTTAACCGGATTTTTCAATTTGACTTCAATTTTTTCTTTCTTTCGATTCATCATCATAAACAACACAACTTTGAACTATTAACGGATTTCATGACGAAGTGAGGTGAAATATGGAGTGATTTGTATGATTGTTTTATCATTTTAAGCACATAATTCAAGCTAGAGGTCTCGACACGGTAAGTGTACTAGTTCTAACCTAATGTACAATAATGGTTCACACAATATGATAAGGATCACAAGAACAATGCTACGCTAACAATCTAAATCAATCGTTGATGAGGCATTTTTCTCATGAAATTGAAGGATATAACGGATAAATAAGTGTGATACATGCATTGCGACTCACAATTGGCATATTACCTTCAATTGTACATGTCTATGTTTTTACTTGCTAGCAACTCTATCAAGCGGCTCATAAGTCAATCATATCATGCAATCTAACCCACACTACCTAGCCCCACTTACATGTACTCATCCAATCACAAGAAAACCTCATTTTACAAACATATATAACTAATATAACCCGAACATTTTGTCTCTTTGATTCAATTCAATATTACAAGACAGTAAATCAACATCTAAACTAGAAACATAAATGAAATTAACTAGAAATTAAATCTACCTACGAATTGAAAATGCAAAAACATCAAAACAAACATAGAAAAGCACATAGTCACACAAGAGAATTAGAAAAATGGATAGAAGGGACCAATCACTGACGTGGACCCTGAGGTGGTCCAAAGATCGACTCCATCAAGCTCCGATACAAAGACTGACCATCAAATGAATCATGAGCAGCAGTAGAAGAGGAAGAAGCTGCAGAAGATAATGTTGGGGGATCACTCGGACCAGTCTCCATCCGTTCTACACAAGACTGTTGTGGTAACCACTCAGAATCGTGGCTCTGAGGATAAGCGGGATGTTTCTCCTCCTCATAATCTCCTATGGTCTGAAAGTTATAAACTGGAGGAGTCTTAATAAAAGGAAGTCCCGCAGTGTGATCCTCGTGATGACGAACGACTTCCGTATACTGGAATCTTCTCCTGATCTCCAACTCGTGAGCATATTCCATTGCTCGCTCATAATCTCTCTGCTCTTGTCGCCTAACTCTTGCTTCTTCAGCTTGTTGAGCAGCCAAATCCCACATACTCTTCTCAAAAGAAGTCCATCGATGGTAGTCATTAGGCCGCTTAATCCCAACATTCGGCCTATTTCCTCCTCTTCCTGCATCTAACACACCAACACATATCCTTGGTAGTTCTTCCTCATTCCCTACATTATCACTACTAGGCTCACCATGCTCGTCAACATCCATATGCCCCACAAGCTCCAATTGCGCCTCAACCTCCTCCAAAGTTAATCCATCCTTAGGAGCTATCAAACGCCTCATTGATTTCAAATCCTTTAAAATCCTACATTGAGGCCTATCCTCCAAAGCCCACTCAGTTCCATTCAACAATTTCTTCATGGAAACTACAACTTGATTAACCGGAATTGTGGGTGAATCAATTGTAGCGGCTTTATGACTTAAGATTAGGTGAGTAATGAGCCTTGGATAAGGAATGATTAGTTTAACCTTCTTATTGCGACCCTCCCAAATGTTTGTCATGATAATGTGTCTAAGTGACAAATTTAACTTTCCCGTTACCAAAGCATACAAGACTACAACTTCTTGTAACCTTATTGAACCCTTGTCACTACTTTTTGGACAAATATTCCAACTAATAATGCTCATAATCAAACGGGGTAATGGTTTCAACCTAGCACGACTCAAATTCTTGTTTACATTCAAAGCATCTCGAGGATATGTGAATAACTCGGCTATCATCTCTACCAAGTTCATATCCGGGGCTACCCCATTTAATACATCATCAGACACAAAATCAAATGACTTTTTCGACTTAGGACCTAAATCAAACTTCACTATTTTATCCAAAGTTTCAAAAGACATTGTGACATCTTTACCATCCACCTTACCGACTAACTTGGTGGTCTCGGGAGGTTTCTTGCCATCAATCTTTTTCAACGTACCCAACCATTCCATAATACCTTCTAAATTCACTTCGGGATCATCATTATTATTCCATACTAAGACATTTTTCCAACCAATGTTTTCATAAGCTTCAATGAACCCAAAACCCCTAAAATCTTTCAACAAAACTTTTCTTTCACCCAACAATTGTTTTTTCATATTTTCGGCCGTACCCATTTTATCTCTAAACAATACACATTGCCATTTATAAGGTAAAGAAGATAAGGGCTTACTACACGGCCATTCGGGCTTTTCTTCTTGTTGTTGAACTTCCATTGCTTGTTCTTGGGTTGTGTCATCTTCTTCGTCATAATTAACCATCTTTCTCCTCCTTTTTTGTTGAGGTTGATTCAAAGAAGTGGGCTCGGTTGATTTGGCTAGAGTTTTCATCAACTTTCCTCCTATTTTTGTCATCCTATCAACAACATTAACCAAAAAGTATTAAACTTTAACCAATGGTAATAATTAAAAGCAAGAACAATAAAAATATTAAAAAATTCGTTTCATGACTCACTTTTCCAGAAAAATCTAGGTCGAAATTGAACAAACAAAGGTAAGGGTTTTGTAGCTCTCGAAAAATTATGCACTTTTGAATCAAGAATTGTTTGATTTGGTTGAAAATTGAATGAGATATGGTGGTTTGAAGATTTAGGGTTTATGGAAAAATTTAATTGGGGAGAAAAGAAAAAAAAAGAGGGAGAGAGACGATCGGTTGTGTGTGTGTGTTTGTTGATCTCCCAATCCTTCTCTTCCTTCTTCAATGTTTCACTATGCTCCACAATCAACCTATCAACCAAAGCAAAAGACTCCCGTGTGTCTTCCTCACTTTCGTGAGAAATGCACTCATCAATGACGTCCGCCATAAAGCATTCGTCACTGACTACGGGGTTAGGAACACTAGCAAAAACATTTAATCTAATCTTACGGTTGCCAAAGGTCATTTCAACCGTACCCCTTCTACAATCGATTGATGCATTAGCGGTGGCCAAAAAGGGCCTACCCATGATGACATTGGGCTGCCTTATATTATCGCTTGGTGCAAAATCAAGAACCAAAAAGTCTACGGGGTAATAAAAGTCCTCCACCTTCACTATGACATCTTGGACAATTCCTCTTGGAAGTTTAAGGGACAAATCAGCCATCACCAAGGTGGTGTCGACTTTTTCCAATAGTCCAAAGTCATATTGGTCATACAACATACCCGGTAGGATACTCACACCAGCTCCCATATCCAAAAGTGCCTTATTCATTTTGAAATCACCAACTTGAATTGTAATTAAAGGCGCTCCAAGATCTTGGAGTTTAGGTGGGAGTATACCCATCACACGGCACTCACTTCCTCATTCAAGAAAATTTTCTTAGGAAGCTTATGATGTCGTTTTTGGGTACACAATTCCTTAAGATATTTAGCATAGGCCAGAACTTGTTTAATAATGTCAATAAGAGGTATATTGATTTTCACTTGTTTAAAAATTTCCCACATTTCTTCCTCATGGGGACCTCTTTTCTTAAGTGTAGGCCTAAGTTTTGGATCAATCAAAGCCAAAGGAAAGGGAATGGTATTACCCTCCATATCCTTTCCTTGTTTTTCAGAAAATTTTTCACTAGACCTATTGTTTTCTACCTCTTTAAAAGAGACTTTTTTACTTGGTTTAGGCAAAAAAAATTCCGGTTCATGCTCACTATCTTGGTCATCATCAACATCCTCCACCACACCATCAACAAGTGATGATGGAGGCACAACTTTATTATCATAAATCCTACCACTATGAAGGGTACTTACATTGTTTATCTCCACATTCTTGACATTTTTCGGACCGCCACTTTGATGTTGTGGATTGATCTTCGTGTCACTTGGTAGCTTTCCCGGATTCTTCCTTGATTCGGACACCTCTTCCGCCAATTGACCTACTTGCTTTTGCAAACTCTCAACCGTCTTGTCCCGAATCTCATTCTTCCTATCCATCTCTTTCAAATACTCCATAATCTCCCCGGTTGATACTTTATTGCTTCCCGAAGGTCCACCTTGGTTATTACCTTGTTGATAGTTCCTTGGATAGCCTTTATTGAATCCTCCCTGGTTTTGGCCACCTTGGTAATTCCCTTGGTTGTAATTTCGGTCTTGGAATGGTTGAAATGGTGCTCTTCCGGTTTGGTTATTTCCTTGAAAATTCGGATTGAGTTGATTTGAAGAATTTCCATACCGAAGATTTGGATGGTTTCTCATTCCCGGATGATAAGTGTTGGAGTTCATATAAAATGGTCTCTTTTCTCCATACACTTTATTAACTTCTTCAACTTGTTCCGGGATCAATGGGCATTGCAAATCTATATGTCCAAGTTCATCACAACTTTCACAAATTGGATATTCTTGAGAAACATGAGCAACACCTTGACTTTCAACTTTCCCCAACTTAGCAAACTTCCGTTCCAAAGCTTTAAGTCGATCTTTAGTGGCTTGATCACTTGTAGATGATGATGAAGCTATTGGATGTCTTGCTCTCCTATTCGATTGAGCTTGCCTTTTCGAATTCACACTCATTTTCTCCAAGAATTCCCAATCAACATCTTCGGGATTAGTCAAGAAAGTTTCATTACTAATTGAATTCACATCTCTTTTCTCTTCCGGTAGTAAACCATCATAGAAAGCCGTGATCAACTCCCATTTAGCAATTCCATGGTGAGGACAAGTTCTCAACAACTCATTAAACCTCTTGAAAGCTTCATGAAATGTTTCACCCGATTGTTGCTGAAAAGTTCTTATTGAAGTTCTTGCATCACTAGTCTTTTGCATCGTATAATACTCATCCAAGAATTGTTGTTGCATTTCAGCCCATGTAAAAGATACTACCCGACGACAATGATAAAAACCATTGCTTTGCTTTATCCTTCAAAGTGAACTGAAATAAGACTAGTTTAACTTCATCCGGAGAAAATCCTTGACCTCCAATGGTACCACAAATAGCCTCAAACTCCAACAAGTGCAAATAAGGCTCCTCCGTTGCTTTACCATAAAAACTTGGTAAAATACTTAAACATTGAGGTCTAACTTCAAAAGCTTTACCCTCAACACACCGGTGGTACTATAGGTGAGACATTAACGGCTATGGCGGGTCGGAAATGACTATCAACTCCTTGTGGTGGAGGTTGATAGTTCATGTTTGGCATGGCACGGTTGTGTGGTTGGTTAATGGGTGGGACTCCACGACGGTAGTGACGCGGTGGTGGTCCTTGAGGAATTCTTGGGTTGATGTATTGAGGTTGGTTAAATTGAGGATATTGAATGTTTTGTGGTTGCCCATAATCATCTCCATCATTCCAATCATATCCATCATCATGATTATCAAACCTCCCATCATTCCAATTATCAACCCTTTCATACACCGACTCCGTATACCTTGATCCTTCTCCAACAAAGGTTGGTGTTCCAGTTCGGTGAGGAGTTGTGAATCTGCTTCTCACGGATCGGGGTGGATGTTGTTGTTGAGATTGGTTTTGGGGTTGGACATTTTGTTCAAGGTTAGGTTCTTGTTGGATTCCGGTTGGTTGAATAATTTGTGGTATATTTCCGGGATTACTCATGTTTGCACGGTGAAGTACTCGGTTTCTCCTAGCTGTTTTCTCAATTTCCGGATCAAACAACAAAGGTGATTTCTTCTTTGAATACCTCGTATGCATAAACAACCTGTAACCTACACAAATAACACACCTAGCGTAATTCGGAAATACAAAAATGCAAAGAAAATAAACAAGCTACTAACAAAACTAAACTAATTCTTTTTGTATTTTCTAAAAATTTTAACAAATTGAAAGCAACTTTAACACTTTGCACACTGATTCCCCGGCAGCGGTGCCAAAATTTGATCAATGTCGTTGAACCGATCAAAATTAAAACTAAATACCAATAAATAGTACGGGTAAGTAGAGTATCGTATCCACAGGGAATCAAGGGAATGTGTTAAACAAATTAAAAGAGTTAATTGAACTAGACATAAACTTAAAACAATTTGATTGATTGATTTGTTTGATTAAAACTAAAGTTGATCATAAACTTAACACAATAATTCAATTAAATAGAAGGGATCATTCTCATGCTTCAAATTATGCTTTCTTTTATGTAACCTAACCTATATTCGTTGGAAATCACATAGACATGATTCGTTATAACGTTTGGATTGAATGAACATAAGAACTAAAGTAATCGGGTGTGATGATTCACGATAACGAAAAACCGAGGAATTGACACAACTAGATTTTCAATTCATTAAAATGGAATTACAAGTTCATGAGAGATTCTTTCAATAATCTATGATTAACAATAATTTGGAACCAAAAGATGGATGAAATTCATTCAAAGTCATAAACATGTAATCATTCATTCAAATCCAAACAACATTAGATGCAAAACACAATTAAGAATTAAACATCTAATCCAACATGAATATGAGAAAGGTTGAACATAAAAGTCTTACATACTTGTTCACATGAGAATGATCAAAGAAAACCTAGCCTGTTATCTTCATCATTGATTCTTCAATTAAGGCTTTGATCTCCATGAAAATATGAATTGATGATGAAATTGGGGTATTGTGTGTGTTAGGAAACTGCCCAAGGATGAGAAAATATGAAGTGGTAATTTCTAAAGTCGTCCATGAGGGAGTTATAAACTGAAAATTAATAAAACCCTTTAAATTCAGATTTTTGGTGCAGCTATGGCCATCCCAGACTGCCTCCTGGCCGTCTGAGACTGCCCTCCAGAAATGGCAGTTTTCTAGATTTTTGTCTTGACACTTCTTGACTTGATTCTTGACTTTGCTTGACTTGTTTATGATCCATTTAACTTCAGTTTGTCACCAAAGACCTGAAACACTTAAACAAACATAAACACGCCCTAATCGTCTATTAACATTCACAAAACATGTTCGTTTTCATACTTTAAGATTAGACAAATTAGGCGTTTATCAATTAACTATCAATTTAAGTCTTTAGACGTGTGGCTATATGGATTAGAGTATGAATAAGACAAGATATGTTTATTGAGTATTAGTGCCTTTCGGTTTTTAAGACTTGGAGCAAATGATTGAGGAAGACTAGTTGTCTCATAGAAATGCCAAATAAAGTTAAAATGAACTTTCAAAACATTAAGCGAATCAACGGATATCATTTACCTTCGCCGTATATGGCGTCATTATAATTAATTAAACGAGCCGACAACAGAAAAACGTATTGATTTTGTTTTGGTCATAAGTTTCAAATCGTAACTCCGTTTTTGACGATTCAAGCGACCACGTTTTCATAAAAGAGTCTTCAGATATGGGTCGAGCTCGACCTGGATGAGGTCGACTTGGTCTAGTTAGACCTGGTTGGGTTCGACCATGGTCGAATTCCACCATATTCATGCCTATATATAGTTTGTTCTTTCATTCCATCAAAAAGGTTTGACACACATAAGATTTCTCTCTAAGGTTATCTTTGAAAAACACTTTTTCATCACAAAAATCCAGATTTCATAGACAAGAAGAGAAAAGAGTTTGTCTTTCAAATCCTCTCTTAAATCATTCTCTCGATTTTGGTTCTAAACGCTTTCAATCAATCAAGTCTTCAATCTTTGATCAAGAAACAAGTGAATATTATCATTCTCTTCATCAAAAACTTGTGTAAGTTCTGTTCTTAATCTCTCCAATTCGCTTTTATATGTATATATATGTTTACTCTTTCGGTTCTTATCAAAAGCTAAGCGAATCATGTCTTTGATTGTTGATTGTGCAATTTCGGTTACAATTGTGTGTAAGAAACGAATTGAACCTTGACTAAGGCTTTGATTTGATACATTATGCACTCATGTAATTTGGATTTTGTGCAACTACAAAAATTGAAGATATCCTTTACTTGGCTAAAAGACTCTAAAACTAGTCGATTCCGTATCCAAGATTAAGGTTGTGCAATTGTCAATCACATGATGTATGAAATCGGTCGAACTTCACCCTTTTTGTACTAATTTGTGACACTTTTGTGCAATCAAGACTCATGGGTATGAATTGGCTAGCCTTAGATCTCGTTATTTTAACAAAATCGCGTCAAAATCGTTCGTTTTTGATTAAAACGCGTATTAATCCGACCCCGGCAAGGCCTAGCTCGACCTAGGCTGGTCTAGCTCTACCTAGGAAGGTCTAGCTCGACCTCTACCTGGTCAAGCTCGACCTCTGGTGGTCTAATTTGACCCTCTGATGACTTTTGTCGCTTAAACGGCTCGTAAGGTTCCTAGTTTGACCCGAAATGACTTGTTTTAACTCTCGGACCTTTAAGACTTGGAAAAGAATCATTTTGACCTCTGTCCATATCGAACTAGACCTGCCATGGTCGAGTTCAACCACTTCCCTACTCATATAGTCGATTTCATTAGCCTATCATGTCCATACACGCTTATTCGGTTCTTAAACTTGACTAGTTTTCTCAAAAGGTGTAGTTTTGGTCCAATTGGCTAACATATGAGTAAAATATTTTAAAATTACATCTTTGGGCTTTAGTTGGTCGAGTTCAACCATTAGGTTGAGCTCAACCTCTACTCGTTTCAGTTTCGTAAGCTTTTCGGTAAAATCTCCGGTTTCGTCTAGTTTTGATTAAAATTCGAGTGAATCTTATTTTGAACTATAAAATGATTTCAAATGAGGTTGTATTGATATAATAATGTGTTTGAACTTAATAAAGGACTTTGTTGTCAAATCCAGACTCTTGTTCAGTTTATTCGAATTTTGTCAAACGTCGTTTTAGAAGTTAAATATAAGACATGTGCACTTAAAGGCATTTCTAATAGGCTAAGACTCAAGACCAAAGACTTTCATTGTAACTTGTCATGTATTATTGGTAGGTGTTGATTGTCGTGGACTTTGATTGTGCTTGTCGTGCTCGTTCGTTATACTTTCATAACACTTTTCAGGTGAGTTTCGTAGCCCCTCTTTTTACGTGCTTTGGGGTGGAAAGTATACTGCTACTTTTTAAAACAGTTTGTCGATATTTATTTATGTTCAATATAGAGCTGGTTCTTATAGAGTTACTGATGCCATGTGACGTGCTTGTTTTTGTTTGTATGTGTGATTATGTGCTTAATGATTGTGCTTATTGAGACGTACTTATTGTGTGCATTGGAGACTTATATTAAGGCAAGTTGTTTAACTGTAAGGCCACCAAGGCAAGTTGTTGAGCTGTAAGGCCACATATCATTATCTAAGGCAGGTACTGTAAGGCCACACTTTGAGTACTTGGACTATGGCGTAGCTCTACTCACTATATATTGAACATCTACCTATTTTGTTTATGAAGAATCGACATAAGACTTATTTATTACTGTACTTTTTAACTAAAACCTACGAACTCACCAACCTTTGTGTTGACACATTTTAATATACTTTTCAGGTACTCAGGCTAATCAGGGATAAAGATTGCTTTGCTAGGCTTGAACTTCAGATATTAGTGCTCCTTTATTTATTGTCAGACTTTAAGGCTACATGCCTTGGATTATTTCTTTATGGACTTGGTTGTAATAAGCTATTTTAGCAATGTTTTGACTTTGAACTCATGTTTTTAGGAATATATTCATTATATTCTATTTCTTATAGAAGTATTTATGTAATTCCATGTTGTGCTGTACTTTTCATGACACCTCATGTTTCCGCCAATGGTGGGGTGTTACAGTATCATAATCATATTGTCGATACAAAGATGGTTGCATTTGATGGCTAACTCCTAAGCTCTTAAGAATATGGGAAGTTTACAGCAAGGCGGCGGGCTAGGCAAGGGATTATGATTGATATGTTAATTGAAACTTTACTGACACTATAGCAAATTGTTGTTTTTTAATCTCTATTATTTCAATTATTTATGTGCTTGCAGATAGGTTTCCAAGCATTGATTGAAATTGCTGACAATGAACACCTAAGTAGAAGGCCTGGTAAGTGGTAACCCGCTTTTTACCAAATATCTATTTATGAGGCCTAAATTTGTTAACACTTTTATCACATCTGTTTGTTTTAGTGCAAGATGAGTTAACTATATTGTGTATATCACATAGTATAACTATATTATGTTAGGACTAAATGGGAAGTGATTGAGTCCATAGTTTCTTTCCCTTTCATCCGCCATCCAAATAAGCTTAATATCTGGTTTTCTCGAATACAGATACAATTTACTATAAACAGGTATCGACTATGACGTTTACATATTTCCCTTTTTTTAGCTTCTTGCTCAGGTCTTTTACCTCACCACAATATTAATTTGGAAAGGCAATATGTACCCAATAATAGGCAAAAATGAGATTATCGAGGCTTAGGTCTAAGATTGATCGATTGGAGATAGAACCCAAATCAGAGCAAGAAACATTACCAAGTTTCTCACTACCTAAGAAATAGTTAAAGAAGTCAGAGGCCCCGAACGCAAAGGACCCCATTGGCTCGGAAAACTTCCCCATTGGTAAGGTGTTTAATCTCCATCTTATGAGGGGGTGAATAACTATAAATATTTAATTCTTAACTATTTGAAGTATCTTCACTATGCCTAATTCTTAACTATTTGAAGTATTTTCACTATGCCTTATTGCCTGATCACATCCATGTACATTCGATGAAAGTGGCTTCTCCATCTAATCATGTTTTCTTAGACTGTGATATCTATCACGACCCTACTTTGTTGATGATATGATCGACTCACTAAGTCCTCAAAAATGTCGTCTAAGTGACATGTGACGTAAGTCAGTTTTTATTTTTCATTCATGTTTTTCCTTTCAAGTAAACGTGATATATGATTCGTCTTTTCCTCAAAGTAAATAACTTTTTATTGTTGTGGCTTAACAATGTGAAATCAGTTGCATTTTGGAAAATATCTTCTTATTTTCGTCATTCATGACTTTACGAAACCATACTTGGTACAGGTGTCAAAATGGGTGGGTTGGGTAATGGTTCAAAGTTACCGGAAAAACTTTTTTACCTAAAGTTTAAGACCACACAAACCAATGGCCTACTTAACTACATAGGTTCAGAATGGATACATTACTACTATAAGCATTAGGAGTTTCTTTCAAAATTTTGTCGGTGACTCTCAACTTGAGTTCTTTCCTATCTCTACCAAAGAAAACAACAACCACATTCCTTTCTTTTATCATCCCATCATGGTTGTCCGACTTGCCCCTAACCTTTGTTGCCATTCCCATAGACCCCCAAGCTATATCCATAAACATTCTCATCACCCATTAAACCTGCCTTGATGATGGAAAAATCTAAACTTAGACATGGAAAGTACAAAAATGTGAACCCAAGCTATATCCGTGATTCTTTCAGAGTTCAGGTACTTGAAGTATATAAAACAGTGTTACTGATCTTTCACCTAGACCGAGTTCAAAGATCTGGTTAGTAAGTTGAGGCCGGGGAAATGTTCAATCTTATATCGCGCATGAAAGATCAAGTTATGATGTTTGCTTAACTTTTAATTAATCTATTTTCATGACACTTCATGCTCTTCAAAGAAAGGCATATGACGCTCCAATGGCAACCAAGAGGCAAAAACAAATGTTTGAACCACGCAAGTCTGCCCATGGCAAGGCAGATATACTCTTTGTACAAAATGATATTTTTTAGATCATGCTTTGTAAAAAGGAGAACTATTTTCAGCTAAATATTGACTACAACCTTTAATTAGAATAAGGTGACTACAATATTTGTTTACTTGAACTATTGCTTAGCAATCCTTACTTGCCCCAGTATCGAGCTTTCTTGTGAACATGGCCATGACACCCGACCATGGACATGAATCCCGGTCGTTCAATGCACGGATCTTCACTCTAGTCTTAAGAATAATTTAAGAAAGCCCATAGCCATAATTTCCGACAATAAAAGATATAATAAGTGTCACTTAAATAAGTGAGGCTAGGAAATGTCATCGTCTATAGCAAATATCACCCAACCTTACTCTAAGCAATATCCAATGTTTAACCTCAGGAAACACAACATTTTAAACAAACAAGTGTCAGCTTTAAAAACCGAGTAAGATAACCACGGGTTGTAAAAGAAGTTGTCAATTAAATAATCTTAGTTAGTTCATACGCATGTAAAGCATATTACAAACAATCATCACATATCAATCGAAAAACACCATAGGAAGATTACATTCCTTGTAACACCCGTCGTTTAAAAACTTGGATTTTCAAAAACTTTGCCAAACGACATTTAAAATGAGCGGAAAGGATCACTTCTAAAATCTACCCCATTCGTAACGGATGGTACCTTTAAAATTGGTGTTACCACTAGCATCATCGAAACGATAAAATTAAATCCAAGTATTGGCACCAACATTGTAACCCCGCTAAAGCGGAAAATAAGCACAAGTGCACACCGTACAAGTTCCAACACAGCCAATAACATAAATAAGAGAAGAAGTATAAAAGTTATTACAAAACATGGGGTATACCCAGAATAGTTAATATTCAAAAGATAGAACAATTGTCTTAAAGTGCCAAAGTCTTGAACTGAATAAGCAAAGGAGAGTCTTCACAGCTCCTGGTCTTGAATGCTCGAACAGTCGCCAAAAGAAATGAACTTAAAAGAGGAAGACTCCTATGCTAAGAGATCTACTAGCCTAGCCTGACAAGCATGTAAGTTCAAAAGGTCAACTACGAAAGTAGTTGGTGAGATTCACATAAAGTATAATTTAGTATACATATTATTAATATGTAGAGTAAGAACAAGGTCATAAGATCCGTACGTTTAACAAAAGTACTTTGTAATAGTAAGAACAATACAGGAACAAATAATGAACTGTAAATATATATATTGTCACTACTAACCCGATTGGCCAGAACTGAACTGTAATGTGCAGATTTGCTCATAATAATCAAGTCAGATCTAGATCAGAACAAGAACAGATAATATGCATCCTCCGAAACTATAGTGCTACTAATTATTTTTGTAACGTCATATCTGCCATATTTTGGGATAGTTACTCACATTCCTTTCTGTTTTGTGTGTGTAAGTATTACCCTCTTTAGTTTATTTATGCCTTAAAGATTTCCATCAAGTATAACTATTTTAATTGGATAGTTAAGGTGGTGTTTCTAAGTTTCTTTCGTGCTTATTTGAGTTGATGAGAAACCATATTTTTAAAATCATGTAGCTTTTGTTGCTTGCTATTAGTAATTGTTGCTCTGATTTCTCAGCGGGTGCTTTTCATGGTTCGTAGCATCTTCCTGTATCCCTTGCGGGTATGGAAACTTTTGTTTCCAAACCTCAACCATTGCCAACCCCCAGGCTAGAAAATCGAGTCTTTTGTATCTTCTAAAACAATGCATAAGTGACAACAATTGGCAACGTCATTAAGGTAATATCTTTTCACTTATTAATATTAATATATTTTTATCTATCCAGTTTTCTGCTAAATATGTATTTGTATGCAGATTTAAAAAGTTAGCCTATCATTGAGGGATCGACATCTCAAGCAGCGAATCTCCTTCATCAGCAAAAAAGAGAGTAAAGTACATTCATGGAAGGAACGGGCTGATGTACGGAAGTGCCTGGAATGGCGGTTTGTAAAGGTTGGTGGTCCTTATAATTAGAACTCCAATGAGTCAGATTCGACGTTTCTAAGCTACAAGAAGCTTTGCACGGTTCCTTTATTGTACGAATATTGAATCCAATATTATGAGTTATTCGAATAATCTGCTTCCACAAGCTCAAGAGTTGTACGGTGGTTGAGATACATAGGTTTACTAGGATCTCGAGGGATGTGCAGGAGGTGCGATCCACGAATTACCAGCTTGATTCCAAGCATACCATAGGTGTAACGCTGAATTTGATCGGGCAATGGAAAATTTAAGGAAACACGGAAAAGTGACAGACTGAATCCAAATGGAAGCCAGATGAGGGTGATCAAGGCATTAAACAGGTTTGGCCTCTGCACTAAACGACCATCATGTAAGATCAATCGGATTTTATGCGATTAGGTGACACTAAGGTTGTCTTTTAGGTCCATACAATCTTCCTGCAAATTTGCAAGATCTTTAGATAAAGCCAAACAATTTGTGATAAAATCAGCTTGTGGTAATTTGCAAACAATTTCTATGATAGGGATTTTAACTGTTTAAGGGACACCATGTGAAGTCCCTCACTCGATTGTTTAACCCACAAGTGTAGAATAACAAGTCAAGTAATTACTAGATAGGACTAGTATGAAACGCCAAGTAAGCACTAGATTGGACTAGTATTACGATAAATATAAATGCAAGAATATATATAACATAATACGTACTTAAGCAATATAAAGATAAGCAAGTAAGTAAATTGTGAGACACAATGTAATTTTCAAGTGTATTTTATTTATTGATGTTAAATAAAATACAAGGTTGTTGCGGAACAAGATATTACAAAGTAAGTATCTAAACAAGCTATGAATTACAAGTGATCTAACTTTGCTAAATAAACTCCTTGATCGAAATACTTAAAGTTATGAAGTATAACTGTTTAGATCGAGAGTATTTGAGCAAAGGCACCAAATTGCAAAAGTATGTTATTTGGATGAGGAAGTGACTTGGTATTTATAGGCAAAAAGAATAAATATAATATTCTTTTTGCCGTACAAATATGGTTACATGCATTTAAGAAAATTACTTTAATTCCTTAAATGCATTGATTAAAGTACAAGAATAAAGTCACATGATAGTGACTTGTCTTCTAATTAACCAACCACCTTTACATGCGTGTAAGACTTTTAACAAAAGACAAATGGATTATCCGGGTAAAGACATGTAAAGGCATAAAGTCAATTCCTCGTAATTAGTGTTCAAACTTGTAAGGTCTAGAACACTGACAAGAACTCCAGTCAGGAGATCTGGTAAGTCTTCCAGTGAGCTCCGCTATTTGTCAGACTTCTTTCTTCAGACTTCAGTCTTCGACTTCAGTGAGAATATTCTTCAGTGGAAAGATCTTGACTGGAGTGAAGTCCAGTGAACGAATCTGGTGGAATCCAGATTCCTGTACAAGTAAGTTGTTCATTGGTCTTCACATAATTTCTGGACAAATCTTCAGAGGGCTCCAGTAATCACATCTAGAGCGAGTCCAGTAAATCTGGACCTAACAAATTCCCTCTATTTGTTTAGAAATTATGCAAGGATTTTCAAACTTTTATCTATACAAGTTTGTGCTTGAAAAATCCTTAAAAAATTTGACTAAGTCTAATTTGAATTTCTGGAGTCATTCAATATTTCATAGGATGTCTTCTTGTGTCTCTTCACATATACTGAGCCATTTTGAGTGTGACAAGCAGTTGCAATTGCTTCAACCCAGTACATTTTAGGAAGACCAGATTCAGCAAGCATACTCCTGGCAGCTTCTATCAGCGTTCTGTTCTTTCTTTCTACAACTCCATTCTGCTCTGGAGTGTGTGCTGATGAGAAATTCTGGGAGATGCCAGTGTCAGTGCGGAATTTCTCTAGAGTTGCATTCTGGAATTCTGTTCCATTATCACTTCTTAACGGACACACTTTTCGCTTGTATTTGAGTTCAATTTGCTTGATAAGAGCGATGACTTCAGCAGCAGTTTCATTCTTTGACCTAAGAAATATTACCCAACAATATCTGGAGTATTCATCAACAACTACCATGGTATATTTCTTACCAGCACGAGTCTGAACATTCACTGGACCAAAGAGGTCCATATGAAGCATATGAAGAGGTTCAGATATGCTAAAATTTTGTTTCGTCTTGAAACTGGTGCGTTTCTGCTTCCCCATCTCACATCCTGGACATGGCCTTTCCTTTTTAAAGGAGACAGAGGGTATCCCATCTACAAGTTGTTTTCTAGACAACTTGTTGATATTTTTGAAATTTAAATGGGATAACCTTTTATGCCATAGCCAGTTTGTGTCTTCATCAGCCTTGGTATAGAAACACTGTTCTGAGGGAGAGCTTTCCATATCCATCACGTACACATTCCCTTTTCTGGGAGCAATCAGTACTACCTTCCAATCCTTATTAAATACGATGCCTTGAGAGATGTTAAATAACACCTGGTAGCCATCATCACACAACTGGCTCACACTTATGAGGTTATATTTCAACCCATTTACATAAGCCACTCGTCTGAATTTGACTTGACCATTATTCAGAACACCGTATCCCTCAGTCTTTCCAGAACCATCATTTACAAAAGTAATGGAGGGTCCGTCTGAAACTTCGAACTCCTCCAGCAGGGTCTTACATCTGGTCATTGTCCTGCCAGCAGCGCTGTCAAGATACCAAATATATTTCTTTCGATCGCCCTGCACATCCACCAGATTATTAGTTTAAAGGTTTGCGAACCCATCGACTGATGGGTTCTCTGTATCCACAAGGATGGATCCCAGCTGGTATCTGGTTGATTTCACTTTCAAAAATAGTGGGTTTCTCAGTAAACACCACTGGAACTGACAGTTTTGAAACCTTTTTCCTTTTCTTATCAACAGGTGTGCTTGTTATAAATTCAAAAATAGTGATAAATGGTAATTTAAGTTAGTGGACTTACTTGTTATTAAGTCATAGATAAATGATTTCTAAGGATGAGGGACTAGATGTGTTAATTAGTTTAATTTTATAGTTAGACTATAAAGACCGCTCAACACCTTAGAAATCATAAGCCTTTTCCCCATTCCATTTCATTCCTGTAATTTTACACACACTTAATCCCAATCTTTCCTCTCTCTCTCTCTCTCTCTCTCTAGAAACTCACACTAAAACACTAAGAACACACACACACAAATCCACCATTGAATCTGTGAATTCGGAGATGAAATCGTGTTATCTACATTTGGTATTAGAGCAAAACATCATTCTGATATTGATCCATTACTGAATTTAATCAGAGTTTCATCGATAAAACCGCATACAATCATAGATTTTTATTTACAATTAGATTCCTGATAGTTTGAAACACATTCCTGTCAAGTTTCAAGTTCTAATTCGATCTACAACTCGAGATTGAATTTTGTGTTTTTGGCGCTAAAATTTAGGATTTGATTCTGTTATGTTTTTAGCTGAATTTTGTTTAAGGATTTGTTGCGGAGGAGAAAACAAACATTTTGCAAGTGATTTCAAGTTCTAACTCTCAGTAATTCAAAAGTTATTGAAGTTTTTTTGAGTCATCAATGGAGTTTTCGGAAAAAAGTTGATGAGATGATGAAGAAGATGACCACAAGACGATCTTGGCTAGGACGATCTTCAAAAGATCGTCTCAGCCTTTGAACCTTCATTTTCCAGTTTAATAAGTTTTGTGGCTTGTAGGACGATCTTCACAAGATCGTTCTGGCAAGTGGTTGTGGTGTGAAGTGTTTGGTTGTGGCTAACTAATCCAAAAGGATCGGTTTGGTCAATTCAAATACTTAAAAAGTATTTGAAAAGTGTAAGTTTTGTGACAGAAAGCTAAGACGATCTTGTCAAGATAGTCTCAGCTCACTGACCCTAGGACAATCTTGCACAAGATCGTCTCAGTGTCTCTGTTGAAAGTTGGTGTGGTTTGATTGATCATTTGAAGTCGTTGTGATTGGGAATCACACACTTCCAGGGTAACTAATCTCATTGATTGGGTTTGCTCAAATTTCTTTCACTCCATTTCATACTGGAACTCTGTCCAGTTTTTCAAAAATTACTTAGAGAATTTCTTCAAGTACTCAGTTACTAAGACGATCTTCAAAACAAGACCGTCTCATTTTCCTTACAATTTCTAAGACGATCTTCCTTCAAGATCGTTTCATTTCCAAAACTCTTATTTCTCAAATTTCATTACAATTTCCTTTAATTCAATTTCAATTTCATTTCATACTTAGACAAATTCCACTGAATTTCTTCCAAGACGATCTATTAAATCGTCTTACTTCTTTCTTCAAATCTAGGACGATCTTCCAAAACGATCTTCAAATAAAACGATCTTCACCAAGATCGTTTCATTTCCTGATTTTTTTTTCAACTCTCATTTCGTTTCAAGTTTTAAATTAAATCAAGTTCAAATGGCTTCTCGTGAAGCATTGACATTAGGTTCCGATACAAGACCTCCACTTCTCTACCGTGGTTCTTATGGACTATGGAAGAAAAGATTCATGGACTATGTGGAATGTCAACCAAATGGTCACCTACTTAAAGATTCCATTCTTAATGGACTTGCAGTTCATCGCCATCCCACTACCGAGGCAATACTTACTCTTGATCTTTTAAATGCTGAACAAAAATATCGAACAGCTATAGATAACAGAGCTAGATCATGCTTATACAAAGCACTACCAAATGAAATCTATGGTTATGTTGATTCTTATGATACAGCCAAGGAGATATGGGATGAGGTGGCAAGACAAATGGAAGGATCTGACGTGACTTCAACAATAAGATTGACAAATGTGTTGACTGAGTTTGACAACTTCAGCAAATTGCCAAATGAATCTCTAGAGGCTGTCTATTGTAGATTCTGCAATGTCATAAATGAACTTAGGAAGAACAATGTTAAGAAATCAGAGATTGAGTTAAACATCAAATTCATCAAAGCTCTTGGTCCAGAGTGGGAAGATTTTGGAACACAGATTAAGCAACATCAAAATCTGACCAAGTTCACCATCCATAATCTTCATGAATCTTTCAAACTCAATGAACATCAAGTTCTAAACAAAGCTTCATCAAGCAAAATGCCAGAAGTTGTATCTTCTGATCCTTTGGCATTGATTGTTGAAAAGAAGGTTTCTGAAGCTCTTAAAAGGCAAATGGTAGTTGTTTCTTCATCTGATGAGGAGGGAGATGATGTGATGGCTACAAGAGATGGTGTCTCAGATGAACTATATCAAGCTCTTTCCGCGGTAACTAAGCATTTCAAGAAGAAATTCTACAAAGCGAGGCCAACAAACAACAACTTCTGCACTTCTTCTACAAGTGCATTTCCAAAGAAGGAACACTATCATTCAAAGAGTTATGAGCATGGTGAAGGAAATGGATCAAAACATGTTGACAAGAAGGAAGGATTTGAGAAACCAGTTGTTGAGAAAGGGAAAACATCAGACAAATTGACCTACAACTGTGGAATTCCTTGTCATTTTGCTATTGATTGCAAGCAACCTCGTAAGTGGAACTATGAGTACTACAAGCAGAAGATGTTATTAGCCAAGCAAGTGGACGCTGGTCATGCATTGCTTGCTGAAGATGACAAATGGCTATTGCTCTCGGATGATGAAGATGAAGATCTTTCTGCTAATGTTTCCTTCATGGCGAGGTTGGCCAAGGACAAGGCTTTTGAGGCTGAAAGCACTGATGATGAGTACCCTGATAATGAGGTAAATCTTAACTCTACTTTTTCATTAGTTAGAGATAAAGAGTCACTTAATTTAGCTCTGTCTAACTTGACAATTCATATTAAGACTTTAGCCAACAAAAATAAAGAGTTGAAACATAGTATTTCATTTTGTAAAAGTGAATTTTCAAAACTTCTTGAAGAACATTCAAAATTACTTTTTGATCATGATACTATTAAATAAGACTTTCAATTATATAAAGAAAAGATGTTGGTTAAAGAATGTGAGTTGAATGCCTCTCCTGATTCTAAGTTATTACAAAAATGTCTTGATCTTGAAAAGACCATTCAAGATCTTGAAAAAGCCAATCATGATCTTGAAATTCAAAAGACCAATGAATGGCTTCGGGCAAATGCTAGACAAATAGATGTTGATATTCTCAAGAAGCTAAACCGAACAATGTTGAACTCGAAAGGAAGATTTCTGACTTAAAATCATACTTGTTTTCTAAAAGGCGTTGAGATTGAAAATCTTGAAAAACAAGTTGAGGAATTTAAAAATAATATACTTTTCTATCAAGAGAAGTTATATAAAGTTGAACAAAACCCTCTCTTGGATTTCACTGCCTATTTTAACAAGTCAAAAATTGCAAAAGATGATCTTCTTCTCGGGTTGGGATTTGAGAATATCACACCATTGCAAAAAGCCAAGGATGAAATAGAACCTTTGTATGATGAAAAATTTCTTCGACTTGGTATGGTACAACAATTTATTCGTCCATTGGATAACGAATTTGAGACCGATGAAGTTGAGAAACCAAAAGATAAAATTTTTGGTTAATTATGATGCTTTAAATGCTTCTTACGAAACAAAAAAGTCTTTAATTTTTAAATTGGAAGAAATTGCATTGAATTTTCAAAACCAAGAATCTGTCTGTTCTCCACCTAAACCAACTAAAATGTATATTCCATCAACATTTTTGGAAAAACAAATAGAAGGTTTACAACAAAAGGTGGATTCTTAACAAAAAGTAATTGATCATCTAAAGTCTCAAAGTCCATGTTCAGAGGATAAATTAGTTGTTGTACATGCTAAGAAAGTTTGTGAGAATGCTTCTACTCAAACTGACTTAATTGATTTAGTAGAACATTCAACCCAAACTACTTGTGCTTCATCTACAAATTCCTCCACTCAAACCTTGACTGATTCTCTTGGATGTACTTATCAAGATACGGCTACCTTTATAGCTGATGATTATGTGCAATCTGATTTCTCTAATGACGAACTTGCGCATAATTTAGTTTTATATGGTACTTATATAGGTTTTTCACTTGTGATACTCTTGATGAGTTAGTTGTTCACCCTAAGCTTAGTGCTAGTATAGGTGTTGATACTTCTACTCAAATTTCTTGTGAGACCAAAGATGTGTCAGTTCAAGTAGACCTAATCTCTGAGACTACCCATGATGTGAAGTTGGATCCCAAGATTCCTGATTTTTCAAAAATTTCAAAAGAATTTAAAACTAATCAACCTCCGATGAAATTCTTCACAAAAGATGATTGTGATAAATTCATGGAAGGAGAATATGTTTTTGATTCAGAAACTGAGAAAAAGATTGAATCTACCAAAATCAAAGTTGAAACAAATGAGGAATCTCGAAACCCATTTTCCAAAGCTCAAACTTCATATTATTTAAAGAAACAAGTTATTTCCAAACTTGTCAAGACTGAACCAAAGACCATCACAAAAATCAATAAGTTAAAACCAAAGTGTCCTACCCTGGATAATCATATGAAAACCAAACAAGCTGAGACCATTCCCAGACCTAAGTACACCATAGTGAAACTTCCGAAAGACTATCCTAAGGCTTCTCCATCTAACTCTCAATCTAGTTATTTACCTAAGGTGTCTAAGTCTAGCTCAGGGGTGCTAAACAAGGACACATCGAATGGTTCAAATAGATATAGGGATAGATATGGATGGTTTTCTCATGATAAACCAAAGAAGCAAGAAGTTTTCCCACCTCCAAAAGCTCCTAACAAGATGAAAGTGTCTAAATCCCATCGTTCTAATCCTCTTAGTTTCAATTCAACAGGTGGAAAGAACATAAATAGTGATACTAAATGGGTAGCTAAGTCATTAGTACCTAAGATCACTAGTAAGCATGTTGAAGAAAAGAAGAAGAGGAGGAGGAGAAAGAGTCATAATAGGAAGAAGAGAGTTCCTATTGATCTAAACAATTCATCTTTGAAAAACAATGTTAATAATACCAAGACAATGCCTTGTGGGTCTGTAAACAATTTTAATTCTCGTGCTTGGGTGAATGATTTGAATGCTGATAAACATGTTACCCTTAATTCCCGTGTGAATATTCATACCTTTTATCCAAATATGCTTGTTGATAATGTGCTTGTTAATGCTTATGTTGATTCTAAAGCATGTTTGTATGCATTTCCTAAGTTATATACCCTGCCTGTGTTAACTAACCACAAAGGACCCGTCTTCAAGTGGGTACCTAAAGTCGGTTAAATTTCTTTGATTGCAGGTAATAACCATCTGTGTTTGGATACTCGATTCCGGGTGTTCAAAACACATGACTGGCAATAAAGCATTGCTCAATAACTTTGTCGAACGATTCATGGGAACTGTTCGATTTGGGAACAACAATTTCGCTCCTATCTTAGGTTATGGAGACATTGAACGCAATGGAATTGTCATGAAGAAAGTTCATTATGTTGAAGGATTAAGTCATAACTTGTTCAGTGTTGGACAATTTTGTGACAACAACCTTCAAGTTCTTTTTTGACAATCTCTTTGAAAAGTTCAAACTCTAGATGGAGTTGACATTCTTTGTGGCGACCGTGATGATAACCTTTTTACCGTTAATCTCGATAATAACCAACCAACCGATAATATTTGTCTCATTTCAAAGGCTACGTCAAAGAATTCTTGGTTGTGGCATAGAATGCTTTCTCATCTAACTTTTCCAACTATCAATACTTTGGTCAACAAGCATCTTGTTGAAGGTTTGCCAGACTATAAGTATGAGAGTGAGCATGTTTGTCCTTCTTGTGATGCTGGGAAGATTAAAAGAGCTTCTCATAAACCGAAGAAATCTCCAAATTCGTTAGCACCTCTTCATTTGCTTCACATGGATCTTTGTGGGCCGATGAAAGTACAAAGCCGAAATGGGAAGAAATACATGTTTGTTATTGTTGATGATTGTTCAAGATATACTTGGGTCAAGTTTCTTGCATCCAAAGATGAAACAACTCAGATCTTGATTGATTTCATCACTTGTACTCAAGTAAATCTTCAACTTCCAGTTCGTTACATCCGTTCGGATAACGGTACTGATTTCAAGAATGTCGTTTTTGATGAGTTTTGTAAATCCAAGGGCATTACTCAACAATTCTCTGCAGTTCGTACCCCACAACAAAACGGTGTCGTTGAAAGGAGAAATCGAACGCTAGTGGAAGCTGCAAGAACAATGCTTGCTTATTCCAAGTTGCCTTCCAATATGTGGGCTGAAGCTGTTGACACTGCTTGTCACACTCAGAATCGGTCCATTGTCAATCAGGTTTGTTATACTTTGAATGATCGGGAGAATCTTGGAAAGTTCGAGAAGAAAGGTGATGAAGGTTACTTTGTTGGTTATTCCAAGACATCAATTGCCTACCGAATCTACAATCGCCGAGCAAATACAATTCAAGAAACAATGAATATTTGGTTTGATGAGATGTCGGGCATGATCTTTGAACAAGAAAGTTTGTTACCAACAAGTAATGATCCAAGTGCTTCAAGTACTTCATCAAAGACTTCTACTTTAGCTTCTAAATTCAAGAAGTTTCTAACTCCAACAAGTAATGAATTAGATATTCTTTTAGAAGAATTCTACAATTCCAAACTGTTTCATGATGAAGAACCTCGAATCATTGTTGAACCAATTCAGACAAATAATCCAGTTCCTGACAACAATCATGAATCATCATCAAGTTCTTCTGAGCAAGGTGCTACATCTTCTAGTAGTAGTTCTTCATCCTCTTCTAATGATTCTTCTTCACCACCTTCTCCTGATAATTCTTCTCGAGTTAATGTTCAAGAACAACCTACCCAATTTACTCAAACAACGAATCCGATAAACACTCCAAATGTGTATGTGCCACTTGACTTCGATCATCTATCCTATGAGGAAACTGTTCTACCAAGCTATGATTCCATCTCTCAACAAAACTCAGGTTTTAATGATGATGATGTTGATGTTCAACAACAAGATCCTCTTCCTCATGATCGCAAATGGTCACGTATGCTGAAAAATCATCCTACTGATCAAATTATTGGAGATCCACAAGCCGGAGTAACTACTCGTACTTCAGTAAACGAGTGTCTTGTTGCACTTTCTCTCAGCAACATCGAACCCAAAACTGTCTCTGAAGCTCTTCGTGATCCAGAGTGGGTTAAGGCAATGCAAAAAGAACTCGCTCAGTTTAAAAGACTAAAAGTATGGAGATCAGTTCCAAATCTGAGAAAAGATCAACCAATCGGAACAAAGTGGATTTTGAAGAACAAAAAGGATGAAAATGGAGTGCTAGTAAGGAACAAAGCTCGACTTGTTGCAAAGGGTTATTGCCAACAACCTGGTGTTGACTTCGACGAAACTTTTGCTCCAGTTGCAAGAATGGAGGCCATTCGGATTTTTTTAGCTTATGCCGCATTCCGAAACTTTACTGTGTTTCAAATGGATGTGAAGACAGCTTTCTTGAATGGTGACCTCAAAGAAGAAGTTTACGTTGAACAACCAGAAGGTTTTGTTGATCCTAAAAGACCAAACCATGTCAACAGGTTAGACAAGGCTCTCTACGGTCTTAAGCAAGCACCCCGTGCATGGGATGATTCCTTAACTACTTTCTATATAAGAGGTGGCTTTACCAAAGGCACAATTGACCCTACCCTGTTCATTCGTAAACAAAGCAAACATTTTATTCTTGTCCAAATATATGTTGATGACATTATCTTTAGGTCAACCAGTCAAACATTTTGCCAAAACTTTTCATCTCTAATGGTTAATCATTTTGAAATGAGTATGAATGAGAAAATGAACTACTTTTTGGGTCTTCAAATCAAACAATTATCAAATGGTATTTTTATATCACAAGGTAAATACATAAGTGATATGTTGAAAAAGTTTGATATGACTTCATGTTCTTCAATTTCTACCCCAATGGCTGCTCGAACAAACATAAATGCTGATAAAAATGGGAAACTATTTGAGCAAAAGAGATATAGAAGCATGATTGGTTCATTGTTGTATCTTGCAGCATCTCGCCCAGATATAATGTTTGCAACATGTATGTGTGCTAGGTATCAAGCTGCTCCAACTAATTTACATTTTCAAGATGTGAAACGAATACTTTGATCATTATTTGTTGTTCAAATCGCATAAAATCATCAATTTTTGTTCACCAATCAATTCCTCATAGCTCAAAACGTATTCCTGTTGAATTTTACAATTCAATTCGATCTAAATCTCTAGATTGAATTTTTGGTTTTTGGCGCTAAATTTGGGTTTTGATTCTATTGTGTTATAGGCTGAAATGTGTATTAGGATTTGTTGCGGATGTAATTACAAACGTTTTGCAAGTAATTTCACATTCTAACACTCAGTAAATCGAAAGTTTTTGAAGCTTGAAAATTTATCAATGGAGTTTTTACTTTGTGTTCTGTTGGAGAAGACGACCTCAAACGATCTTCACTAGGACGATCTTCACAAGATCGTCTCAGTGTTTGATTCTTCATACTTGATACATTCTGTGTTGTGGCTTGTAGTACGATCCTCACAAAATCGTTCTAGCAAGTGTGGTTGTTGAAAAGTGTTGTTTGTGGCTAACTGATCCTTTTTGGATTGGTTTGGTCAAAATTCAAAGTGTTTAAACTTTGAAAAAGAGTTGGCAGAAACTAAGACGATCTTGCCAAGATCGTCTCAGTTACCTGACACTAAAACGATCTTGACCAAGATCATCTCAGTGTTTGCTGTTTGTTGTGTTGGTGAGGTTGATCATTTGAAGTTGTTGTGATTGGGAATCACACACTTCCTGGGTAACTGATCATTATTGATTGGTTTTCCTCAAATCTAATTCCTTCCAATTCAAAACAAATCTCTGTCCAAAAACTCTCAAAAACACTTAATAAAATTTCCCTTGATCAAAATTCCAAGACGATCTCTTTTTAGATCGTTTCATTTTCAAAGTTCTTTATACTTCAATTTCTTTTTCAAATTCCTTTAATTCCTTTTTCAATTTCCATTTCCAAATCACAAAATCATTCCTCAATTTCGGTTTCATTTCATACTTAGCCAAATTTCATCAAATTTCATTCAAGACGATCTTCTCTAAATCGTCTTACTCTTCTTAATCCTAAAACGATTTTTTCTAAGTCGTTCTTAAAATTCATTCAACTAGGACGATCTCTTCCAAGACGATTATATCCTAAGACGATCTTCCCAAGATCGTTTCATGTTCTGAAATTTTCAACTTTCATTCCAATTCAAGTTCCAAATCAAATCTCTTTCTAATTGCTTCTCGTGAAGCTTTGGCATTAGGTTCTGACACAAGACCTCCAGTTCTCTACCGTGGTTCTTATGGACTATGGAAGAAAAGATTAATGGATTATGTAGAATGTCAACCAAATGGTCACCTTCTTAAAAATTCCATTCTTAATGGACTTGCAGTTCATCGCCATCCCACCACTGGTGCAATACTCACTCTTGATCTTTTAAATGTTGAACAAAAAGATCGAACAGCTGCAGATAACAGAGCTAGATCATGCTTATACAAAGCACTGCCAGATGAAATCTATGGTTCTGACCTAACTTCAACAATTAGATTGACAAATGTGTTGACTGAGTTTGACAACTTCAGCAAATTGCCAAATGAATCTCTAGAGGCTGTCTAGTGTAGATTCTGCAATGTCATAAATGAACTTAGGAAGAACAATGTCAAGAAATCAGAGATGGAGTTAAACATCAAATTCATTAAAGCTCTTGGTCCTGAGTGGGAAGAGTATGGAACTCAGATTAAGCAACATCAAAATCTGGCCAAGTTCTCCATTCATAATCTTCATGAATCCTTCAAACTCAATGAACATCAAGTACTACACAAAGTTTCATCGAACAAAATGCCAGAAGTTGTATCTTCTGATCCTTTGGCATTAATTGTTGAAAAGAAGGTTTCTGAAGCTCTTAAAAGGCAAATGGTAGTTGTTTCTTCATCTGATGAGGAGGGAGATGATATGTTGGCTCCAAAAGATGGTGTTTCTGACGATTTATATCAAGCTCTTGCCGCAGTTACCAAGCACTTCAAGAAAAAGTACTACAAAGCGAGGCCAACTAACAACAATCTTCGCACTTCTTCCACAAGTGCATTTCCCAAGAAGGAACACTATCATTCAAAGAATAATGGTCAAGGTGAATCAAGTGGATCCAAGCATGTGGAAAAGAAAGTTGAAGGATATGACAAACAAGTTGTTGAGAAGGGGAAAGCTTCTGATAAAAAGTGCTACAACTGTGGTATTCCTGGTCATTTTGCAATTGATTGCAAGCAACCCCGCAAGAGAAACTATGAGTACTACAAGCAGAAGATGCTTTTAGCAAAGCAAGTGGAAGCTGGTCATGCATTGCTGGCTGAAGATGATAAGTGGCTTTTGCTATCTGATGATGAAGATGAAGATCTCTCTGCAAATGTGTGCTTCATGGCGAGGTTGGCCAAGAACAAAGCATTCGAAGCTGAAAGCACTGATGATGAGTACCCGGATGATGAGGTAAATCTACACTCTACCTTTTCTTTAGTTAAAGATAAAGAGTCGTTTGATTTAGCTTTATCTAACTTGACAACTCATATTACGTCTTTAGCCAACAAAAATAAGAAGTTGAAAAATAGTATTTCATTTTCTAAAAATGAATTTTCAAAACTCTTTGAAGAACATTCGAAATTACTTTTTGATTATGATACTATTAAACAAGATTTTCAAACCTACAAAGATCAAATGTTGGTTAAAGAGTGCGAGTTGAATGCATCTCCTGATTCTAAGTTATTACATAAATATCACAAACTTGAAAAGACCATTCATGATCTTGAAAAGGCCAATCAAGATCTTGAAATCCAAAAGACCAATGAGTGGCTTCGGGCTATTGCGAGACAAATGGATGTTGATATTCTTAACAAGAAACTTTTAGAATCCAAACCTAACAATGTTGAATTTGAACGAAAGATTTCTAATTTAAATCATATTTGTTTTTTGAAAGGCGTTGAGATTGATACTCTTCAAAACCAAATAGAGGAATTTAAAAAGAATATACTTTTCTATCAAGAGAAGTTATATAAAGTCGAACAAAACCCTCTTTTGGATTTTACCGCCTATTTCAACAAGTCAAAGATTGACAGATCGGAACTTCTTCATGGGTTGGGATTTGAGAATATCTCTCCATTACAAAAAGCCAAAGAACAAATCGAACCCTTGTATGATGAAAGATTTCTTCGCCTTGGTATGGTACAACAGTTTATTCGACCACTGGATGATGATTTTGAGACTGATGTTAACTATGATGTTATTAATGCTTCAAATAACTCGAAAGAATCTTCAATTTTCAAATTGGAAGAAATAGCATCAAATTTCCAAAACCAAGAGTCAGTTGGTAATTCACCTAAACCTACTAAAATGTATGTTCCATCTACCATTTTGGAAAAACAAATAGAAGGTTTGCAACAAACAGTGAAATCTCAACAAAATGAAAATTGAAAAACGTAAGTCTCAAAGTTTGAATTTCAAAGGATAAATTAGTTGTTGTGGATACTAAGAAAGTTTGTATGGATGCTTCTACTCAAACTGACCTAAGTGCTTTAGTAGACCATTCCACTCAGACTACTTGTGTTTCATCTAATGTTTCCTCCACCCAAACCTTGACTGATTCTCTTGAGTGTTCATGTCAAAATGCTGCTACTGTTATAGCTGATGATTATGTGCAATCTGATTTAACTCATGACGAACTTGCGCATAGTTTAGTTTTGATATGGTACTACTTTAGGTTTTTCACATGTGAGTCTCTTGAAGAGTTAGTTGTTCACCCTAAACTTAGTGCTAGTATAGGTGTTGATACTTCTACTTTAATTTCTTGTGAAACCAAAGATGTGTCAGTTCAAGTTGATTTCATTCCTGAGACTACCCATAGTGTAAAGTTGGATACCAAGATTCCTGATTTTTCAAAAATATCTCCGGTTGAACCTTTCACAAAAGAATATTTTGATAAATTCATGGAGGGAGAATGTGCTTTTGATTCTGAAACTGAGAAAAAGATTGAATCTAGCAAAATCAAAGTTGAATCAAAAGAGGAATCTCCAAAATTGTTTTCCAAATATCCAACTTCACATTATTCTAAGAAACAAGTCATTCAAAAACTTGTCAAGACTAAACCAAAGACTGTCAAAAAACCAAGAATCAATAAGTTAAAAACAAAGTGTCATACCTCTGAAAAGCATGTCAAAAAGAAACAAGTTGAGACCATTCCCAAAATCAAATACAACAAAGAGAAACTTCTGGAAATCAACTCAAATGTTTCTTCATCTAACTCTCATTCTAGTTCAATTTCTAAAGTGTCTAGGTCTAGCTCAGTTTTGCTAACTAGGGATGCTACAAATGGTGCAACTAGATGTAGGGATAGATATGGCTGGTTTTCTCATGATAAACCTAAGAAACAAGAAGTTTCCGCACCCTCAAAAGAGACTAAAAAGATAAAAGTTCTTCAAAATTCTCGTTCTAATTTTCTTAGTGTCAATCCCACAGGTGGAAAGAGCTTGATTAGTGAGTCTAAATGGGTAGCTAAGTCATTAGTACCTAAGATCACTAAAGTTGGGAAAAAGAAGAAAAGGCAAAGGAGAAAAGCGGGTAGTAAGAAGAAGCTTGTTTTTGATATTTCAAACAATTTATCTTTTAAGTCATCTTTGAAAACAAATGTTAATGATGCCAAGGCAATGCCTTGTGATGGTGTAAACAATGTTAATTCTCGCTCTTATTTGTATGGTTTGAATGGTGGTAGACATGTTACTTTTGATTTGTGTGTTAATATTCATTTGTTTGATCAAAATGTGCTTGTTGATAATGTGCTTGTTAATAAGTACGTTGATTCGAAAGCATGTTTGTATGCATCACCTAAGTTATATACCCTGCCTGTGCTAACTAACCACAAAGGACCCGTCTTCAAGTGGGTACCTAAAGTCGGTTAATTCTATTTGATTGCAGGAAATAACCATCTGTGTTTGGATACTCGACTCCGGTTGTTCAAAACACATGACTGGCAATAAAGCATTGCTCAAGAACTTTATCGAACGATTCATGGGAACTGTTCGTTTTGGTAACAACAATTTCGCTCCTATCTTAGGCTATGGCGACATTGAACGCAATGGAATTGTCATTAAAAAAGTTCACTATGTTGAAAGATTAAGTCATAATTTGTTCAGTGTTGGACAATTCTGTGACAACAATCTTCAAGTTTTTTTTCGACAATCTCTGTGCAAGGTTCAAACTCTAGATGGAGTTGACATTTTGTGTGGCGACCGCGATGATAACCTCTTTACCGTCAATCTTGATGATAACCAACCAACCAATAATATTTGTCTCATTTCAAAGGCTACTTCAAAAAATTCTTGGTTTTGGCATAAAAGACTTTCTCACCTAAATTTTCCTACCATCAATACTTTAGTCAATAAGCATCTTGTTGAAGGCTTGCCAGACTATAAGTATGAAAGTGAGCATGTCTGTCCTTCTTGTGCCGTTGGGAAGATAAAACGAGCTTCTCATAAACCGAAGAAATCTCCAAATTCTTTAGCACCTCTTCATTTGCTTCACATGGATCTTTGTGGACCAATGAAAGTTCAAAGCCGAAATGGGAAGAGATACATTTTAGTTATCGTTGATGATTATTCAAGATATACTTGGGTCAAGATTCTTGCCTCAAATGATGAAACAACTCAGATTCTGATCAATTTCATCACTTCAACTCAAGTGAATCTTCAACTTCCAGTCCGATACATTCGTTCGGATAATGGAACTGAATTCAAGAATGCCGTGTTTGATGAATTTTGTAAATCCAAAGGCATTACTCACCAATTCTCTGCGGTTCGTACCCCACAACAAAATGGTGTCGTTGAAAGGAGAAATCGAATGCTTGTGGAAGCTGCAAGAACCATGCTAGCTTATGCTAAGTTACCTTCCAACATGTGGGCTGAAGTTGTTGACACTGCTTGTCACACTCAGAATCGGTCCATTATTAATCAGCGTTTTGAGAAGACTCCTTATGAGGTTGTTAACAAACGGAAACCCAACATCAACTATTTTCATATCTTTGGGTGTGTTTGTTATACTCTGAATGATCGGGAGAATCTTGGAAAGTTCGAGAAGAAAAGTGATGAAGGTTACTTTGTTGGTTATTCCAAGACATCAATTGCCTATCGAATCAACAATCGCCGAACAAATACGATTCAAGAAACAATGAATGTTTGGTTTGATGAGATGTCGGACATGATTTTCGAGCAAGAAAGTTTGCTACCAACAAGTAATGGTCCAAGTGATTCAAGTACTTCATCAAGGACTTCTACTCTAGCATCCAAATTCAAGAAGTTTCCAGCTCCAACGAGTGATGAGTTAGACATTCTTTTTCAAGAATTCTACAAATCAAAACTGATTCATGATGAGGAACCTCAAGTCATCATTGAACCAATTCCGAACGATGATCCAGTTCCTGACAACCTTCATGAATCATCATCAAGTTCTGCTGAGCAAGTTGCTACTTCCTTCAAGTAGTAGTTCTTCATCCTCTTCTAATGATTCTTCTTCTCAATCCTCTCCTGATAATTCTTCGCCAGTAAATGTTCAAGAACAACCTACCCAATTTACCCAGACTACCAATCCGATAAACACTCCAAATGTATATGTGCCTCTTGACTTCGATCATCCATCTTACGAGGAAGCTGTTCTACCAAGCTATGATTCCATCTCTCACCAAAACTCTGGTTTTAATGATGACGATGTTGATGTCAATCACCAAGATCCTCTTCCTCATGATCGCAAATGGTCAAGTATGCGAAAAGATCATCCTGTTGATAACATTATTGGAAATCTACAAGCTGGAGTAACTACTCGTACTTCAGTGAATGAGTGTCTGGTTGCACTTTCTCTTAGCAACATTGAACCCAAAACTGTTTCTGAAGCTCTTCGAGATCCAGAATGGGTTAAAGCTATGCAAGACGAACTTGCTCAGTTTGAAAGACTGAAAGTATGGAGATTAGTTCCAAATCCAAGGAAAAATGAACCTATTGGCACAAAGTGGATTTTCAAGAACAAGAAGGATAAGAATGGAGTGGTAGTAAGGAACAAGGCTCGATTAGTTGCAAAGGATTATTGCCAACAACCTGGTGTTGATTTCGACGAAACTTTTGCTCCAGTTGCAAGAATGGAAGCCATTCGGATTTTCTTAGCTTATGCTGCATTCAGAAACTTCACTGTATTTCAAATGGATGTGAAGACAGCTTTCTTGAATGGTGATCTCAAAGACCAAACTATGTCTACAGGTTAGACAAGGCTCTCTACGGTCTTAAGCAGTCACCCCGAGCATGGTATGATTCCTTATCTACTTTCTTGATTAGAGGTGGCTTTACCAAAGGCACAATTGACCCTACCTTATTCATTCGCAAACAAGGTAAGCATGTTCTTCTTGTCCAAATATATGTTGATGACATTATCTTTGCGTCAACCAGTCAAACATTTTGTCGAAACTTTTCATCTCTAATGGTTAATCATTTTGAAATGAGTATGATTGGGGAAATGAACTACTTTTTGGGTCTTCAAATCAAACAACTACCAAATGGTATTTTCATATCACAAGGTAAGTGTAACACCAACTTGTAACACCCAACATTTAAAAATAAGGATTTCCAAAAACTTTTGCCTAATGACGTTAAAAGAAGTGGAATTAAACTTTAAAAGTCCAAACCAGCAAAATCTGTTTGGTTTATTCGTTAAATGGTGTTACTAGCCATATCATCAAAATAAGTCTAAATGGAAATCCATCGGTTACCCAACATTAAACAACCGAGCACATCATCAATACAAGTCATTATTATCTAAACAATAAGCAAATGTCTAAAGCGAGCAGCCACTATGGGTAAACTATAACCAGCTTCAAGATCATCTACCCATGCCTCACATCTTCTCACATCTACCTGCTCACTATTGTTGGACCTGAGGGCGCAACACATTTTAAAAGAGCAAGTGTTAGCTAACGAATTAGCTAAGTAAGATAACACATAATTTATAAAACGTTTGTCCATTTAAAACATTATATAAAAGTCATAGTAAGTCGTTAAGGCACATATCATCGAACATATCATCTTATATACATATCATAGCATCAACATCATTCATATTAGGATGGGTCATCCTAATGTGCCTAGTCATCTTTTGCATCATCACATATCACATTTGAACATCTTTATAATTGTGACATAAGTCACGCATCTTGTATAACATATACATCATTATAAGTGAGACATAAGTCCCACCCGACTAGATGAACAACCTTACGGCTGTCCATCAATGTCGTTAAGGAATGACAAGCCAATTCCAGGAGTAATCCGTATGTTCAAGGACAATGGGGCTGGTAAGACCTCCCGTATTACTCTTCACGTTGTACCTCGTTGCAAGGAGCCACCCGAGCAACCACATCAACGCACTTAACCGGGCTAGGGCAAGTACGGGTTAAGCTTAACACTTTCACATCAAATTTACGAGCTCGATTTCACATCACATATAGTTTAGGTGTTTACACAACCTAAACAATCATCACATATACATCTTCTACGTTTGGGCCCTTAAACGTGCACGTGTCATGGCAACTTAATAAGTCTAGTGAACTAGATGAACAAGCCATGTAATCATGCACATTTCACATATCATCATCATACATCACATTTCATAGCATATCATTACATATCGTATCATTGCATAAGATTTCATAACATATCATTACATATCATATCATTGCATAACATATCGTCACATTTCATATCATAGGGACTGCATTTCAGGCCTCAATAGTCATGTACATAGCCCATATCACCTCCCGTATAACCCCGAATACTCATAAGCAAACAAGTTATTATTAGGGAAGTTATTATATGAAAACTATGTTTTTTTTGTTGAACCGAAAACCATGTTTATGTTGAACCCTCAGCGTGTCAAAGTAGTGTATCTTACCTGATGACAAGCACAACGATACACCAAACACAAGTTAACAAGCTTCACAATTATCCCGAGTGACCTATATCGAGTTCATTGTCATTAAATTTGTATAAATCCATCCTCATAAGGTTACAAAACCATTTATTAACTTAGGTACACTTATAGGACCCTTAAACGCTTGTTTCGGACCTCAAACGGACTCACAGACACTTTATGCGGCGCATGCTTTGAATATGCGTCGCATATTTGCTTCAAAAATCACCCAGAACCCTCGCAGGCCCCGATATGCGCCGCACATAAATTATATGCGCCGCATATGGGGTGTTGGTCGAAAGACTAACTCGTGCCCTTCACTTGCAGGCGACCTTTCGACCTCTAGATGACCAAATGAGTAAAAACTTAGTTCTTATGAAATTCAGGAAATTCAAAGACCTTTCCAGGGATATAAAGTTTGTCTCTTGAAGTTTTCGAATGAATGATTTATGACGTTTGCAAGACAGGTCTGCAGAATTCGTCCGAAACCTGACCACTTCTGGAAATCGACATTTTTCGCATATCTCTGGGCAAAATCACAGGAAACTTTGTTCATAACGAATTTAGGGGACACATAGAAATTTTCAAAAATTTAAGATTCATCTCTTATCTCATTCAGATCAAAAAGATATGATTTTTTCAATGTAACAACAGAATCAGGCCTTGAAATCTTTATCGTTTTGAAAGCGATTTCGATCATCAAACATACATGGCTGATAACCACGACCTCTACAGTTCATATATACCAAAATATGAATCATTTGACTTTATGAAATCATCAATTGATTTATAGATTCATTACACACATTATACAATTGATTTGACACCAAATTTGTCCTAATTCGGCTCACAAACACAATCGAATCCGAATCACACCTTAAGACCAGATATGAACCCTACTTTGCTTCTATTGAAACATCAAAATTACATTAACAATGATTTCATACCTGTAGTAAATCTCATTGTACCAAATGATTGCTATAATAATCGCCGGATGACCCAAAATTGTCAAATCTAACATCAAAAACGTTTCTTATCAATCAATAGTCAATAAGTCCAGGTATGGACGAAAAACTTAGATTCCAATGACTAATATTCAGTAATGATTTCACTCATTACCTTTCCAGATGATTATAGAATCGATTTCAAGCCCTAGATCACTCCGAATCGACCCGAAATCAATGAAAAGCAAGCCATGGAGGTTATGGAGGCTCACACCAAGAAAAACACACATACTTCTGCAGATAATGAAGGATTAGGGCTGCCTAAACCCTATCAAAACCGTCCCCCCCTTGCAAAATGACTAAAGTGCCCTTGACTTAAATTTAACGACCGTTAAGGCTCAAACTAACAAACCGGTATCTCAAACGACCGATGGAGCACCTTAATTACTATTCGACAACTATGATAACATCTTATGCCCATTAGTAACTAGTTCAAGTCAACTAGCGGTGTCAAAGTCAACTAACGGTCAAGTCAATAAGTCAATCTTGAAAAGTTTGGGATGTTACAGTAAGTATATTCATGACATGTTGAAAAAGTTTGATATGACTACTTGTTCTTCAATTTCAACTCCAATGGCTGCTCGTACAAGTATTAATGCTGATAAAAATGGGAAACCATTTGACCAAAAGAGATATAGAAATATGATTGGTTCATTGTTGTATCTTACAGCATCTCGCCCAGATATAATGTTTGCAACATGTATGTGTGCTAGGTATCAAGCTGCTCCAACGGATTTACATTTTCAAGCTGTGAAACGAATATTTCGTTATCTGAAGGGTACACCCAATTTAGGTCTCTGGCATCCAAGGGATACTGGATTCAATTTAACTGCCTATTCAGATGCAAATCATGCAGGTTGTAAGCTTGATCGCAAGAGCACTTCTGGTACTTTACAATTTTTGGGTGATAAAATTGTGAGTTGGTCTTCCAAGAAACAAAATTGTGTGTCACTATCAACAAATGAAGCTGAATATGTGGCTGCGGCTGGTTGTTATGCTCAAGTGTTATGGATGAAGACTCAACTTACTGATTATGGTCTGAAATATGATCATATTCCCATCTATTGTGACTCTCAAAGTGCCATTGCTATTGCAGTCAACTCGGTAAACCACTCTCGATCAAAGCATATTGATGTGAGATATCATTTTCTCAAAGATCATATTGAGAAAGGTGACATCGAGCTCTACTTTGTGGGAACTGACTATCAACTTGCAGATTTGTTCACTAAACCACTTGATGAGAAAAGGTTTAACTTTCTTATCTCTAAGCTTGGAATGTTAAATCTTGAACCTTAACTTATTTTGTTCTTGATACATTCCTGAAAAACAAAATACAAAATTTGAAAAGACAAAAATCAAATACAAAAATATAAAATTGTGAAAAATAACAAAAAGATTTTCTTAATTTTTTTTCTTTTTCAAAGTGGCTTACATATGCTGTGTATGTAACCCGGGCTTCATAGTTTTATTTATATCTTGATGGCTTGCATATATTCTGTATGCAACCCGTTCTTCATTGAGCTATTTATTCAAACTTGGTATAAAATGTGTTATTATACATATAAATTGATATAAGATAACGCGGAATTGAACGCCTCTGTGTACTTCCAAGTAGTCTTATATGAATATGTATGTGTAATAGCAATTTTTCATTCGATTGAAATTGCAAACAATTCTCTTCAAGAGTCTTGATTTTGTTCAAAACTACTTCAAATTTTTCAAATGAATTTCATGTTTCAAAAAAAAACTCTCAATTGTTGATATGAGAAGCAAAGGATTGAACGCCTTTGTGTACTCCTGAGTTGTCTCATTTTGAACAATTGATTGATTTAAATTTATGATTAAATGTTTTATTTGCATCCAACTTGTTGATGTAAGATGCAAAGGATTGAACACCTTTGTGTACTCCCGAGTAATCTTACTATGAACATTGTTGTTGACGCAAAAATTTATGTTACTTAAAATCTTGTTCACTTTTAGATTTTTTTTGACTTCACAAAAACCAATTTTTGCTCTACCTTTCTATGAAAACTTTTAAGATCTACCTTTGCATAGATTAAGGGGGAGTTTGTGATTTCAAAATTTTCAAAACTTCAAATGTGTTATCAAATCATTTTCTTACACACATTTGTTGATTTTCAAATGATTTTCATCAATTGAAGTTCGGTGTTTAGTTTGCACATGGGCAACTAGGTTTTCTCAAAATTTACTCCATGGACTTCATCATCGTCGATGAGTTCTAACCCCGGAGTATTCACTTCTTTCATTAGATAGTGAGGGTATTTTGAGTGGTGATGAGTTCGTGCAACTAGGATGGAGGAATGTCATTTGTTGATATCTTGATTAAGACTTCATAGACCCAATGAAGCGATGCACATCTTTACCTAACCACTCAAGTGTTTCTTAACAAATGCTTGTTTTATTTCTCACGGAAATTTTCACATTTCTATTGACTCTTCATTTGGAAGATGTTGATATTGAATAAGGGCGACACTCTGCTCCGGTCTCCGACTTCATTTGATCACTTTGTGTCTAGAGCGATCTTGATTGATCATTGATTTGATCTTTAAATTTTTTTTTCTTAAGACACATTCGAGTCATATCTTTGTGATATTATTGCATATCTATGTGATATATCCGGAACATTTGTAGTGATATCTTAATTGATATTCCACAATGATCAAATGGAAATCCTACCAATGCTAACATATTTTCCGACATTGAACGAGAAGTCTATCAGTGACCTCGGATGTTTCCTAACAAGTCTTTAACGATAATAGATTGTGGTTATCGAACGCCTTAGGTGACACTGACCATGATTTCTATTCTTTGAAGCGATCTCGTAGTTGAAAAGCTACAAGACCGAACTATGTTAGAAAATTGCTTTGTGCATAATTCAATGATACATAGGAAATCCGAAAAATGTCATACATTTCTTTCGGTCATTTCATTAATCCTTTTGATTTTTGAACATGTTAACGGATCATCCTTATCCGGTCTTTCATTCCTTATCTCACAATCACAAAAACCACCATGCAAGAGGTTTCTTTTCGCATTTTATCAATCAATGTTTGCATAATGACATTGGTTCCCAACTTTGTCGTTATGAGGGGGAGAAAAGATTATGATTGATTGGAAAAGAAAAAGATTAAGTAAAGGTGGAATGAAATGAAATGTAATTGTGATTGAAATTGAAGTGAATTTTGCCGCCAAAATCTTAAGGATGAGATCGAAAATAAGGATATTGTTCAAAAATGCTCCAAAATGCTTACACTCATGAATTGAGGGGGAGCATAATTAATTCAAAGTTTTGTTCAAAATTTTACTCTCCAAAGTGTTTAAGTCAAAATGACAAAGATCAAAGCTACAACAGTTGAAAAGATTCATTGGAAGATTCAAGACAAAGAAGTAAAACTTCGAAAGAGTCTTCATCAACACATTTCATTCAAGATCTTCAAAGTCATATAATAATACTTGATCTAGAAGCTTCTATGCATATATCAAGGGGGAGAGTACAAGTTTTTGAATACTTCATTCCAAGGAAACGAATTTTCATTCAAGAATCGAAGATTGAAGAACCAAAGCCAAATTTATACCTTCCGCACTTCAAAAGATAACTCTGATTCACGGTTCAACAATTTTCAAAGATTCTAGGCTCATTTAGTTTATTCTCTGTTCAAACAGAACATTGAGAATTTCATTATGTTTTAACTACAAGCAGTCCAAGACCAAGATTGATTCAAGTTCTCCAGAGACAATGAGAAAGCTTTGAAGACTTGTTTCATCACACTAATTGTCTTCACCATCGGGCTCATCAACTTAATTCCTACAAGACAAAATAACACGTACTTCGTTCATTACAATATATCACTAAGGGGGAGAATGTTAAAAATCCAAAAATAGTGATAAATTGTAATTTAAGTTAGTGGATGTTATTGTTGTTAAGATATGGTGAAATGGTTTCTAATGTTGAGGGGTTAGATATGACAATAAGGATATTTGTAATGTTAGAGTATAAATACCCTCAATACATTAGAAATCATAACAACCAATAAGCCTTTTATCCATTTTTACACATACAACATAAACATATCGTCTCTTTCTCTCTCTCTATAAAAATCACACACACTAAACACATCAAGAACACACACACTTGATCCGCCATTGTTGAGATCAAATCAAGAGCAGAAATCGTGTTATTACAGGTCTGAAATATGATCATATACCTATCTATTGTGATTCTCATAGTGCCATTGCTATTGTTGTCAACTCAGTAAACCACTCTCGATCAAAGCATATTGATGTTAGATATCATTTTCTCAAAGATCATATTGAGAAAGGTGACATCGAGCTCTACTTTGTGGGAACTGACTATCAACTTGTAGATTTGTTCACAAAACCGTTGGACGAAAAGAGGTTTAACTTTCTTATCTCTAAGCTTGGCATGTTAAATCTTGAACCTTAACTTATTTTGTTCTTGATACATTCTTAAAAACAAAATACAAAATTTGAAAAGACAAAATCAAATACAAAAATATAAAAGTTTGAAAAATAACAAAAAGATTTTCTTTATTTTTTATTCTTTAAAAGTGGTTTACATATACTATGTATTTAACCCGTGCTTCATTGATTTATTTATATCACAATGGCTTATACGAACTCTGTGTATAACTCGTGCTTCATAGTCTTATTTATTTCCAAAAGAAGCTTTCATGATTTCTTTTTAAGATCATGGGCAAGAATTATTTTTCCCGCCAAAAGAATTTGGTACTCTCTATTGTTAAACAATTTTTTTTTTCCAAAACTCTCAATTGTTGATATGAGAAACAAAGGATCGAACGCCTTTGTGTACTCCCTAGTTGTCTCATCTTGAACAATTGATTGAGTTAAATTTTTTTTTTTTGCTTAAAATATTTATTTGCATCCAACTTGTTGATGTAAGATGCGAAGGATCGAACGCCTTTGTGTACTCCCTAGCAGTCTTACTAAGAACATTGTTGTTGAAGCAAAACTTTGTGTTTCTTAAAATCTTGTTCACGTTAGACTCTCAAATTTTTATGTATAAATAACAACAAAGATTTTATTTTTTTTGATTTCACAAAAACCAATTTTTGCTCTACCTTTCTATGAAAAACATTTTGATCTACCTTTGCATAGATTAAGGGGGAGTTTGTGATTTCAAAACTTTCAAAACTTCAAATGTGTTTTAAATCTTTTCATATGCACGTTTGATGATTTTCAAATGACTTTTCTTCAATTGAAGTTCGGTGATTAGTTTGCACTTGAGCGATTCGTTCACTCCATGAACTTTATCATCGCCGATGAGTTCTATCCCCGGAGTATTCAATTCTTTCATTAGATAGTAAGGGTATTTTGAGTGATGATGGTTTCGTGCAAATAAGATGGAGGGAGTAAAGTCGAAAAGTGAGAGGTTACGGTGATATGTTGTGAAAAAAGGGTTAAAAGAAATAATACCCTTTCCTAAATTCTCAAGTCGCCAGGTGAAACAAATTTTTATCGGATGTCATTTGTTGATATCTTGATAAAGACTTCATGGATCCAGTGAAGCAATGCACATCTTTACCTAACCACTCAAGTGTTTCTTAACAAATACTTGTTTCATTTCTCACGGAAATTTTCACATTTCTATTAACTCTTCATTTGGAAGATGTTGATATTGATAAAAGGCGACATTCTGCTCCAGTCCCCGACTTCATTTGATCACGTTGTGTCTAGAGCTATCTTGTTTGATCATTCATTTGATCATTATCCATTTCTTTAGGACACATTCAAGTCATATCTTTGTGATATTATTGCTTATCTTTGTGATATAGCCGGAACATTTGTAGTGATATCTTTTGATATTTCACGATGATCAAATGGAAATCCTACCAATGCTAACATCTTTTCCAACGTTGAACGTAGGTCCCATAATTACATTTATGTGATTATTGAGTGAACGAGAAGTCTAACAGTGACCTCAGATTTTACCTAAAAGTCTTTAAGGATAATAGATTGTGGTTATCGAAAGCTTCGGCTGTACTAAGCATGATTTATATTCTTTGGAGCAATCTAGTGGTTGAAAAGCCGCAGACCGAACTATGTTAGAACATTGCTTTGTGCATGTCTCAATGATACATAGGAAATCTGAAAAATGTTATACATTTCTATCGGTCATTTCATTAATCCTTTTGATTTTTGAACATGTTAACGGATCATGCTTGTCCGGTTTCATTTCTCATCTCACAAACACAAAAACACCAACACCATACTATAACGTTTGTATCAACAACTTCAACCTTACATTTTAGTTACCCTTAGGATTCTTTGGGTTGGGCTAATGGTTTGGGTTGATGCGTTGATGGTTGATAATTCTCCATGTGAATCTAGTTTTGGATTGTGATATTTCTTTTAGCATTTTGTCAATCAATGTTTGCATAATGACATTGGTTTCCAAATTTGTCATTATGAGGGGGAAAAAAAGATTATGATTGATTAGGAAAGAAATAAGAATAATTTGATGGGGAAGAGTTTGTGCTTGGTTTGTGCAATTATGGAGTTAGTATGTGAAAATTACACAAAATCGAGCTATGGATCGTTCAGGTTAATGTGTCAAAGATTTTCAAAATATTTAAGTCAATTGAGCTTAAATGTTCACTAGATTTTAGTTGATTGAGATCTTGACTTAAAAAAAAAGAACTGAGATGAATACAAAGATAATAATGAGAGCAATTTAAGCCTTAAGCTTTTTGTATTTTAATCAGTAGCTATCATCAGGCTTGTTATAAGAAGTTGATGGACCAGATTGTGAGACAAACTGATTGGACTTGCACTCTTTCATGAAATGACCTTTTCTGCCACACTTAAAGCATGTCAGATTGGTCTTGTTAGTGGAAGAACTTGGTGCAATGTGTCCTGTGGGTCTGTTAGCTCTGACTTTGAAACGGTTAAACGTTTTAGCCATCATAGCCATCAGATCATCACTATCAGTTTCATCACAATCTGGAGAGATATTATTCATGACTCCAGAATCCATTAATTCAGACATCATCTTCTTCATCGAAAATACATTCTCGGAAGACATTAATGCTGCACATGGTGGTTCAATATGACTAACCACAAGGGAAGTACTGGAAGCATGATTAATAGCATCTTTTTTTGCCTCAAATCTCTGGGCTTGATTCTCTTCAGTGAATCTGAAGGCTCCATACAAAGATGACAGAGTATGGGAATGCAAGGTTTTACCTTGTCTCGAGACCACGATCATATGAGACCATTTTAAAGGAAGAATATCACAAATTTTTTCAAGAAGTATGTCCTTGTCTTTTTCTACCCCAAGCCCTCTTAACTGGTTTATGATGGACATAAATCTGGTGTAGGTACTAGTTAATGATTCATTGGGTAGGGCAAAAAATGACTCGTACTTCTTATTCAAAGCGAGTTTCCTGGTGACAATAGTATCATCACCACCTTCATACTGGTTCACTAGTTCACCCCACATGCTTTTGGCGCTGGGATAAAGCACTAGTGTGGGAATAAGAGCTTCAGGAACGGCCCCAAGGATCATGACTTTTAAGGTAGTGTCAATATTAACCAGTCTCCTTTCCTCTTCAGACCAGTGTTCCTCTCTCTTTTTCCTCCCAGATCTTGCTCCAGTTGGATCAAGAAGTGGATTGAGAGGACTTCTAGGAATATAGGGTCCTTCATTTAAAATTTTAAGCATATTCCTCTCAATACCAGTAACATGTAATAACATCCTAGCTTTCCACGTGCCAAATTCATCACCATTCCCACTGAATTTGGGAACATGAGTGTTTGAGTAGTGCACATGCACATGTGGAGAAGCAGGAATAGGTGGTGGTGGTGGTGATGGATTATTGTTAGCATGGTCATTAGTTTGTTCAAATTCATTTATGGGTGGAGGTCCAGTGTTTAAAGGGTTTTCTTGTGTATTCTCTGGGTTGGCCATCGAGAAAATGCAGATCTAGGCAAGTATGTTAGCCTTCTGCTCTGATACCAATTGTGAAGTCCCTCACTCGATGGTTTAACCCACAAGTGTAGAATAACAAGTCAAGTAATCACTAGATAGGACTAGTATGAAACGTCAAGTAAGCACTAAATTGGACTAGTATTACAATAAATATAAATGCAAGAATATATATAACGTAATACGTACTTAAGCAATATATATATAAGCAAGTAAGTAAATGGTGAGACACAATGTAATTTTCAAGTGTATTTTATTTATTGATGTTAAATAAAATACAAGGTTGTTGCGGAACAAGGTATTACAAAGTAAGTATCTAAACAACCTATGAATTACAAGTGATCTAACTTTGCTAAATAAACTCCTTGATCGAAATACTTAAAGTTGTGAAGTATAACTGTTTAGATCGAGAGTATTTGAGCAAAGGCACCAAATTGCAAAAGTATGTTATTTGGACGAGGAAGTGACTTGGTATTTATAGGAAAAAAGAATAAATATAATATTCTTTTTACCGTACAAATATGGTTATATGCATTTAAGGAAATTACTTTAATTCCTTAAATACATTGATTAAAGTACAAAAATAAAGTCACATGATAGTGACTTGTCTTCTAATTAACCAACCACCTTTACATGCGTGTAAGGCTTTTAACAAAAGACAAATGGATTGTCCGAGTAAAGGCATGTAAAGGCATAAAGTCAATTCTTCGTAATCAGTGTTCAGAGTTGTAAGGTCTAGAACACTGACAAGAACTCCAGTCAGGAGATCTGGCAAGTCTTCCAGTGAGTTCCGCTATTTGTCAGACTTCTTTCTTCAGACTTCAGTCTTCGACTTCAGTGAGAATGTTCTTCAGTGGAAAGATCCTGACTGGAGTCTTCCAGTGAGCTCTACAGACATTATTTATGAGCATTGCTTCAATAAACTCCCTCAAAGAGTTAGAGACCTCAAGCGCCCGCCTTTGGCACCTCTAGTTGGTTTCAATTGTGAATCTAGTTGGCCCATTGGAGAAGTAAGTATGGAGGTAATGATGGGTGAATACCCACTCCATAGAATTGAAGTTGTGGACTTCACAATTGTTAGAGCACCTTCACCATACAATGTGTTGCTCGGCAAGCCATCCATGCAGAAATTCGGAGCCATACCATCAACAATCCATGGGATGGTTAAGTTCCCCACCCCAGCTGGGGTAGCCACCATAAAGGGACGCATGGTATGGCCAAGGGAGTGTAAGCACGTCAATAAGGAAAGTCCAAAAGAAGTGAAGCATGACTTGTCAATTGAAGTAGCAAGTGAGTGCCCGGAGCAGAAGTTAATCATAAATAGAAAATTCCCAAAGTAACCAGTTATCATTGGGTCACAACTCCCCAAAGAAACGAAATGCAAGTTGATCAACCTCTTGAAAGAAAATTTAGATGTTTTTGCATGGGAAATGTCAGATATGACATGTGTTCCAAGAAAGTTTGCAGAACACGCCTTGAACGCTAATCCAAACATAGTCCCTATAAGGCAGAAGAAAAGAGGCATGGCTCATGACAGAAGCAAATCTGCTTGCGAGCAAGTAGACAATATGGTCGAAGTAGGCATATGCAGAGAGGTTAGATACCAGACATGGGTAGCAAACCCGGTTATGGTTAAGAAAGGGGACGGCTCATGGAGGCTTTGTGTCGATTTTAAAGATATCAACAAAGCTTGTCCTAAGGACAATTACCCCTTCCCAGAAATAGGTTGGAAGGTGGAATCTCTAGATGGATTCAGGTTAAAGTGCTTCCTTGATGCTTACAAGGGATATCACCAGATCTCAATGAAGAAAAGTGATGAAGACAAGACTGCCTTCCATACAGACCAGGGCATCTATTGTTTCCAAAAAATGCCTTTTGGCTTGAAGAATGTTGGGGCCACTTACCAGAGGTTGATAGATAAAACCTTCCAACACCAGATCGGAAGAAATGTTGAAGCTTATGTGGATGACATAGTCATCAAAAGCCATGAGGAGAATGCCATGATAGCTGATATCCAAGAAACTTTCAATACATTGAGGGGGAGAAATATGAAGCTTAATCCTTCCAAATGTAGCTTTGGAATGGAAGAAGGGAGGTTCTTGGGTCACATAGTGACTGCAAGGGGAATAAAAGCTAACCCAAAGAAGATTCAAGCAGCTGTAGATATGCCTTCTCCGAAAACAAAGAAGCAAGTACAAAGCTTAAACGGAAAGCTGGCCTCTTTAGCACGATTCCTTTCTAAAGCAGCTGATAGGTCCCTTCCATTTTTTAAAACTTTGAAGGGATGCTTAAGGAAACAAGATTTTTCTTGGACAGAAGAGGCTGAAAAGGCATTTCAAAACATGAAGAAATTTTTGGCTCACCTACCAACACTTACTGCTCCAATACCCGGGGAAACACTCACTCTTTACTTGGGCGCCTCCAAAGAGTGTGTAAGTGTTGTGTTGTTGGCAGACAGAGGAAGTTCTTAGATGCCCATTTACTTCATTAGCCGGGCATTGAAAGGGCCCGAGATAAACTACCCAGCCTTGGAAAAGTTAGCTCTTGCTTTAGTCCATTCAGCTAGACGTCTCAGAAGATACTTCCAAGGTCATCCCATCCAAGTTCTCACAAACAATCCCATCAAGCAAGTGTCAGGAAGGCTAGCTAAGTGGGCAATTGAGCTTGGAGAGCATGAAATAACATTTCAGCCAAGAAATGCAAAGAAAGGCCAAATTTTGGCGGATTTTTTAGCAGAAGTTGAGGGGGAGGAGGAAGATGTAAGCAAGGTAGAAGAAAGCCCACCATGGACTCTTTTTACAGATGGAGCCTCTAGTGCTGGAGGGTCGGGAGCGGGTCTCATCCTCATCGACCCAGATAAGAAAGAATACACCTATGCCCTTCGTTTTGACTTCGTAGCCTCAAATAATGAAGCTGAATACGAAGCCCTTCTAGTTGGGTTGAGAATAGCAAAGAAAATGGGGGTGGAAAAAATCCATGCCTACGTGGACTCCCAGTTTGTAGCAAACCAAATAAAAGGAGCATTTGAGGCAAGTCAAAAGACTATGCAGCTTTATTTGGATGTTGGAAGAAAAATCCATTGTACCAAAAAAAGAAATTTCTCAAGTTGAAGAAGGTGAATGTTGGATCACCCCATTGTATATCTTCATCAAAGATGGAGTCCTCCCTGAAGATAAGGAAAGTGCAAAGAAAGTAAGGATGAAAGCACCCATGTATTTGATCATGGAAGGGTCTTTGTTCAGAAAATCCTTCCTTGGTCCCCATTTTCGTTGTGTAGGTCCCTTGCAAGCATAAGAACTCATCCAAGAAGTACATGGTGGAACATGTGGCATCCACGCTGGACCAAGATCAGTTACAACGAAGATCATGAGACTTGGGTACTTCTGGCCCTCCTTATATCAAGATGCCAAGGAGGCAATTGAAAAGTGCCAATCTTGTCAGATGCATGCACCAGTGTGCAACAGACCCAGACGAGACCTTATCCCCGGTACAACAGCATGGCCATTATACAAGTGGGGAATTGATATAGTAGGTCCATTTCCCCAAGGCATTGGTAAAATGAAATTTTTGATAGTAGCCGTGGACTACTTCACTAAGTGGGTAAAGGCAAAACCATTGGCAACCATCACAGGCCAGCGAGTGATCAATTTTGTGTGGGAACACATAGTCTGTAGATTCGGAGTTCCCCATGTGATGGTTAATGATAATGGGAAGCAATTTGCCGAGAATCCCTTCAAAACATGGTGCCAAGACATGGACATACAACAAAGGTTCACCTCAGTAGCTCATCCCCAAGGCAACGACCAGGTGGAGGTCATGAACAAGACCATATTGGGGGGAAATAAGGCAAGGTTGGGCAAGTGCAGAAAAGGATGGGTGGATGAAGTTGCAGGTGTATTATGGGCTCATAGAACTACCCCAAGAGGAAGCACCCAGGAAACTCCATTTAAGCTGGTATATGGAACAGAAGCCGTAATCCCACCAGAACTGACTATCTCAACACAAAGAGTCATTAATTTGATCATGTTTAGAATGAGGAAGCCCTCAGAGAAAACTTGAATTTGATCGAGGAAAGAAGAGAAATGGCCCACATTCGCCAAGCAGAAAACAAGAGGCAAATGGCAAAGTACTATAACAAGAAAGTACGCCCTATGACCTTCAAGGTAGGAGACCATGTCTGGAGAAAAAATGAAGCAAGTAGAAGGGAAGACCTTGGCAAGCTAGGCCCAAAGTGGGAGGGCCCATACAAAGTCAAGGAGGCAAATGGGGATGGATCATACATCCTAACAGAGCTTGATGGGTATCCAATACCCAGAACTTGGAACGCTATTAACCTTAAAAGGTGCTATTTGTAAGAACTTCGGGTCTTCAATACCCGGAATGCTACTAACTTAAGAAAGTCTTATGCAAGTTACAATGTAATCGGTCTTCTCTATGTCATCATGTTATGAATAAAGTAGCATTTTTCTTAAAATTGTTAAAACATTAAGGTTATATTATTATAACAAAAACAACATTCATCTTTCTCATTCACAGGATGAAAAGATAAGACTTTTCATGGGGAAGTAATGTGGAAGAACAAAGGTTCTAATACCTTCATTCCCATCAAATTTAAATTCACAAAAATTTTTCCACTCATAGGGTGGCATACATAATGGAAGGGTTATATATACATGCCCTATCAAAACTTACAAAATATCCATCATTTCATTCATCGGGTGAAATAGATAAGCATTTCTCATCGGGAAATGAAACTCGCGAGTAATAAATCACATACACAAGGTTAACCAAGCAAACGTTAACTCAAATTACATAAGAAATAAGTTCACATACCATAGGCTACAAGCCAAACATAAATGACAAGCTAGCCCAAAGTCATAAAAGTTCATACATGAGCACAAGTTATAAAATCAAAAATAGAAGGAAAAGTAAAATGAAACTAAATCTCTGGAGGTACGATAGTCTCTGGTAGAGTGACCTCTGGTCGGGCTGTAAGGAGAGACTCTATGTCCTTCAATGAGGGATCTGGATCCTTAGCAATGGCATCCAATATGGGGAAAGACTTTTCCATAAAAGCAGCTTCAGCTTTTCGAGCCTTGTCGGGGATAAACTCGTCATAGAAAGGAAGAGAAGTGGGGTCAATGGATGGATGAACTCCAACAAGATTTAACGCAGCAGAGTGCCTCCCAACAGCAAGAGCAGCCCGATAAAACCCACCAAGTACACTCATCACATCAGGATGATCCATAACAAGCCTAAACAAACGAGGAAAGGCTAAGAGGGTATCCCTCCTTAGCTGGGTACTCCTCACAGCATCAACCTCCAACTCTTTTCCCCTAGCTCTCTCTCCCTCAAGCTCCTTCTCGAGCTCGTATACCCTAGCCTCACAAACTCCCAACTTGGATTTAAGTTGTTGAATCTCCAAGCACCTTTTGTCATCTTTTTCTTTCTCCAAGTCGAGCAAAGAATCAGAACGGTTACCATATACCACACTCATCTCAGACTCCAATCCATCAATCTTCTTCCTCAACATGAAAAGCTCCCTAAATAAACTGTCCCTCATGGCAGTCCCCGCATTAAAGGAAAGTACGGCATGGGTATCATACAGCTGCATAAAATAACAAGTGATATTAAAATAATAAAATAAAATAAAAAGAAAGTAAAGTATGAAAATTGACGTACCCTAGCCAACTGAGTGAAGGGAAGGAAACTAGTCTCTGCAGCAAAAAGCGGGGGAACTACTGAGTCTGCATAATGTCTAGCTACCTCGGGATCTCTCAAATCATCTTTAAGTTTGAGGGATGGAGGATATACATAGTAATCATTACCCAAGCCCCTACGAAACTCCTGGGTAGGATGAGGAACAAGAGTAGAACCCGCTCGACTTGGAGGAAAGCTAAAGGTACGGGTGGAATCATCATAGGCCAGACTAAAAGCACTGGCACGCATTAAATCGTTCCATTCATTAGCAGTAATACTCTGAAGAGGGGGATATTCAGTACAATGAAATACTACACGGCTCATGGGCCCAAGGTCATTGATAGTCTCCTCCAAGCCACCGCCGGTAAAAGACAATCTGAGAGGACCCCCAAAATTAGAGGTAAAAGAAGAAGAAGTAATGCTTTTAAAAGCTTCAAAGGGTGGCATGGAACGTTTGGGTGGAGGACTAATAAGATCCTCCCCAACCCTCTTTCCAGAAAGACTTCCTCCCAAAGAAGGCCTACCTACAAAATAAGATGGATAGGATTATTTAAATATAGTAAAATAAAGAATAACATTATCAACAAAATAACATAAAGTTTTATACCAGTAGGGGAAGAAGTAGAAGGACATCCCTTTTCAAAGAAGTCACCCACAGCCTTGTCACTCTCAGCTTCAGTGGGTAAAGAGGAAAAGGTACGGAGAGCTGTACCATCAATGCCAACATCTTGGCGCTCGGGGGAGAAAGAAAACCTCCTAGAGGGGGAAGAACCATGAGAAGTACCTTCAACATGCTCTTCCAAGATCTCATCATTCTGGCAGGGTTTACTGGAATGGCCTTGCTTAAGCTTCTCAAGATCCACCCCCATGCTCTCCCAAAGACCCATAGCTGCAACAACAAAACATATTAGCAAACAAGAAATTCTCATCAAACAATAAGAAAAACAGAGACAAAAATAAATTCATACATTTCCCAGTGGACTTATCAACTAAGATAGGGGAGTCTCCTTCCCAATCCTGGCTAATGTTGGCAACAACCAAAATAGCCTCACATTTTGCATAACTCTTATATGGGACGGAAACTTGCCTTAACCTCTCAAGATGCTTCTTGTTGACCATATGTTCAGGCGGCAATACGTTAATTTTCCTAATAAATCGGAAACATTCTTTCTTATTACTGGTATCTCGCGTCCAACCAAGCAAAACAGTCTTGTCGAAAGGAATAAATGTGGCATCAACAAAAAAATAATCGAATCGCCAAAACTTAATAGTGCCAGGAGCATGAGTTATCAGTTTAGCATACTCTGGCCTAGCTTTAACAGTGAACCAATCTCCAGTAGCAAACAATCTAAAACACGTCCTAAATAGGTAAAGTGAGCGAGGAAGCCCAAGAGCAGCCAAAATCTTCTCAAAGGTTAATATTTTGCCAACACCAACTGGTTGCATCTGAGCAACACTAATGGAAGCCTAACATTGGAAGAGATAAAATAAGCCCGATAAAGGGCAACCTTGCCAGGAGGGGGGCGATGGGCTCTTTGATCCTTAGTAGGTAAAACAGGATTGTACTTAGATAAGCATGGATGAGAAGAAACCAGTTTTTTCAAATATAAAGCACTAAGGCGCGAAGGTGCCTCATCTACCCTGGGCTGAGAAACTCTCTCATCATCTAAATCATTCCCCTCAACTACCTCATGATCATTGGTTCCTTGGCTATCCATTTCATGATTACTAGTACCCTCTGACATAATGAAAGTATCTAAGTCTTTAGAAAATAAGTCCAAAAAAGGTTACCTGGCAAAAAGGGCAATCCTAATAAGGTCTCATGTCATATACAAGTGCATGAGTAAACCATAAACATAGAGGATAATATATGCATATTATGTTCCAAAATGTATATATATACATATGCATGGCCTAGTGAAATAAATTACAAAGGTTTCATCCTAGGCACACAATATCAATACTAGCCAGTTACTAAAATTGGCACAAAATATATTATATATATATATAATGAATATATATATACATATATATATAGCATAATCTTTATTATACCATGGGTATAAATGGTCTAGTAAAATTGGACTATATGGATATACAAAATATATGAGAAACTGAATAAATAATCTATACATCTGGTACTTTCATAAATAAATAATCCATTATAAATTTGTATTCATACAATATACAAATACTAAAGTGAAAAGGATAAACTGCTTGAGTTTTGTTACTGATAAGGGCTAACCATGTTCCTCCTAATAATACGGAATAACTCAGGATATATGAGTAAAACAAGATACCTCCTAAAAGAAAAGCAGCAAGGAGGCAGCAATACAATTCAGCAAGTTCAAGGAGGATACAATCTGCAAAAATAAGTAAGTTTACATACAAAAGGTTTTATGAAAATCATTATTATATGTAAACTGGGGGGATTTGATTGTGTATAGATATCCACAAGACTAAAACATGTACACTAAAACATTATAACCATCGGATAATAGCAACAAATAAAGGATGGTCTCGAGATGCTCGAGTTACAGAAACAGACATAAATCGGAGATCCTAAATACTCGAGATCTAATACCCGAATTATATATACATATATACATATACATATATATATATATTCAATTTCAAAATAAAGGGTAACGCTCGAGCTATGTGTATATATATATATATTAAGAGCTCGACTTACAAATAGAACATATATGCTAGAGATATGACAAGGAAGATATGACAAGGAAGGAATGGCTCGAGATGCAACAAGAAGCTCGAGATGTGACAGTCACAAAGAGGGCTTGCCAGGCTCGAGATTGGACTCTCAAGGATGTTGCTCTAGTCAATACTTGTCTAGATCTAATATAAGAAGAAAGGGAACGGTTAGGTTATATTTAACCTAATGGGTCAAACTCATAGGCCGAACCTACATGTCATAAGATGGCATGCTCGAGTAGGAAGGCACCCGGTATATGACATACATGACTAGTCATATGTAATGCTCGAGTTATGACATGGCTTACCTGAGATATGACATACATACTTGTTCGAGTTATGTATATATATATATATTAAGAGCTCGACTTACAATATACTCGAGATATGTTCTAAAAGACAGGAAGGGCTCGAGATGTGACAACAGGGGCTCAAGATATGACAAGCTCGAGTAGATAAAGCACGGTCTAAAGTGCTCGAGATTGGAGATGCCCCCTCAATTATATATATATATATATTAAGATCTAAAAATGGGACGGCTATGATATATAACCTAATGGGCCAAAGTGGGCCAAGTACAACCCTTAAATCCATAATGCATATGGCTCGAGTTATAACACCTTAGTGGAATAACAAGAAGACTCCCCTAATGCTTGGCATGAGATGTGTAATTAAACAGCAGCATTACATGGCCTTATTACAACATGGAATAACATGGGATGGACTTAATTGCTCAAGTATATATACATATGCATATGTACATAAATATTCATATGGATAACTGATACACGTCAAACTACAGCCTTTACAAGGAAAAGGAAAGTAACAGTATACGAATCCCTGAAAGTATTTGTCTGCCTTCTAAATATACTTCTATAAAAGCTGAATTCAATGATGTCAATAGACACATTTAATTCACATTTAATTGAGTCAGTCAATCAAATTCAATCAATTCACAATCATTCCACAATCACTGCCGCCTTAGGTTCGTCAAGAACTTGTTAGTTCGCACTGAATTCTCAGGAGTTGCTGTGGTTGTGTCCCTTAATCTTGTTTGTCACTGAGCCAATTAACTTAGATACAAACACACGACATATGTGTATATATACTAACATTTCACCACCACGGCTGCCCTCATAGCGCCGTCGTTGCTCATTATTTCCGGCTGCCGTCGTAGCTATGATTTCCAGCCGCCATCTAGATTCAGACTTTGTTAGTGTTCTTTTTATTCAAAATAATAGTTTGGTTGTTATTAATGTTGTTGGATTGTGATAGATGAGATACTGTTGGATTTGTCAAACAATTGCATTTGATAAATAAGAAATAGGAAGATGGTCGACGTTGAAAAGAACAAAAGAAAGAAAGTTACAGACTAGCTAGTAGGTATATGTTGATGACTTTTTGGGGGAAATGAAAAGAAAATCATTAATATGGCGGTGGTTGTTGGTATCTACTAATCTATGATATAGTGTTATTAATATTATTATTGTTGTTATTATTATTATTATTATTATCAAAATGATGTATGATGTTAATAACAAAGATGTATGATGTTAATAACAATTTTATTAAAATGAAAAAGCAATTGAAACATTTCAAAAAAGGATAAATTTGTCATTTGATATAGTGTAAATATGAATTCCATTACCTGAATTTCATTGAATTCTGTAAACCAAACATATGACATATTTTAAAACTTTCAAATTCCAATTCTTTTAACAAATTCCAATTCCATCAAAAACATTCTGCAAACCTAATAGCCCCTAAGAATGATTTCAAAATAATTTATAACCCTTATATCACTTTGATGATGTCATGATTATTTTAATTATTTTAATTCAAAATTAGTTACTTATAAATTAGGTAATAAGTATTTCATTATGAATCTATATTTAAAAAATGTCAAAAGGTTAATGAATGGGTTGATTTGAGTTTGTATATTTCAGGAACAAAATTATGAAAATTAAAATATATCATCTCGGGTATTGCGCGGGAAAATAATCTAGTTTATATAATATATATATATATATATATAATATATTAACAGTAACATGTATCCTACAGTTTGAACCCAACAAATCGACTAGTGGATGTTCTGTGATCCTCGTTTTTTTTTACGACCACAACTTACAATTTTCTAGCCACTTAGAGAAGAATGCTACCTTAACGAGCGACCGAACAAGATACTACTATGTAACAAAAAAAGTGCTAACAATTCTCCTTTGAAATTCTTGTACACGTTATGGCCGTCGTCCAAACAAACCACACTATGTAAGACTCTTCTTCTTTTTCTTTTTTTTTTCTTTCCTCTCGGCCGTAAAGATCAAAAGGGATATTTTTTACTTATGTGTCATTAGCCCTAATCCCATATAAGAATCGTTTAGTTTCACTTTAGGTCCTTCTAAATTTGCCAAACAGATATTCATACACACAATTATCATAAAATTGAAAACCAGTCAACTAAAAGATAAAGTTAGAAAAGATAAACTCACTTAATTAATTGGACATCTCGACTCATTTAGCGACCATTTAACTTCATTTTATAAATACACATTATAACGGGAACACACATGACTTTAACCACGTAAATGAAACCACTACACTGACACACTTTTTAATATATCACCTAAGATAATCTACGTTGAAGACTTAGATCAACTAAGTAACCAAACTTTCGTTCGTAAGGTTGTGTACTTGTAAAATACGTTGAGTTACAAAGATGCTTTGGTAAGAAAGACTTTTGATAATAGATTATGTCGACTAAACAATAAAGAAGGTCTCTATAATTGCAAACTAATGTAAACAATGCAGAATATGTTAAGATAAACAAGATATTAAGCAAGAATCAAACAAATAATGCGTAAAATAAAGAGTAAAGAGCAAGAACACTGATATTTGATGACGAGGAAAAGCCCTTAATCCTTAGAGGATCGCCGGCATAAAAACCCTGGGAGGAAACAATCGTTCCTGCCTTGTTCTTTATTGATGTGTACTGAAATGTTTACAAAGGGTGGAAGTCGGTTGATCGACCTTTCTAAGTGTATGAGCAGCGACGAAGAACAGTATATAGTGTGTGTGAGTACAAGTGAGTAATAGCAGATGAAAGTAAGTGCCTAGGATCGATCAACCTTCTTCTATTTATAATGCTAGTGTTAAACTAATTCCCCGATATTGTAGGGATCTTCAGTTCTTGAACGTTGGTGCAGTTCTTGCCTGGTCAAGTGACCGTTAGCTTATTTCTTCTTGTGTTGAATTCAACTTGAAGTCGGATTATGTTAGAGGACTAAATCTTCTTTGCGCGTTGAAGAGATTCTTTGCGTGTTTCCTTGATTTCGTACCGTTAGAGGTATTTCTCCATGTGTGATATTGATTATCATTGATCCTACATGTATTACTCACGAGGAAATAATAATAACATGTGTAACAATACGTTAGTATATCTTCCGAATGTTCCACTGTGTCAAGATCCTGAGATGTCAAGATCTTGGGCTTTCAAGATATTGCTACTTGAAATTTTCAGGCATAACAATTGTCCCCAAAGTTATTTAATAAAATCATTTTTATTTGAATAACTTTGAAGCTTCTAGAGAAGGCTTTGACCGGAGTCAAACGGTAAAATTTCAAAATCATCTTATAAATAAGACTTTGGTTATTTGAATTTTCTCATATGTCATTTCAGTTCAGTGTAACTTCTTTTGTCAAAATGTCTAAGGACTTTTCTTCTTCCAAGGTATTTCTTTCATTTAACATTCTTATGCGTTTGCATAAGTTAATAATTTTTCATTTATTTCTCAAATATCCGAAGATTTCAAATTGACACGAATGGACATTGTGAATGACAAGATCATTGAGAGTCTAAGCACAATCATCGAATCTTTTGACAGAAAAGCCAATATTGAAATGGAAATGGCCGATGAAATGAAACGTCGTTTGGAGTCTATGATAACAGATATGCATTCACTATTGCTTGAAGCATACCAAGAAATCGATCTTTTGGAGGAAGAACTTTTTCCCTAGCAAGGAAAAATCGGTTAGAGGCTAAGTCACTTTTCCCTAGCAAGGAAAAATCGGTTCTTTGAATATTGTATCAATATATTGGACTTATGTTTTCTATTTAGTTGATAATTCGTATTATAGTTACATATTTTGGACGTTACTATCCTTTATAACCAAAAATACCACAGAGTGTTATTAATGGGTAATTACCACTTGAATATTTAATTAGTTTCTTTGGCTTCTAGAATACGCTTTACCCTTCAATTAAAAAGTAAGTGGTCAGTTTTTAAGCCACGTATTCCACAATAGTTACTGCTTCCTTTATATTAGGTATGAGCCCTACTCTCTCAATTCTCATTATTCACCGTGTGTGTCGCCAATCTCTCTCTCAAGGTAAACTTCTCTTTTTCTTTTCTTTTTCATAATGTCGGTTGATTCTTCCTCCGCTTTAGCAGATAGCGAATTCATTGAAACAAATGTGAAGGAAAAAGATTACGTTAGCACTATAAGTAAGCCAGATCTTGAACACTTACAATCATATTTCCCTGTCGGTACTATCTTTAGCGCTCCGGATCCTAAAATTAAAATAGACCTAGCTTCCAACATTTGGATAGGTTTTCCTGAATACCCTTTCAAGCATTTGAAATTAACCTTTCCTTTACCTAGTTTTATCACTCAGTTTTTTAAGTCCACTATGATTTCATATGGTCAAGCCAGCCCTATGCTTTGGAGGATTTTGTTTGTTTTCAACAACATTATTACTAGCAAAAAGTTAGAACTTAAGGTCCCTAACTTGAGCATAGTTTACAATTTAACTACTTTTGGTACGGGATTTTATATTCTCAAAGTAAAAGATAGGCATAGGCATTTGGTTGGTGAAGTCACTCAGAATGATGATCGCTGGAAATACCGGTTTTTTTTGTAAAAAGAGAAAGTCTCCCTGTAGGCAGTTATCTACCTCCATCTTAGATAGTAGGAGGTATGATTGATAGGTCTTTTTGGTGTTTGTTAGTTTATTACCCATTCTTATGTATGTAATATTGTTGTTATGTTTGCAGCAAAACTGAAAGCTTCGAAGGATAAAGGGGCGAAGAAAAGGATTGAATCATTCTTTGATTTGGATAGTGAGGAAAGGAACTTCGGCCGATACTCTATTAAGTCTACATCTTCTACCAAAACAAGCGAAGACTCCATGGAAGACAACACTACTCGGTCTATCCTGAAGAAGGATTCTCCATCAGAAGATTTCTGCAACAAAGGGCTCTTTGATATGAGTGAAACTCCTAAAAAGCGTCCAATGACTGCAGCAAGAACTCGAGCTAGTAAGAAGTTAAGGACTGATTCTTCTTTGAAAACTGAAAGCAAACCCAAGGCAGATTCTGAGGTGAGGGTGATTGATTTGACTGGGAATAAGGCTCCTCCACTCAAGATTCCAGGACCTATGTCTTTGGAATTCGTCAAGACTCAGTTTGAAGAGGTATATTTGTAGTCATTGTTTCCTTTGATTACCATTTCTTTTTTCAGGCTCTTGAATTAGCCACCTACAGCAGTGAATGCGTCTGGAAGATTATGGGAAAGAAGTCAAAGGAGTGTACAAATCTCAAAATGTAGTTGAGCGATAGAGAGAAGCTTGCTAAGGATCTAGAAGAGGAGTTGGCCAAAACAAAGGATGAGTTAGCCAAGATGACCAAGAAGTTTGATGAACAGTCCATTGAGTTCGAGAAGAAGATGAAGAGAAAGTCAGCAACAATCATCCAGAATGCAAAGCTTAGCACGGAGAAATAATTTGCAGGAGTCAGGGTTCAGATGGCGCTCGAAGCCCAAGCAGCTGGTTCTGTTCTTCCCAAGAAGTGGGATATCAAAAAGTTTGATCAAGAGTATGTGAATCTGGGAGGCGATTCCAAGTTGAAGAAGAAGCAGGATGAAGGTGTGATTGATGAAGTTGACGATACGTATGAAGAAATCAAGAAGGTGGGTCAGGAGGCAGCTGGTGAGGATGACAAGATGTTGGAGGATGATGAAGTGTTTGACAAAGATGAGGAGTAGGAGCAGGACAAGACAGCTTGATGGTTTTCAACAGCTGTAGTTAGTACTTTTAATGTTTTGATTTGGAATGTAGTCTATAATCAAACATTCTCTTTGGGGCGTGGTTAATCTGGCATGGTTAACCCTGGTGGTGTTTTAACTTTTAAGACTTGCTGTCGGAGACTGTCCCAGTGCTGTTTAGCACAAATTTTCAAATCTCAGCAAGTATTTTGGATATTTGTTGCGTTAATTTTGCTGTTTGTTTAGCATTGCCGCTTTTTGCTTTTGTAGGTACAACGGAATGCTATCCTCCAGGTATTTCTAAATCTTTTGTGCTTAATAATTTAGCATTAGCTTAGAAAGTTTCTTAATACTGTTCCTAAGTTTTAGTCAGACATAAATATACATATATATATATATCTGAATTGAAATAGTGAAGGGATCATGATACATGCACCTTCTGCATTGAATTGTCCCAGTTGTAGGCTATGATTTAGATAAACTGTAGCTCCTTAGCTCTTCATCACTCTTTGTTTCTTCAGAATGCTTTGATTAGTATTTATTTCCCTGCATTCATTCCATATAGCTAACCAGTGCATATAGCTAACCAGAGCAGATAGTTGCATTAGTTTAAAGATACGAGTTCTAAGATAATAAATCGTAGAGCTCTATAGTTGAACGTCAAGTTCATATGTGGGGTATGCCCATAAGTATTCTGGCTTCATGCGTTTGGATAATCGATGGCGTGATTAGCCTCTTTTGGATATTAATTGAATAATAATGGCGTTGCTAGCCTTCGTTTGGATGTACATCGGATAGAGGTGGCGTGGTTAGCCCATTTCAAATGTTCATTAGATAATAGTGGCGTGATTAGCCAAACCGGAAGATCAATGGTAACATTGATAACCAACAGAATTAATTTCGATGACCTTGGAATTTAACCCTTCAACCATCTAATTAATTTGTGCGATCCAGGCGATTTAAGAAAGGTGTATACCTTTAACCAAAAGTTGGCGTTAGAGCCGTCCAATAGAAATTCCATAATGAAAAGGTGAAGACCTTTAACCATATGTAGGCGTTAGAGCCAAACTGTGAAGATATTATTAAGAGAAGGTGAAAACCTTCGATCAACAATTGGTATGATAACCATAAGGTTAAGGCCCTATTTGTAATAATGAATATTTATCGAATAAGATCAAATATCCTTTCATTTGCTTAAGAATATTCTTAAGACTATAATCGTGTCAAACAATTAGTCAAAAGAAATTATGATTTGTAAATTTGCATGTCCATGCTCCATACCTCAAAGTTGTAATTCCTTGGTGCGCCGTCTTTAGATAGTATCCTTGTAGCTGTTATTTCGCTGGTAGGATATTGAAGTTGTGTTTCTTCGATCCTTGCTTCATGATCTATCTTCCGTCGTTTTAGATCTTCAATCCCCAAGCTTTTTATTGCTTGTGGATCTAAATTTTTGGATCGCTGTAAAATTACTCGTAATTTGAGAATTTCTAAAAATCTTAGTTGTACCGTTTTGAGATCCTTTATAGCTTCAGAGCTTCTTTCTTCCAATTTGTGTTCAGTTCGACCAATAATTGAAACTAAATTAGCATTACCATGAGTAAAAGGATAAGATAGTTCAGGTTCATTTCTCGTACGAGGTGTCCCTGTATTTTTGTTCTTGAGAAACCTTTTTACTTGTTTCGTCGACATAATCAAGTAAAGAATGATTGAATTTTGGTTTATGTCGACTAAACAATAAAGAAGGTCTCTATAATCGCAAACTAATGTAAACAATGCAGAATATGTTAAGATAAACAAGATATTAAGCAAGAATCAAACAAATAATGCGTAAAATAAAGAGTAAAGAGCAAGAACACCAATATTTGATAACGAGGAAAAGCCCTTAATCCTTAGAGGATCGCCGGCATAAAAACCCCGGGAGGAAAAAATCGTTGCTACCTTGTTCTTTATTGATGTGTATTGAAATGTTTACAAAGGGTGGAAGTCGGTTGATCGATCTTTCTAAGTGTATGAGTAGCGAATAAGAACAGTATATAGTTTGTGTGAGTACAAGTGAGTAATAGCAGATGAAAGTAAGTGCCTAGGATCGATCAACCTTCTTCTATTTATAATGCAAGTGTTAAACTAATTCCCCGATATTGTAGGGATCTTCGGTTCTTGAACGTTGGTGAAGATCTTGCCTGGTCAAGTGACAGTTAGCTTATTTCTTTTTGTGTTGAATTCAACTTGAAGTTTGATTATGTTGGAGGACTAAAGCTTCTTTGCGCGTTGAAGAGATTCTTTGCGTGTTTCCTTGATTTCATACCGTTAAAGGTATTTCTCCATGTGTGATATTGATTATCATTGATCCTGCATGTATTACTCACGAGGAAATAATAATAACATGTGTAACAAAACGTTAGTATATCTTCCGAATGTTCCGCTGTGTCAAGATCCTGAGATGTCAAGATCTTGGGCTTTCAAGATATTGGTACTTGAAAATTTCAGGCATAACACTATTTAGGTATGTTAACCCACATATAACGACTTGACAGAGAAAGTCAAAGTTGACTCACGACATAATTAACATAAACGACAAAAAGATTTTGATTGTTACATATATTCAAAAAGTTTATATTTTTTTTATTAATTAACTTTAATTACGTATAAAAGTGATATGCTTCTTATGTTAATACCTTCCCATGTGCTTGTTTGTAATAATTACAAACTAGTTAATGAACCCGGGTTCAACCCAGGTTTTTTAAGTTAAATTAGTTCTAACCCAAACATTTTCCGTTAATATCGGGAAAAAAAATTCAGATCAATAATAGAAAAAATTTTTGAAAAATTCAAAATTTTAAATACAAATAAGGTTTAATGTTAATGTTGATGACTATTCATTTATCATTATATATATATATATCTTAAAAATTATTTATATGGAGATATAAAAAAAGGATGAAAGTTTAAGATATTTAAAGAAAATAAACGTTGAGTTTAGGGTAAAAAAAGAAAAGAAATAAGAAATAAAAATACAAAAAATTATGGTGTCATATTTTTTTAAAAAATATGCTAACAAAGGATGAGAGCTTGTCATTTCATTCTTTTTCTAAAAATAGCTTTTGAAAATAATTTTATTTTATTAATATAAGAGATATGTAACGGTATGTTTTGCATATATGTTTTAATGGTAATAAACAATAAATATAAGTATAAAAGTATAATCACGATTGCCATACTAGATTGTTTGTTCATTTACCCAATAAATATAAAAGTATAATCACTTTGCAATTTGTTTGTAGTGGTTGAGCAAGTTGTTCTCAATGAATATGAGATCTTAACAAGGAAAAAAACAAACATAATAGTCTGTAATGAGTTTAAAAATAATTAGTAAATTTTTGAGTTTAAATACTAATTAAAATAGTGAAATGGATATATGTGATATTTTGTGGTTTAAGATGGGTATATATGATATTTTCAACTTTAATCGGATACGAGCATGGTACCTGTGTAATACGGCGACGATGACAGCGATATGATGGCGGCGAGAGATGGTGATGGCCGTGACAACGTCAAATGGTGTAGGTACGTAATTGATGTAGAGATGTTTGATCTAAAAGGGTAGTAGAATTATTTTTCAATAAAAGAGACTAATTGTGCAATTTAATATTAACGGTTTGTGGTTATTTAATTCATTCAGGGTAGTTTGGTCAATTTGTATGTCCCATTTTTTTTATAAACTTTCAACATGAGGATATAATTTTTATAT